>NC_143034.1:50153870-50523870 GCF_057628025.1 Oncorhynchus mykiss
TCTGGTTCATCCTTGGGAGCAATTTCCAAACACCTGAAGGTACCACGTTCATCTGTACAAACAATAGTACGCAAGTATCAACACCATGGGACCACGTAGCCGTCATACCGCTCAGGAAGGAGACGCGTTCTGTCTCCTAGAGACTTTGGTGCTAAAATTGCAAATCAATCCCAGAACAACAGCAAAGGACCTTGTGAAGATGCTGAAGGAAACAGGTACAAAAGTTTCTATATCCACAGTAAAACGAGTCCTATATCGACATAACCTGAAAGGCCGCTCAGCAAAGAAGAAGCCACTGCTCCAAAAAAAGCCAGACTACCGTTTGCAACTACATATGGGGACAAAGATTGTACTTTTTGGAGAAATATCCTCTGGTCTGATGAAACAGAAATATAACTGTTTGGCCATAATGACCATCGTTATGTTTGGAGGAAAAAGGGGGAGGCTTGCAAGCCGAAGAACACCATCCCAACCGTGAAGCACGGAGGTGGCAGCATCATGTTCTGGGGGTGCTTTGCTGCAGGAGGGACTGGTGCAGTTCACAAAATAGATGGCTTCATGAGAAAATAAAATGATCTGGATATGTTGAAGCAACATCTCAAGACATCAGTCAGGAAGTTAAAGCTTAGTCGCAAATGGGTCTTCCAAATGGACAATGACCCCAAGCATACTTCCAAAGTTGTGGCAAAATGGCTTAAGGACAACAAAGTCAAGGTATTGGAGTGGCCATCACAAAGCCCTGACCTCAATCCTATAGAAAATGTGTGGTCAGAACTGAAAAAGCGTGTGTGAGCAAGGAGGCCTACAAACCTGACTCAGTTGCACCAGCTCTGTCAGGAGGAATGGGCCAAAATTCACCCAACTTATTGTGGGAAGCTTGTGGAAGGCTACCCGAAACGTTTGACCCAAGTTAAACAATTTAAAGGCAACGCTACCAAATACTAATTGAGTGTATGTAAACTTCTGACCCACTTGGAATGTGATAAAATAAATAAAAGCTGAAGTAAATAATTCTCTCCACTATTATTCTGACATTTCACATTCTTAAAATGAAGTGGTGATCCTAACTGACCTAAGACAGGGCATTTTTACTCAGGAATTGTGAAAAACCGAGTTTAAATGTATTTGGCTAAGGTGTATGTAAAGTTCCCACTTCAACTGTAGCTGTCTCTAAGACTGTTCATCCTGTTAGTAGGCTACATACTGTATGTCAACCTATGGGTCCAGATGTTGCACAGCTGGAGCGGGAGAACATGAAAAACACTATTCAGTGACAATCTTACACATCAAACACACACCCACCCACACGTGCACAAACACACACACACACGGGGGAGAGAAAGGCACACCGCCATAACCATTGATCTAAACCTGCGAGTATATTAAGCATTTGAACTCACACACAGGTCAAAAAATTAGCTGGAAATGTCAGTGTCGGGTTTCTCCACCAATGACAAGGGGAGACGCTGATGGCTGCCATGTGGTTTCAGATTTTACCCTCGTCCTCTCTGATGCTTCGGGATATAATAGAGCCCATCCATGACTGTCACCTCTCACACTTAACTGACTCCTAAACTCAGTCTGTTGTTCCTGTTCATCTGTGCAACCTGACTTGAGAAGTTGAGGAGGACTGGGGAAATACATCTGTTATTATTCCAGTTGTTAGGAATGATTTGTTTACATCTGGCACATAAGTAACGCCCTGGACCAGAGCTGGCTAGTAGATAGCTGACAAGTTCATGTGTGTATAGTGTCACCCCAATTAAAAACACAAAGGCTTGCCTTTTGGTAGTTAATTCAATAACTCTAATGTGAAACATGCTTGCTATAGCATCCTTAGCTGGCCTTGAAAATGTTAATCAGTTCTTCATTAAAATCTCCAGAATCGCACATGCCTACAGTATGAGAGTTTATTTAATCCTTTGATTGGATGGGAAGAATGTCTATTGCTACTGCAAGTTATCTGATTGGTTATCTGTTCATTTGTCCTATGTGGTATGCCATACTTATAGGCTGTGTATTGACGTTGTTTACAAAAAAAAATGTTAAACAGAGCTGGGTGTGTTTTCTAGAGGAGGACTAAAAATAGCCGTCCTCACATGAGGGGGGCGCTATTGAGATTAGACCATTTCAGAACAGTGTTTTTAAACAGATATTTTTCATAGATGTATCTAAAAATGTTACATTTTTCCAATGACCAGCCTCCTCTGATATGTACATGTATTTATCTTTCAACCAGACACACACAGAGAAGGTGATCTAAGCTGACTGACTTTCCAATGACCAGCCTCCTCTGATATGTACATGTATTTATCTTTCAACCAGACACACACAGAGAAGGTGATCTAAGCTGACTGACTTTCCAATGACCAGCCTCCTCTGATATGTACATGTATTTATCTTTCAACCAGACACACACAGAGAAGGTGATCTAAGCTGACTGACAAGAGTTGTATGACAGCACAAATGACAGGTCCTGTTTAGGAAAACATTATCTCTGAGTTATCATGTTCATAGAGCCTAGTTTAATAATGAATGTACGGATGAGAATGTGTTTTCCTACTGGTACTTCAGCAATGCTCTGTAAACACAGGGCCTAAGCTCCAGGAAGCTCCAAAACCCATGCCTCCCAACCCCTGCCTCATGTCCCTCATCTCCCAATCCCCATGTCCATACCGTCCCTCACCATGGAGCGCTCTGGACCTCCCTGCCCTCCTCATTTCTTTCTCCACCCTGTCAGAGGGAGTGAGGTGATGGCAGAGTCACACACACTGAAATGGAACATAATAGATATGACCCAATACAACAGTAGAGGAACCAACACACAGACCCACAACACATCCACACACTCACACACATGAATAAAGTGGAACAGTCTATTGAGGCCAGGCTATAATAATCAAGGTAACTCTATACTCCTGTGAGAGATTCCTGGGCAGAAGGGGTGGAGCCCTTTAACATTGACTACACACTGAGATCCACTGCACCACGGAAACATCTCACTCATACCCACAGAGAGCTCTGCTAGGAAAATAAATAGACAGATCATATACGTTCAGAGAGACTCCCCTCACACAGCCACACAGAGAGAAAATACAAAGACACACAGAGAAAACACTAACAAAGGACACACAGGAGGCAAACAGAAGATGGGTACAACAAGGCCTGGCAGTTATAAAATATGTCTAATAATAATGTGGCTGTAATGAAATCTGGTGTTATAAGTGGCTTCACATGGCTTTATGTACACATCATGTACACATCTAACAAAAGCACATACCGTTTCATTTGTGTGGGGGGAAACAAAGCGCCCTCCATGTGGTGTGGACAATGAGGTGAACCTCACCCCACAACGAAGAGATCAAATGTTTCTAACAACGACAAGTCTACTGTGTAGGTAAGAGAACGCTAGATGCTCAGGTTAGAGATAAGAGGGGAAGTTAACACTTGAGGTATTTATGGAGGAGGGGGAGCAGGGGGACCTGTTTTACCACATAACCTGTGAACAACAGACAGACAGAGACAGAGAGAGAGGGGGAGAGAGAGAGAGACATGTGGCATGACCAACACTTAAGCCGCTAATGGGTGATTTGGAGAAAGGAGAAGATCAGCAGATGTCCAACCGACAATGTTTACTCTGTCTGTTAAGGGGTATGGGGGGAACAAAAACACCTGGCAATGACACACACACACACACACCTCCTCCACAACCAGCAGCACACACAGCCTGCTGTCTCTATTTTTCTTATTTAAGCTTTATTTAACTAGGCAAGTCAGTTAAGAACAAATTCTTATTTATATTGAAGGGCCTATCCCGGGCAAACCCTCCCCTAACCCGGACGACGCTGGGCCAATTGTGCGCCGCGCTATGGGACTCCCGATCACGGCCGGTTGTGATACAGTCGGGATCAAACCCGGGTCTTTAGTGACACCTCTAGCACTCGTGCCTTAGACTGCTGCGCCACTCTGTCCCATTGCTCCATTGATTGAATCACACAGCACCTCAGGATACTTACTGTTGGTTAATGGCACAGGTTTTAGTGATTTTTCAGAGTGGCTGGAAGCAGCTGTAGCTGAGGCCTCTGGCTGGGATGCCTGTTCATCTACAGTAACACTATTGATTTGAACATCCAGAACTCATATTGACAATTCTCAGAACATGCCCTATGCTGTATTCATAAAATAGAGTGCAGAAATATGGTGCTGAACCACGATCACATGCAAGCATGCAAAGCCCCTTCAGTTGTGTTCTGTTCTCTCATATTCTGACTGTTTGCAGCACTACCCTAGTACTAAGGTAGAACCAAAAATAGGAGTATTGTATCTAGTACAACTGTTTTGTGGTAAAGCATATTTGCGCTAGAAAAGTTACTGGTGAACCTAAACTAAAATGAGGCCATGAGCTAAGGCAAAAATGACCCTGCACCCCTTCTGTCTCAATCATCAGTTGAGAAAAGTGTCGCTCTGGAGACTTACGGTGACAAAAGTGTCGTAGAACCAAAATAATTCCCACATCCTTTGACCTGAATGTGAACACTCAGAGTATCATTATTCATGTCATTGTGACCATCAGGTCTCATTGTATCACAGGAATGGATTACAGATGCACATGACTTAAGGAACATTCACAGTGCTAAAAATATAAAGTCTAACTTTGGGTACTTTGGAGCATCTGTGGCAGAAAGAGGAAGGCTTTTGTCCAGGCTTTGTGGAGCTGCTCTCTGACTTCAGAAGAGGAAGTGATGTAAGAGATCCTTCCCCTGCATTTCTCTTTACATGTCTATTTCAAATCAAAACAAGGTAATATTAACAGGAATATACAGTGGTTTTCACCCAGCAATCCTCATGCAGAAAAGAACAGTAACAGAATATTTTCTTAGTATTGTCTTGCCTGCTCTTTGTGCAGACCAGTTTAACCCGAATTGAAATTCCCATGCACGATGTTGACAACATCCTGGCATCTGTAAACACCGTAGAAAATAGGTTAAATGTATATCATTTAGCCATGGAAAGTCCCCTTTCACTGAAATAGAGCATGAGAACAGTTAGGCTTGACTGCTGTGATGACTTCCCTAGTGAAGGCTGGCTAGCATCTAAAAGTAGAAACAAAGGAAACTAAGATCCTCAGATCCTCTAATATCACTCTGCCTTGTTGGGTCTGAGAGGAGGTATGGAGATGAGTTGAGGAGTCACAATATCTGCTCTTACTCAATGGGACATTTTGCTTGCTAGTTTTAAATATGCTAACTCCATTAATTAAGGCCTAATGAATTCATTTCAATTGACTGATTTCCTCATATAAACTAACTCTGTAAAATTGTTGGATGTTGCATTTATATTTTTGTTCAGTATACAGTTGAAGTCGGAAGTTTGCATACAGTTCACCTTAGCCAAATACATTTAAACTCAGTTTTCACAATTCCTGACATTTAATCCAAGTAAAAAATGCCCTGTTTTAGGTCAGCTAGATCACCACTTTATTTTAAGAATGTGAAATGTCAGAATAACAGTTGAGAGAATGGTTTATTTCAGCTTTTATTTCTTTCATCACATTCCCAGTGGGTCAGAAGTTTACATACACTCAATTGGTATTTGGTAGCATTGCCTTTAAATTGTTTAACTTGGGTCAAACATTTTGGGTAGCCTTCCACAAGCTTCCCACAATAAGTTGGGTGAATTTTGGCCCATTCCTCCTGACAGAGCTGGTGTAACTGAGTCAGGTTTATAGGCCTCCTTGCTCGCACATGCTTTTTCAGTTCTGCCCACAAATGTTCTGTAGGATTGAGGTCAGGGCTTTGTGATGGCCACTCCAATACCTTGACTTTGTTGTCCTTAAGCCATTTTGCCACAACTTTGGAAGTATGCTTGGGGTCATTGTCCATTTGGAAGACCCATTTGTTACCAAGCTTTAACTTCCTGACTGATGTCTTGAGATGTTGCTTCAACATATCCACATAATTTTATTTTCTCATGATGCCATCTATTTTGTGAAGTGCACCAGTCCCTCCTGCAGCAAAGCACCCCCACAACATGATGCTGCCAGTCCCGTGCTTTACGGCTGGGATGGTGTTCTTCAGCTTGCAAGCCTCCCCCTTTTCCTCCAAACATAACAAAGGTCATTATGGCCAAACAGTTATATTTTTGTTTCATCAGACCAGGGGACATTTCTCCAAAAAGTACAATCTTTGTCCCCATGTGCAGTTGCAAACCGTAGTCTTTTTTTTGCTATGGCGGTTTTGGAGCAGTGGCTTCTTCCTTGCTGAGCGGCCTTTCAGGTTATGTCGATATAGGACTCGTTTTTACTGTGGATAAAGATACCTTTGTACCTGTTTCCTCCAGCATCTTCACAAGGTTGATTTGCACTTTTCGCTCCAAAGTACATTAATCTCTAGGAGACAGAACGCGTCTCATTCCTAAGTTGTATGACGGCTGTGTGGTCCCATGATGTTTATACTTGAGTACTATTGTTTGTACAGATGAATGTGGCGTTTGGAAATTGCTCCCAAGGATGAACCAGACTTGTGGAAGTCTACAATTATTTTTCTGAGGTCTTGGCTGATTTCTTTTGATTTTCCCATAATGTCAAGCAAAGAGGCACTGAGTTTGAAGGTAGGCCTTGAAATACATCCACAGGTACACCTCCAATTGACTCAAATTATGTCAATTAGCCTATCAGAAGCTTTCTAAGCCATGACATCATTTTCTGGAATTTCCTAAGCTTTTTAAAGGCACAGTCAACTTATTGTATGTAAACTTCTGACCCACTGCAATTGTGATACAATTAATTATAAGTGAAATAATCTGTCTGTAAACAATTGTTGGAAAAATTACTTGTGTCATGCACAAAGTAGATCTCCTAACCGACTTGCCAAAACTATAGTTTATTAACAAGAAATTTGTGGAGTGGTTGAAAAACGAGTTTTAATGACTCCAACCTAAGTGTATGTAAACTTCCGACTTCAACTGTATATATTTTAATAACTTGCACATAAAATACCTTAAAATAGTATGTGTTTTTCTGAGAGGTATTCAAAATAGTTTCAAATGTGATTTGTTTTTCTGAGACCTATATTTGAATATCAAAGGAAATAATTGCCTGTAGTTGATTTTCTATATCTGACTACTGTTGGACTACCTCAAGTATTTGAAAAGTTGGTATTTTCTAGTAAACTACAAAATACAACTTTTTCTGCCCAGGTCTGCTTGCTAGACATTACGATAAATGGTTTTGTTTCTCTAAATGACTGTCTGTCTCTCGCTCTCTCTCACTTTCACATAACTCCATAGGGCTAGAGACAAGTCAGGTAACCACAGACTGCGTCACAACAATACATGTTCACTTACAAGAAAGACACTTGAGATTTACATTTATTTTGTCATTTAGCAGACAGTCTTATCCAAAGTGACTTTCAGGAGAAATTAGGATTGAGCTTTGCTCAAGGGCACATCAACAGATGTTTCACCATTCAGGGGCCGTAATAACAGCTGCCAGATGTGGGGAGTCTCAAGATTTCAGTCACATTCTCACAGACAATGGAATGCTTGTGAGTAGCCCCAACAGGAAGTGAGGTCAGGGCTCTTGACCACTCCCTTGAGCTAAGTTGGGGGTTCCTCTCTCCTCTGTGAGGCTCTTCTGGGCACTCTCTCTCAAACATCTTGTCCCATCATAAACTACCTGACAATGCGCAGTCAGTCCATAATGAGTGCTTGCTAGACATCCAGCTTACTCACGGTCCATTCAAAGTGCCAACGCTTAAGTGGAGGACGTCACTGACATGGAGGTACGAAAAGTATTGGCACCTTAGAGGGTAGGTATGCCCACATGTTGAATAACCTTTCTCAGTTTCAGGATGAAGCAGAACGTTTACTTTGAGTTTCTCTTTGATTTCTCCTAAATATACAGTGTGTTTCTATTCAAGATAATTTCACAATTTCCCCAACTTCTGAGAGAACACCTCCCACGCAGCTGGTGGAGGAGGAGAGGTGGAAGGAAGAAAGGTAGGAAGGATGACTACAGTTGGTGGGTGGGGGGGTTGCCCAATCACTGCCTGTCTCCTCTTACTATGCAGCTCTATTCACTCTCAACTCACTCACCAACAGAGGGAGAGAAAGCAGACAGTTTATGGACTATATGTTTAATCTGTGTGAGTTTCATTGCCTAGTTTCATTTGCCACCAAGATGTGTGTAATGTGTCATGTGGTCTCTGGTCTGCCATATACGACACCATTACATTGATGTCACTCTTCATCACCTTACAGTAGCTAGGCTAGACTTCTGGCTTGATAATGGCTGACAGAACATGCCCATACTCACCTCTCGCCTACCTTCTTGACTGACAGCAGACCAAATGCTGTGATGTATTGATTCAAAACAAAAACAAGAATGAGTCAACATGTACAACTGACTCAACACGTATTTACATGTTTTGCCATGAGACATATCAAAGTGGAAATGCAAATGCATTTCCCCCAAAAAACCTTCCCTTATAGTAAAATCTAATAAAAATAAAGGTACGGGAAACACTGAAATTCTTCAGTATATGAATAGGTTGTATGTCAGAGACAGTATTTCTAGTACTGTAGTCAGTCAGAAAACTCCTGCGATTTCAGGCTAGTTTAGATTTGGAGGAGCACTGGACTCACGTTCATCCAGGGAGCGCAAGGGCTCCGGAAGTGAGGTGGTGGAAGATTAAAGACTAAAACATCTGGACTTCATTTGTCCACTGGACAGAGAAAAACTCACAATGGAAATGCTATCTGATATCCTGTAAGTCTAATTAGTGACTATGAATAAAGGTAGAGGGTTTATCTGAACATTATAAGTGAAAATCATTAGCCGAAAAACGGGACTGGTGTTCATATTCTGTAGTAGGACGTTTCGACAGTGGTTTTGAGTTGGGAAATATGTGTGTGACCGGCGCGTAATGTGCGCGCGCCTCCCTGTTGTTCCATAGCCTGTGGAGCTGTTGTTCTCAGAGTTAGAGAAGGAACAACCACACGGGCACTGGGAATAGAGCAACAAAGGAGAAAGTATGAGCCTAACGACAAGTCTCAGGCATTGTCTTTAAAGTATTTTGTATTGGGAATCATTCAGTCTTCGCAGTATATAATTTTTTTGAGACAGAGTAGTTCCAGCTATGGATTTATCTATGACCAGACGAGCAACACTGTCCAGTCGTCATCTGAACTTTTGATTGTCCTCATTACCCTCGACCCAGAAGAAGACATCGCTCACAAATCAAGTGAACTTTTGAAAATGCATTTGATTTGGAGATAGGTAGCCACATGATACAACTTTTGTCGACAACAACCACATCGTCCTACTTTGGTTTTTCTGCACCCGCCGACATCGCACATGGGGTAAGTGGTTTAATGTGTTGACCTACCAGACAAATTGTACAATTGTGGCAAGTGTACACTCTAAACGTGCCGTTTGTTGAAAAACCAAGACACAATCAATCAATGAACAATGCAGCGAGTCTGCAACACACGAGGGCGGTTATGAACTTCGCCCACTTTGGGAAGATATAGCTTATTATTTTATATTAACCTACCCAAAGACCAATTGCACGTATTTAGTGGCAACCACTGACGTCTAATCACACAGGATTGTTTAAGTAACCTTAATGACAGCATGAATGATTACCAGGATGCAGTCAAACGTGTTGAGAGGTTATCAGTATATAACGTAAAAGGAAACCACACACAAATTCTAAGAGAAGCGTATGGGTGTCTTGGGTGATACCTTATCAGTGTTCCTCAATGTTGTACATTATATGGTTAATCAAACAACCAGAAAATGATCCGTCAATAAATGTATTGTTTTTATTCGTTTGAGAATAACAGCTGTTTTGGAACGTTGTGTTTAATGAGTAACATGATCCATTAAATATTAACAAGCCACGGTGCCCGCTGCTGGCGGATCCACTACTGCTCTATGTGTATTGTAGTTTGTCGAGGGGGGTGGGGCTGTGGTCCCCTGGCTTTAGCTTCGCGGGGGGCTTCTATACGTCTTGTAGCGGTTCCGAGACCCGCTGTTCCCCCCTCGGGTGTTGTCAAGGTCCGCTCATCCGTCACTGTAAAGGGCGCATTGTCCTGAAAATATGTTTTAATAAAACAAAAGGCCCCATTATACCATCTCACCAGAGCGGAGCTGCTTGGTGGGCATTCGCGGGATCGGGGACCCCAGCGCCTGGTGGATTAAACCTGATTTCCATTCTAACATGTCTTCAAGTGTTCCAAAATGACTTAGGGCTAATATATATATATATTTAGCGACACTGTTCAGTTTTATCTTAAAATATAAATGTTCATAATTATATTGTAAAAGCCCCGACCTTCTTGCTGCACACATTCACAAACCACTACATTAGGCTAACCTATCTGTCATACTGTACATGTATTATATGCTGAGGTCTTAACTGACTACCAAATCAAAGTTTATTTGTCACATGCTTTGTAAACGACAGGTGTATTCTACGGGCCCTTTCCAACAATGAAAAGAGAAACATTTCAAAATGATAGGAAAAAATGATAACACAAGGAAAAAATAGACAAGTTATCATTACTCATTGTCTATATACACTGGGTACCAGTACTGAGTCGAGGTGCAGGGGTACGAGGTAATTGAGGTAGATATGTATTATAGGTAGTTGTGAAGTGACTAGGCAACATGATAGATAATAAACAGTAGCAGCAGCGTGTGTGATGAGTCAGAAGAGAGTGGAAAAAGTTTCAATGTAGATATTTGTTTAAATATTTAGCCGTCTTATGGCTTGGGCGTAGAAGCTGTTTTGGTTCCGGACTTGGTGCATCTGTACTGCTTACCGGGCGGTAGCAGAGAGAACAGTCTATGACTTGGGTGGCTGGAGTCTTTGACAGTTTTTAGGGCCTTCGTCAGACACTGCTTGACATTACAGTTCAGCGTGTTGAATATGTGGATTAAGATGTGTGGAACAAGATGTGTCATAATTGTCTGGGTTGTATGGATTTATAGTGACTGCTGTGTTGTGTGTTTATGACCTTTCTGCACCTTGGCCAAGATGAATGAAATAGTGTTTGTTAGGGGCACAGTTTTGGGTCACACTGACAATGAAAAGCATAATGCACCCTGCATGTTTCTGCTCTTTGAAAGAATAGCAGTATGCAAAAACACCTTACACAGACACACCCACACAGAATGAGGGTGTCGGTAATCTATTCATGGTAAGAGAAACACCAAGATAAGCTGATAAGGAGGAGGAACTAGTGTTTTATTACCTGATAAAAACACTCATCCATCATTCTCTCTCTCGCTCTCTCTCTCTCGCTTTCTCTCTCCTCAACTCTCTCTCTCCTCAGCTCTCCCCCCTCTCTCTCTCTTTCTTTCTCTCTCCTCAACTCTCTCTCTCCTCAGCTCTCCCCCCTCTCTCTCTCTTTCTTTCTTTCTTCAGTGTGCTGGTCATTAAGCCTCTCTAAAATGTTAAAAGCTCCTGATGACATTAGCTCATGCTTAACCAATGGCAACAGAGTGCAAAACTAACTGAATGCTCTGATGCACATGGGAGCCACTACAGACAAAAAGCACAAAATAAAGACGAGCAAACTATTCTCCATGATAACATCATCTGAGAGCGGTGGTGGGTGGGAGAGGGACATACACTGAGTGTACGAAACATTATGAACACCTGCTCTTTCCATGACATCGACTGACCAGGTGAATCCAGGTGAAAGCTATGATCCCTTATTGATGTTACTTGTTAAATGGCACTTCAATCAGTGTAGATGAAAGGGAGGAGACAGGTTAAATAAGGACGTTTAAGCCTTGAGACAGTTGAGACATGGATTGTGTATGTGTGCCATTCAGAGGGTGAATGGGAAAGACAAAAGATTGAAGTGCCTTTGAACAGGGTATGGTAGTAGGTGCCAGACACACTGGTTTGTGTCAATAACTACAACACTGCTGGGTTTTTAAGGCTCAACAGTTTCCTGTGTGTATCAAGAATGGTCCACCACCCAAAGGACATCCAGCCAACTTGACACAACTGTGGGAAGCAGTGGAGTCAACATGGGCCAGCATCCCTGTGGAACGCTTTCCACACCTTGTAGAGTCCATGCCCCGACAAATTTAGGCTGTTCTGAGTGTAAAGGGGGGAGGTGTTCTTAATGTTTGGTATACTCAGTGTATGTAGGTGGAGAATAATATCAGGTGTAAGATGAGGATGTTGTGGTGGTGCTGTGGGTTGTTTCGGGTGTGGATGGGACGCCTGTGCTACAGGGAGGAGGGGGGGCTGGCCGACAGGCTGGAGATGGATATAACCTGATCCAGGCGACTGGCCGTCTGCTTTGGGACCATGTGACCTCACGGCTCATTACACTAGAACAAAACCCGCCACGCCGCAGCCACCACTGACCTCTGCCAACCCTCTTCACACACGTTCACTTCACACACTCTCATCTCTGGCCCAAGTGACAGAGTCCTGGAGTGCTGCTGTTAACAGCTCCAACACACCGGCAGTCAACCATCCACACAGTGTAACCAGGTGGACATCACAGCAGCATCCACACAGTGTAACCAGGCGGACATGACAGCAGCATCCACACAGTGTAACCAGGCGGAAATGACAGCAGCATCCACACAGTGTAACCAGGCGGACATGACAGCAGCAACCACACAGTGTAACCAGGCGGACATGACAGCAGCAACCGCACAGTGTAACCAGGCGGACATGACAGCAGCATCCACACAGTGTAACCAGGCAGACATGACAGCAGCATCCACACAGTGTAACCAGGCGGACATGACAGCAGCATCCACACAGTGTAACCAGGCGGACATCACAGCAGCAACCACACAGTGTAACCAGGCGGACATCACAGCAGCATCCACACAGTGTAACCAGGCGGACATGACAGCAGCAACCACACAGTGTAACCAGGCGGACATGACAGCAGCAACCACACAGTGTAACCAGGCGGACATGACAGCAGCAACCACACAGTGTAACCAGGCGGACATCACAGCAGCATCCACACAGTGTAACCAGGCGGACATGACAGCAGCAACCACACAGTGTAACCAGGCGGACATGACAGCAGCAACCACACAGTGTAACCAGGCGGACTTACTGTTAAAGACCCCGTGAGCCTCAGGATCACCAAAGCCTACTGAATGGAGGAAGACTGCGATGAGCAGTAGCGCGTGAGAAATGCAAGTGAAATCAATGGACGAATAAATAAACCACTGTTGAAAGTAAACAGATGGATAAATAAATTGATGATAATTCAGCAGTGGGAACTGGATGTGTGGGATTATTTCTAGGCCAGGTCGGAAGCCGGGTCACATCGGGGTTGAAGTCGGAGGGAGATGTGGGTGGGGTTGTCTCTAAAGGATGCTCATGTTTCAGCTCCAATCCTGGGAGAGCGAGGTCGCTAATACGAAGCAGTGAGAAGGCTTTGTCCTTAGGGACGCTAAAGCCTCTTGTTGTCTACTACACACAGCCACTTTACTTTAGTCAGCCATTTCTAAAGGGGTACGAACAGCGGAAAGATCAGAGAAGGGAACAACGGGTGCATGCCAAATAGCCAACAACCTTCTGGCTTGTACAGGCAGGGTTAAAAGGAAACAGTCACGTGTCAATCCCCTACTTACAGATAAGAGCTGCAGCACTGACTAACAACGTATCCTACAACCAATGTGTGTAATGCCTTTACAGGGGTGGATCCCCAAATAAATGTATAAAGTGATCAAAACAAATGTAGTTAGTGCAATATTCTAGATAAAAGGATAAGTAGCATATCATTTATAAATGTGTGCATGCTCTTCTCCTTTGGGAAAACATCAGCTGACTCAAAGGGGGTGTGGCGGGTATTAAAACACTTCTGCGCTACCTGCCGTGAGGATCAGTGGAGGCTCCTGAGGGGAGGACGGCTCATAATAATGGCCGGAATGGAGCGAATGGAATGGCATCAAACACATGGAATCACCATGTGTTTGATGTATTTGAGACCATTCCCCCTCCAGCCATTATGATTGCATCCTTCCCAATTAAGGTACCACCAACCTCCTGTGGTGTGGATACTCTTGTGCATCCTCTGTCGAAGTTGGTAATCGAGGAGAGGAGCAGCCTTCTTCCTTCGCCTACTAACGAATTGACACTCGACTACATCGGATTTACCGGGTCACGGAGGAGAGAGAAAGGAGAAGTCAATGAGAGGACGGTCTTTTGCCCAAATGAGAATCTCCGCTAGCCTGAAAAACACTTTTCCTGGGTGTGGCAGCTGTAGCAAAATAAGTGCCTTCTGTTCGCAGGCTGCAGAAGTACAAGCTGCAACAAACAGCTGACAGCATGTAGCTTTCTGATACACAGCCAAGAACTGGGAGTGTCTCCGATCAGGAAATATATGGCCTGCTCTGCTTTTTTTCCCCATTCCCAACATCTTACACAGACACATGAAACTATATCAAAACATAATATGTCTAACTCAGACGTGCCCTCAGGAATACTTAATAAATATTTAGTTGAGCTGACATTTGGAGGAGGGGAAAGGTTTGGTGTATTTCAGTCCAGGATGATGTTTAAACTCCTTAAGCAAATCCAACAGCTTTAAAAGGTCCTGTACATCTTGCGTCTTCTCTAGTCACTTAACAATAAAAGTATCCATGGCTACGCACCCTAATACCCTCACCAACATACCAGCATGCCTGACATATCATTAAAGGGATTTGGTTCAAATCATCCTTCACAGTTGTGATAAAGGCATGTCTGTATCATACAGTATTGTTAACTTGGACCACCCATATACTTAGAGAAACCTTCTGCCAGTCTAAGCACTTAGGCTAAGAAAGGTTATTGGATTGCAGTATTGGATCTTTCATCCATGGCACATGAAACAGTAACAAACCACCTCAACATTTTCATTTTGGCTTTGTGGCTTTCGAAGAAGGCGACAACACTTTGAAAACTGTACAGTGTACGAACACTATTCTACTGTGATTTACGTTAGGGAGGGAGTATGGTTAATCAATGTGGTCAGATAGTGGATTCTTGGTGTCTGGTCAAACCCAGCCAGTGGTCATTTCTCAGTGATGTTGGAGCAGGTACACATGGAGATGTGTGGTTTGGACCACCCCACCCCCACCCTCCTCATCCCTCCATTCTGGCAGCCATTGTAATTCTGAGCTGGCTTTGTTTGTGCAGCTGGAAGAAAAGCTGGGCTTCTTCAACCCCCCCACAGGGAAAAGGAGGGAGACAAGGAGTTGGAGTCAGGCCTCTCAGATTAATGTTCTTCGAGCAGTGTTGGACCCGCTTACTGAGACTTAACTCTGAAAGAAGGTCTGTTCCATTCACAACATATTGGAGATACATCTCTAACGTGTGATTATGAATAAAGATGGATGTGGCAGACTGACACTCTGTATTGGCTGGCCTACTTCCTCTCATTATTAACGGACTGACATACTGAAATGGGATTTTAAGTGAACTGCACAAATGAAAACACACCACGAGTAACTGAACTGGATTGAGGTCACGCAACAGTTCAGAATGCTTTATAGGAGTTGGCAGATCAATTGGAAATGGACAATGTTTGTCTCAACCAAATGTGACAACAGGTCAAATGTTGTAACTATTGTGAGATCATCTCTCTGCTCCCAGTCAAAGTCAAGTAGCCGTTTTCTCACTGCCCTCAACCATACCCCCACAGCATGACAGAGTACTTTCAGACCTGCTCATAATATTATACCATGCATACACAAATGTATACACATACAACTGTTCCATCAAGGGACTTTTAGAGCGGTTGCAAGACAGTGAAATAGTTGTAGCATGGCCCAAAATCCCCCAAACTCCCAAATCTTTTCAGCTGTTATTGTGACTGCTGTATACATACCACCTCAGGCCAATCAAAATAATAAACTGTCGCTTAACAAACTGTACAAGGCTATAAACAAGCAGGAAACCCTACACCCAGCGGCCACCTTTCTGGTTTCCGGCGATTTTAATTCGACATCACTAAGACACGCGATGGCCCACTTCCATCAACACGTCTCCAACGCCACTAGGGGAGAAAGTCCTAGACCACTGCTATTCTACCCATAAGCAAGCAAACAATGTCCTCCCTCGTCTGCCATTCGGCAAATCAGATCATGACTCCGTACTCTTGCTTCCTGTTTACAAGCGGAAGCTGAAACAGGAAGTACCCGCGATTTGCTCTGTTGATAAATGGTCACCAGAATCAGAAGATATGCTTCAGGACTGCTTTGCAACCCTGATGCTACGACCGAAGACGGGCAACCCTGATGCTACGGCCGAAGACGGGCAACCCTGATGCTACGGCCGAAGACGGGCAACCCGGTTGCTACGGCCGAAGACGGGCAACCCTGATGCTACGGCCGAAGACGGGCAACCCTGATGCTACGGCCGAAGACGGGCAACCCTGATGCTACGGCCGAAGACCGGAATAAGTACAAGAAGGCCCGCTATGACTTCCGCAGAGTCAAACGAGCAAAAGGACAATATAGGAATAAGGTGGAATTATATTACATAGGCTCTGACGCCCGCCGCATGTGGCAGGGGCTACAGTCTATGACGGATTACAAAGGGAGACCCAACAGTGATCTGCTCAACGATGCCTTTCTACCAGATGAACTCAATGCATGTTATGCACGCTTTGACAACAACAACATTGACCCGGGTGTGAGGGCCGTCACCGACCCAGAGGACTGGGTGATCTCACTCTCTGAGGCCGACGTGAGAAGGGTTTTTAATCAGGTCAACACCCTCAAGTCCACGGGCCCTGACTGTATTCCAGGGTTTGTTCTCAGAGCATGCTCAGAAGAGCTGGCAGGCATATTCACAGTCATTTTCAATCTCTCTTTGTCCCAGCCTGTAATTCCCCACATGTTTTAATCATTCCTCTTCCTAAGAACTCCAAGGCTTCATGCCACAATGATTACCGCACTGTAGCACTCACTTTTGTAATCATTTGAGAGGCTGGTTATGGCACACATTAACTCCACCATCCTAGACCCACTCCAATTGGCATCCTGCCCCAACAGATCCATAGATGACTCAATCTCAATTGCTCTCCACACTGCCCTCCCCCACCTAGATAAGAGGAATACCTATGTGAGAATGCGGTTCATTGACTACAGCTCAGCGTTCAACACTATTATCCTCCACAAACTCGTCACCAAGCTTAGGACTCTGGGTCTGAAAACCTCTCTCTGCAACTGGATCCTGGACTTTCTGATGGGCCGACCGCAGGTGGTGAGGATAAGTAACATCACCCCCATCACGCTGACCCTTCACTCAGGGGCCCCACAGGGGTGTATGCTTAGTCCCCTCCTGTATTCCCGGTTCAGCCACGACTGTGCGGTCACGCATGACTCCAACACCATTATCAGTTTGCTGATGACACGATGGTGGTAGGTCTGATGACCGACGACGATGAGTCAGCATACAGGGAGGAGGTCAGTGACTTGAGTGTGGTGCTTGAGCAACAATCTCTCCCTCAATGTCAGCAAGACCAAGGAGCTCATCGTGTACTACAGGAAATGGGGGGCAATGGGGGGCAGGGTCAACCACACCCATATCCATATCGACAGGCCAGCAGTGGAGCAGGTAGACAGCTTTAAGTTCCTTATTGTCCAAATCACTAAAGACTTAAAATGGTCCAAACGCACAGTCGTACAGGTGTACCATTGAGAGCATATTGAATGGCTGCATCACCGCTTGGTATAGCAATAGCACCATCCTCGATCGCATGGCACTACAGAGGGTTGTGCGGACAGCCTAGTGCATTACTGGCTCTGAGCTCCCTGCCATCCATAACCTCTATATTAGGAAGTGTGAAAAGAAAGCCTGGAAAATCATCAAAGATCCCAACCACCGAAGCCATAGACAATTGATAAGGGTATTTATATGCTTAAAGGTAATGATTAAAGAATTCCACCCTGAAACGTAACTATTAGTTATTATTAGTTTATGTAGCATGTATAATGAATCATTAAAGTACTAAAGTACTATTATGTATAATGGACTTCAGAGCGCTCTCGTGAATAAACTGTACGAACCTTTTGCCTAATTATCATTAAACCCAGGGTCTTACAAACCTCGGGGATTGGTCAAAGCTTGTTAGTTATTATCTTATTTTTAAAAATATATTTTTTTAATATATTTTTTTTAATTTGACCCCTTTTTCTCCCCAATTTTTGTGGTATCCAATTGTTTTAGTAGCTATCTTGTCTCATCGCTACAACTCCCGTACGGGCACGGGAGAGACGAAGGTTACACCTCCGATACACAACCCAACCAAGCCGCACTGCTTCTTAACACAGTGCGCATCCAACCCGGAAGCCAGCCGCACCAATGTGTCGGAGGAAACACCGTGCACCTGGCAACCTTGGTTAGCGCACACTGCACCTGGCCCGCCACAGGAGTCGCTGGTGCGCGATGAGACAAGGACATCCCGGCCGGTTACGCCTGGGCGCGAACCCAGAGTCTCTGATGGCACAGCTGGCGCTGCAGTACAGCACCCTTAACCACTGCGCCACCCGGGAGGCCCCACATTGTTAGTTATTATCATTGGGATTGAAAATTCTCATGACAACAGTTTTCTCAGCTGCCGCACGGCATGAGGTACTGGAGTATCAAGTTTGACACCAACAGGCTCTTGAACAGCTTCTATGCCCAAGCAATACGACTGATAAATAGCTAGCAAAATAGCTACACGGACCGAGTTTAACTTGTATCTTTATTTACCTTTTATTTCAGTATTTGCACTGTCTATGCACACTCACAGGGCCCTGCACACTCACAGGGCCCTGCACACTCACAGAGCCCTTCACACCCACTGTCACTCCAACACACACACACACACACAAACACTCACTCTATCATTCGCTCACTCACACATAATATGCACATACATTTATACGGACTCTACACACCCGCACACCCACTCACATGCAAGCTGCTCCGACTCTGTTTATCTTGTATCCTAGCCACCATGTAAATATGGTACAGGTACAGGAATGGTATATATATGGTACAGGAATGGACTTTTTAAATATTTGCTGTATATAGAATGCTTGCTTACTTACTTTATTGTGTATTTCATATTAATTATTCTTCTAGTAATAAATTGTTATTGATTATTGCATTGTTGGGCTTTGAGTTAACAAGAGAGGCATTTCACTGTACTTGTGCGTGTGCCTTGAAACTGAACCTCTTGGGTTGTTTTCGTACAGCTCACTGTGCCTCTGTATGTGGTCTGCTTTTACCATGTACTGTAACTGTATGTTACATGAGTACTTCAGTTTGTGTCCCGTCTCAGGGGGGGGATTGGCTCTCTTTTTATGTCAGTGCTCGGGAGGTCTCTGGATGTCGAAATATCCTCGTTGTTTTTCAGGAGACACATTGGCTAGCTCTTGTTAGTTTTTTAAAGAACATGTCATCCTGTCTAAAACTTTGTTGAATGTTTGTAGAGAGTGTTCTCTCACTAGGCAACCATGTATTTTTCTGATGTCAAAGCTCTGAATACAGGTCTGTATTAATAAAATACGGAAGGTCTCAATGCAGCATCTAAATAGAGGCTGAAAGCAATCAGAACTGTGTTGTCCCCCTCTGTTCGCACCTATAGATGCTACCATATATTTTTTTAATACATTTCACATCTCTCATTCGCACCATCCCCCTCGCCTCCATTGTGGCCTCCCAGCTCTCTGTCCTGTGACAGTCTGCTGTTATTGATGCATAGAAAGACCACGGGAACATCAGAGGAACAAGCATGCAGTTTGTAGTGTCACAGTCACTGCTTGCACCCTCACCACCAATTTGTGTACACACACACACAAACACAACTAATATTGCACACACATACAGAGATGCCTCAAAGCATTTGGAATCCGCTTCTATAGTGCTTACATTCATTAACATGATGCATACACACATATGCAAGATCACATGCATGCTGATGCTGTGCGCCATCCCAAACCCTCGTTACACACAATATCCTAGCCAGGCAATACAATAGAACCGGAGTAGGGTTGGAGTCCAAGTTCTAGCATCAGGTCAGAATAGGAGCAGGGAGCCGGGACAAAGAAAAGGGGAATGTGCATTCAAAGCCTATTCCTTTAGGAGTACCTCACTGTGTTAAACAACAACACGGAGATGTGTGAGAATAGCATCACTGCTGAAACCTGAAACTAGCACACCTCATCCTCCCTTGAGCTCAGCTGTTAGTTCTAGATCTGACCCATAATGGAACACATTGTTCCAAACTGAAGGGTTCTGATCCAGACCAACCGGTTATGTTCAGGTCCAACAGCAGAACAGAGCTCCTTGTCCGCCCCCCCCCCCCCCCCCCCCCCCCCCCCACCCATTGCTCTGAGCGGGCCAGGATACTGGTTCGAGACTGACTTGGCCTGCTGTAACTCTACTGAGCCTTGCGCTCGCATTCATTTCAGTTTCAGAGCTGGATGGAGACAAGCAGACCTCCCGGCTGAGTGTAAATATTCCGAGCCTTGCCTCTGTGGTTTACCAGTAATGTGACTAGTGTGTACGTACGTGTCTTAGTGCCGTGAGAACATTAGCATGCCGTTAGCTTTCACCACCACGCTTCCTTTGTGACACTAACCACGTTTCCGTCCACAGTTTTTATGCAAGTAAAGTCATACCTTTTATAAAAATAAATCACGACAGCTATGATGGAAACAAAGTGTAGGTACATTTAAAAAAAAAAAAAATGCAGGCAGATCATTTGTTCCTTTTGACATGGTGGGATCTTTTTGTGTCTGTAAAATGTATAATGCGAGAAATGGAGGTGGAAACACCTTTTATGTGCAAATATTGATACCAATAACCATCATATCGAAGTAAACTCTGAGTCACGCAATGATATGGTGTGTGGTCCTCCCATTACGACTCAGGAAATCATTCCGTTTATTAGGCTACAGATGAAATAAGGTATGGCGAACTTCACAGGATGGTGAAAGTGCATGGTGATCTTGATGCTCCTTTCCAATAAATATCGAGGGTCTTATTCTGGTGACATGATTGATGATCGATGCTTGACTGCCGTTTGACAAATACAAATATTCTCTCTCTTATCCATCCATAATCTCATCATGTAGGCTACCCTACCCTCACTGTATCTGGGAGCTGTTGGCCAGAGTCCACGTGCCAAGACCAGAGTAGGAACATTTGCTATTTAACAAAACATTTTGTGACAAAACTATCGGTAGAGTTGAAAAATGTAATGGAAACCAATTTAACTGTTTGTTTTTTTGCTTGTACCAAATAAAATGTCATCACACTGATTTTTTAAAATCCGCAACAAGTCCGTTTGGTTGAAACACGCTACTGGTGAGAGAATTCACATATTTTCTCTACGCTGATGTTAGACTATTCGCATGAACATCTGTCACCAATTGGATGGAAACCTACGGTAGTTACTGTGATCTCTTGAGCAACGTAGAACTGCTCAGGTTGTTGCGAACTTTTCATGTGAAATGAGTGTTGGTAAGATGTGGGGTTAAGATAACTCAGGGTGTCCAATTGAAACAGTTTCTGCATGGTGCTGCTGGTAAGACTCATGAACGGGCTCAAACCAGAGAGTGGTTCCTTTTAAATAGAATATGGAGTAATGAGGTCTTAATACGGAACTATAAGAACATGTCTGCTCCAGATGTGTTCTAAATCAACCCTTCCTGATGGGGGTTTTAATCACCTCTTCGTACCCTTGTGCTTTGATCTCTGTGGTAAGTGTAAAGTATACCAGAGGAGGAGGGGGAACACAGAGGGAAATGTGGTCCCTTTAAATCAGGACGCCGAATGAAAGCGAAATATGCAGAACAGTGCGATGTAAGAATATGAATAATTTTGTCAGTGTGCCCCGTGGGACAGGGGTTGACAGGAATGGTCTGAGGGTGAATGTATTACAGTAATTGCCTCAAAGGCGCCACCCCCTCTGATGCCTGGCCCCTCCCGTTGGGCAGATTGGGGGGGCTGTCGATCATGTGGGTTACCAATCGCTGCCGGGGGGCTCCTCTGCACGATGCCCCTCTTCACTTGTCCCTTTGTTTCGAGGGAGCGAGCGAAAGCGTGAACGAATGCCTGGCATGAAGCACACACCCAGTGAAAGTGAACATTGCTTCTTGACCGAACTGTGCAGACAGAAATTAGACCCCCAAAAGAGGCTGTGCTCAAACTGTCATCTGCTGATGAGGGGAAGGTTAATCCCTAATTACAAGATTACCCGTCATTCAGTGTTTAAAAAAAAATAATACAAAAATTACACTTCCTAAATAATCTGCCAGCTTCAGCAAGATTTTAACAAGCCTCCCAGAATGATGAAATCCCCACACCATACGACAAAGGGGGAGAGGAAGACACGTTCTGTCTTTGAAGCTAAAAAAAACATGTGTGCCTTTCCAGGGAAGTAGTCAGCATCTCTGCAAATTTAGAGTTCTGTAACAAAAAACAGAAGGGGGTGTCTAGTCACAGTATGTAACAAAAAACAGAAGGGGGTGTCTAGTCACAGTATGTAACAAAAAACAGAAGGGGGTGTCTAGTCACAGTATGTAACAAAAAACAGAAGGGGGTGTCTAGTCACAGTATGTAACAAAAAACAGAAGGGGGTGTCTAGTCACAGTATGTAACAAAAAACAGAAGGGGGTGTCTAGTCACAGTATGTAACAAAAAACAGAAGGGGGTGTCTAGTCACAGTATGTAACAAAAAACAGAAGGGGGTGTCTAGTCACAGTATGTAACAAAAAACAGAAGGGGGTGTCTAGTCACAGTATGTAACAAAAAACAGAAGGGGGTGTCTAGTCACAGTATGTAACAAAAAACAGAAGGGGGTGTCTAGTCACAGTATGTAACAAAAAACAGAAGAGGGTGTCTAGTCACAGTATGTAACAAAAAACAGAAGGGGGTGTCTAGTCACAGTATGTAACAAAAAACAGAAGGGGGTGTCTAGTCACAGTATGTAACAAAAAACAGAAGGGGGTGTCTAGTCACAGTATGTAACAAAAAACAGAAGAGGGTGTCTAGTCACAGTATGTAACAAAAAACAGAAGGGGGTGTCTAGTCACAGTATGTAACAAAATGTATTTCTGCATTAGTAGAAGTTATGCCTGTCTGACTCTGTACTACTATAGCTACGCAGTGATAACGCATTCATGTAAATATTGATTCAATGATCATTACTGGACTAATATTTCACTACAACTAATCTAAACAATACGTCCCAGTGAAGAGCCAGAGGAATGTGAATATGTATGTCTGGGTCCTGGTTTGGCAAGTTTACACAAAGCAAGCAACAAAGACATTTTTTCAGCATGTTTTTTTTCTCCATCTTTCTCCGAATGTGCATTAAGTTCCCCTATGGAATTCCTCTTAAAGCTTAAAACTGAGATATTGCAGGCTTCCATCTCATATCTCTGGTCCGTCCGGCCTATCTACAATACAACTCACAGAGTGACACAGACACAGCCTCTCTTCCTTTCACCCCCCCCCCCCCTCCTCTTTCTCCCCTTTCTGTTTTTTCTTAATTTAGCTGCCTGCCGGTCATATGAACAGTGCAAGTCTCTCAACGACAGAGCCTCTTCTCTCTTGAGCCTGAGTTTCACTCCCCCACAATCAGTCAGCCCACGTTGTAGCCAGCTCCACAAGGCCCAGTGCTACTGAACTGTATGTCAAAGGTCAAATCACAGACAGACCAAGTGATTCACTCTCACTCTACTGTCCAAAGTCCAGAGACTGCTCGTGGAGATTTCACCATAGCCATTTCCTTTGTTTAGGAAATTGAGCTCTAAACATTTGGGAATATCAGTGTCAAAATGGTATGCATATAGATAAGATTATGCTGGTGTGTCTTTGCGAGTGATGGTATTGTTCTTTTGGCATTTTGTAGGTGTCTGTGTGTATCTCTGTCTGGTCCGCTAGCACACGTGTGTTGTTGTGTCGTTTCAGTTTTGCGTCTGTGTTTTTTTCTCTTGGTGTGGCTTTCAGCCCTGTCTGCATGGCTGAGGGGTTGTGGGTGTTATCAGCCTGCCTGTCAACACTGAGCCTATCTAGAGGAGAGAACACCAAACAGGAAGAAGGCCAGGGGAGGTTCACTGAAATCTCTCACTCACTCACTCACAGATCATCACTGATACCAACAACCGACCTCATGACTGTTGCCCTGAAGACTTACCCTGGGTTAATGCAGCAGTTAGGGTTATTTCATTTACGCCTCACAATTGGGTTGTTAATGTTGTATGTATTTTCCATATAGAACCCCCCCCCCCCCCCCCCCGAGATAAAAACCCTTCTGTTTGTGACTGCAGATGGAACTCAAAGACCGATCTATCTATACAGTGACCGCGGTTAGGGTTTAGGATGAGTCCTGCTCGTGTCTCTTCTGCTCTGTGTTATTTGGATACTCCATCTGTACATGCTCTACGGAGGATCATACTATCTGTTGATAAGCGACTGCTTGCTAGGGTTAGGTTTAGAATAAGGGCTAGCGTTAAAGCTAGGGTTAGGTTTAGAATAAGGGCTAGGGTTAGGGTTAGAATAAGGGCTAGGGTTAGGGTTAGAATAAGGGCTAGGGTTAGGGTTAGAATAAGGGCTAGCATTAAAGCTAGGGTTAGGTTTAGAATAAGGGCTAGGGTTAGGGTTAGAATAAGGGCTAGGGTTAGGGTTAGAATAAGGGCTAGGGTTAGGGTTAGAATAAGGGCTAGGGTTAGGGTTAGAATAAGGGCTAGCGTTAAAGCTAGGGTTAGGGTTAGAATAAGGGCTCGGGTTAGGGTTAGAATAAGGGCTAGGGTTAGGGTTAGAATAAGGGCTAGGGTTAGGTTTAGAATAAGGGCTAGCGTTAAAGCTAGGGTTAGGGTTAGAATAAGGGCTAGGGTTAGGTTTAGAATAAGGGCTAGCGTTAAAGCTAGGGTTAGGGTTAGAATAAGGGCTCGAGTTAGGGTTAGAATAAGGGTTAGGGTTAGAGTAAGGGCTAGGGTTAGGGTTAGAATAAGTGTTAGGGTTAGAATAAGAGCTAGGGTTAGGGTTAGAATAAGGGCTAGGGTTAGGTTTAGAATAAGGGCTAGGGTTAGGGTTAGAATAAGGGCTAGGGTTAGGGTTAGAATAAGGGTTAGGGTTAGTAGATAGTTGAAATGTTGCTGATTGTCTGTAGAGCATCTAAAGATAGACTATCCAAATAGTGTTTCTGGCCCCTTTGCCACTGGTCCTGCTGGTTCTGTGAACTTGAATGCTCTGCCTCTGCTTCTGCCTTGCTCTGGGAACTGACTGAGGGTGATCAATGCTGCAGTGATGGCTGTGAAATCACTTCATGTCATGGATGGAGCCCTGGGGCTCAGGGATGTGGATAGAGAACAGGGACACACTGCTGCCACCTGCTATCAACAGCAAATTCAGTCCCACTATATCCTGACTGTGAACCATCGGGTTCTTGATCACCTCCTTAACCAAAGGCCCTTCTCCCCCCGGTTGCTCAGAAAGGTTCCAAACTTCTTCCTTTTAAGAATGATGGTGGCCACTGTGTTCTTGGGGACCTTCAATGCTGCATAAATGTTTTGGTACCCTTCCCCAGATCTGTGCCTCGACACAATCCTGTCTCGTAGCTCTACGGACAATTCCTTCGATCTCATGGCTTCTTGTTTTTTTCTCTGACATGCCTTTCCAAATCATGTCCAATAAATTGAATTTACCACAGGTGGACTCCAATCAAGTTGTAGAAACATCTCAAGGATGATCAATGGAAACAGGAAACACCTGAGCTCAATTTCGAGTCTCATAGCAAAGGGTCTGAATACTTATACAAATCAGGTATTTCTGTTTTTGCTGAGGAATTGTGTTTATTTCGTCCATTTTAGAATAAAGCTGTAACGTGACAAAAAGTGGAAAAAGTCAAGGAGTCTGAATACTTTCCAAAGGCACTGAATGTTGTACATCTGTTATCATGTATGTTTCAAGCCCCATTGCTTCTTGACTTTATACACTGCATTGTGTGTCACGGTCCTGCTGATGATGTAAATCTCTCTTCCTTCCTGCACTGACATCTTTAATGCTCCATCTCACTGCATTTGTGTTGATCCCTTCGAGACACTATGGCACTTGGCGTCAAGAGTGAGAACCTGTGGTCAGGGACCGGGGTGGGGGAGGAGGCGTTAAGGGGAGGGAGTGCAGAATGGAACAGTCCTCCTGACAGCTAGCAGAGCTCTCAACGAGTATGCTCACAACACCATTAGACGGGCCAAAAATGGAACCCGACAAGGCATCCAATCACAGCAGAGAGCGGTCCTACCCAGCGTGGGACTATGATGGATAATGATAACCCATAACCCTCTGGCTGCTCGAAAAGTCTGAGAGAGATTAGCTAGGAGGAGGAGAGAGATTACTCTACCACAGAGGTAAGATTGCATCTGTCTGGTGCTTTGATGATAACACAACAGCTTTAATGTGATAGAGAGGTAGTGTGAAGTAGAGGGCATCTCAGATCTGGAAATGTAGATCCAAATCGAATTGGATTTGTGATATTCCCATCTGACATTTTTTGCAAAATCAATACCCCATCCGATTCGGATCCGAGGTGGACCAGATATGACACAAAATATGTCAGAGAATCGGATCCAAATTGGGTCAGGTCTGTATCGGATGCAAATGGAGCCGAAAGATTAAAAGAATGCAGCTTTATTACTGCGCATGCCAGCAGAATGTCTTTGACTTCACAGGCAGGCAGTAAACATTAACACTCAGCGTCATTGTGACCATTTGATATTTCAATTGTTTAAATATTCCAGAATAAATAATGAATTGCTAAATGAATGCATTTATTATGTTAAAATATCTCATAAGAAACATCAGGACACCAAATGCAAATTTATAATCAGTCAGAAAATGTATTTCTTGATCCAGAAGCACGTAGACTGTAAATACAAAAAAAAAAATGATAGTGTATTTTCTGACTGTAAGACAAGTTGCCTGCCCAACAGGCCCATCCAAACTAGACCTAAACTATATTAAAACTACACCTATAATAATAATTATTATGAACGCAACACAGCAAGATGCATTTCGCAGCATGGGGATGGGTGTTTTCATTACCAAAGAAACAAGGAGTTTACCAAACAGCGCTTCTTCCATGTCATCCTACAGAGGTCCATTCTGTGTTTTTAGTGTTTGTTTTACATCTAGCCTACAGGAACATACACTCATGAAAATGTTATGTTCTTTCAAATATTGACATTTTGTATTCTGTTACGGAACACCTTCATAAACACAACCATATTACATTGGCACGAAGCGGGGTTCTATGAGGCCAGGCTTTTCTAGTTCAATGGATTTATTAGACTGGGGGTTATTGGTACTCCTAGAGGCCCCGCTATTCTACTGTTAAATATGAAATGGTCATTTTGACCGTCATTGCAATTTTAGGATGAGATGCTCAAGTTTTAGTCTTTTATGACATTTGTCTGTGAGTACTGCTAGAGTGTAAAATGCTCATGTTTTGGAAGATATATCGAAATTATTATATCGAAATTATAAAACTGAAATGTTAATGTTTCACATGCATTTCCTGTTGTAGGCCTACATCTAAAATAATTGAGTTGTGGTCTACACTCTACAGCCTAGTATTTTCATAAATCACATCCCTAATTAAAAATGTTGACACAAGAAGGGAATGGGTTTGTGGCAAAAACGCACTATAAGCACGTCTCCTTCTCCAGAATAAGCGCTCTGTTTCCCGTTAATTTGTGCGCATTCATTGTTTCATTATGTGACTTGTTTTTTATGTTTTATATATTTAGCTTGAACATGCGTAGAAGTACTTGGCCTGTGCGCAAATGTAGGCCTATAAAAGTTACCATTTGGGAATGTCTGATAGTAGGCCGTTTCTGATTGTCTTAACTCGCCACAACTTATGAGCTGCGGAGCTTCTCAAAGTAGTTTTGTTCATCACCTCACACAGAAAGCCAACAGAGTGTTGTACATTCATTGGGAATGACCATAGTTCCTCACCATATTTGAATAATCTTTCCAACACTCTCCTTCTTGAGCTTAAGTAACCTCGATGTGAAATAGCAACATATTGCTGATCCCAGTGGTGGATTTAGGTATAGGCAACATGGGCAGCCGCCGGGGCGGCACTTGGGTGGCCGCGCATAAAAATTAGGAATGGGGACATTTGCGTGATTGGTTTTCTATTGCTCATTTGCAAGTCACGTCAATGATATCATGTCACCGTGTGGGACTGTGGGTCAATTAACCTTGTCGGAGTGGGTGCCCTGATTCTAGTTTGTGAGCTAGGCAGGCTACTGCCTGGGTAGTTCTCCCACTCAGAAGTACGAGATTGGGAGGGAGGCGGGGGTAGGTTGACCTCAGGTCTCCCCAATGGAAGCCTGAGGTAGGGGGAGCAGGGGAATCTATCAAATAGCACACCCCTAACTTTGTACACTACTAATGAAATTAGTCAAATCAGTCACACTATGAAATGCTACCAAATAAACCACAATTCATTCATAGTACTGTCTATATATAGTTTCACAGTCATATTGTTGCATTTTTTTGTCTGGTTTGTGTGAAATGGTTAAGAATAGTATAAAACCAGTCTGCACACCACCAAGGTGAACTGGTTTAGTCTTGAGTCGTGGTTGACAGTGTTGGGGGATGGGTGATGTATTGATGCTCGAGTGCCAAATCAACACACATGTTTCTATTTGTCTTTATTACTTATTTTTGATATTTGAGTCATATTTTTATATTTATATAGTTTTAAATGTTATTATTATTTATTTGGGTTGTTCCAAATGTTTAGCTGGGGGGGGTTCGCCCTGTGAGCCATAAAAGCTAGAACCGTGAAATCCCATGAAATAGGCTACCTCCGTTGTGCAAATACAGCTGTGTCTATTCCAAGCTCATTGGTGAGGCCCAGTTGAAACAAGTTAGTCAACATGTGTCAGCATCCCTGTGGAACGCTTTCGACACCTTGTAGTCCATGACCCGACGAACTGAGGAAGTTCTGGGGACAAATGGGGGTGCAACTCAATATTGGTGTTCCTAATGTTTTGAACCCTCAGGGTACTGTATATGTATGTACGTCTCCGTGTGTCCATGTGACTGAGTACAGTTATACAAGACAATGTTGTGTCTGAGGAATCTCAAACACTGATGTCTAGGTTCACTGGTTTCCCCTGCAGCAGGAGAAAGTGGAGCTGGGTAGCTGTGAGTGCTGCAGTGACAGCAGGTGGGTAATGGAACAGCTATCTGGGAGGGGAGCAGCAGGCACACACAGACACACTGCTAATTGGGGCTTATCAGGTGTTGCTGGGAAAGGGAAAACACCACCTGGGGCTTTTGTGAGAGCAGAGCAGGGAGCTATCAGTTGGTCACATGACCACAGTGCGAGGAGGGGGGTTTGTCTCAGTGTGGGGTTAGGAACCACATAATTTTGTCTACCAGCCGGCTCTCTGTCGAACCGTCTGGTTTTACAGCGCCTCAGAACGGGTCTCGAAACAACCACTGGTTTTAATTGGCTGATCTCTCAGTAATAATTGGCGGATCTCTCTGTCCATCATCATCATTGGATAACCCTTAGAACCTCCCCTCTACATTGTGGACTTCAAAGTGTGAGCAACGCAGGTGAGTTTGGAAAATCTAAAAGTGCGCATCTTAGAAATAGTTTTCACATTTAAAATGTATGTGCCTGAACTCAGAATCACTTGGGCTGGTTAATGAGAGAGAACATTTATTTTTCTAAGTCCCATCTACTACAACCCCCTTTCAAGTCCCACTTTGTTGCACAGTGTTACCAGGCTCTATGTACCAGTCGAACCCAAGGTCCCAGAGGATAAGGTTTCAGAAGATCTTTACTATTCGGACTTGTGAATATTCAGCATGGTTCATTTGAATATCGTACTAAATACACATTGCGTGATAAACTTTGAGCAGCTTTGATTATTATCTGGTTGTTTTAGTTCTGATCATTTGTGGATGTAAAACAATTTTGGTGTTGGAGACAAACAAGATGGGCTACATGGTGACAATATAAACTCAGCAAAAAAAGAAATGTCCTCTCACTAGCAACTGCGTTTATTTTCAGCAAACAACGTGTAAATATTTGTATGTACATAAGATTCAACAACTGAGACATAAACTGAACAAGTTCCACAGACATGTGACTAACAGAAATGGAATAATGTGTCCCTGAACAAAGGGGGGGTCAAAATCAAAAGTAACAGTCAGTATCTGGTGTGGCCACCAGCTGCATTAAGTACTGCAGTGCATCTCCTCCTCATGGACTGCACCAGATTTGCCAGTTCTTGCTGTGAGATGTTACCCCACTCTTCCACCAAGGCACCTGAAAGTTCCCGGACATTTCAAGTGGGAATGGCCCTAGCCCTCACCCTCCAATCCAACAGGTCCCAGACGTGCTCAATGGGATTGAGATCCAGGCTCTTCGCTGGCCATGGCTGAACACATTCCTGTCTTGCAGGAAATCATGCACAGAACGAGCAGTATGGCTGATGGCATTGTCATGCTAGAGGGTCATGTCAGGTTGAGCCTGCAGGAAGGGTACCACATGAGGGAGGAGGATGTCTTCCCTGTAACGCACAACGTTGAGATTGCCTGCAATGACAACAAGCTCAGTCCGATGATGCTGTGACACACCGCCCCAGACCATGACGGACCCTCCACCTCCAAATTGATCCCGCTCCAGAGTATAGGCCTCGGTGTAACGCTCATTCCTTCAACGATAAACGCGAATCCCACCATCACCCCTGGTTGGCAACTGACAAAAGTCAGTGAAGAGCACTTTTTTCCAGTCCTGTCTGGTCCAGTGACGGTGGGTTTGTGCCCATAGGCAACGTTGTTGCCGGTGATGTCTGGTGAGGACCTGCCTTACAACAGGCCTACAAGCCCTCAGTCCAGCCTCTCAGCCTATTGCGGACAGTCTGAGCACTGATGGAGGGATTGTGCGTTCCTAGTGTAACTCGGGCAGTTGTTGTTGCCATCCTGTACCTTTCCCGCAGGTGTGAGGTTTGGATGTACCGATCCTGTGCAGTTGTTGTTACACTTGGTCTGCCACTGCGAGGACGATCAGCTGTCCAACTTGTCTCCCTGTAGCGCTGTCTTAGGCGTCTCACAGTACGGACATTGCAATTTATTGCCCTGGCCACATCTGCAGTCCTCATGCCTCCTTGCAGCATGCCTAAGGCACGTTCACACAGATGAGCAGGGACCCTGGGCATCTTCCTTTTGGTGTTTTTCAGAGTCAGTAGAAAGGCCTACTTTAGTGTCAAGTTTTTGTAATTGTGACCTTAATTGCCTAGCATCTGTAAGCTGTTAGTGTCTTAACGACCGTTCAACAGGTGCATATTCATTAATTGTTTATGGTTCATTGAATAATTCTCAAAATGGTGCCTTAAGAATTTTTTGCGTTATTTGTAACTTATTTTGTAGATAATGTTTCTGCAACCGTATCTTACGGCAAAAAAAGAGCTTCTGGATACCAGGACAGCGACCATTCACCTCGGATTAGACTAAGAGCTTCTGGATATCAGGACAGCGACCACTCACCTCGGATTAGACTAAGAGCTTCTGGATATCAGGACAGCGACCACTCACCTTGGATTAGACTAAGAGCTTCTGGATATCAGGACAGCGACCACTCACCTCGGATTAGACTAAGAGCTTCTGGATATCAGGACAGCGACCATTCACCTCGGATTAGACTAAGAGCTTCTGGATATCAGGACAGCGACCATTCACCTCGGATTAGACTAAGAGCTTCTGGATATCAGGACAGCGACCACTCAACTCGGCTAAGACAGAGCTTCTGGATATCAGGACAGCGACCATTCACCTTGGATAAGACAAAGAGCTTTGGGATATCAGGACAGTGATCACTCACCTCGGATTAAACTAAGAGCTTTGGGATATCTGGACAGCGACCATTCACCTCGGATTAGACAAAGAGCTTTGGGATATCAGGACAGCGATCACTCGCCTCGGATTAGACAAATATTTTTTTCTACAACAAGCAGGACGCACAGGACATTCTCCAAGCACCCGACGGGGCCGACATCCCCGTTATTTGTAAGAGAAAGCAATGCAGGTACAGAGGACAAAGAGCCGGATGCCTCGTGAGGACCCGCAGAAGGTGAGTGGTAAAGCTGCCGTTACCGTCAATACTACTCGCCAACGTGCAATCATTGGACAATAAATTAGACGAGGTACGATCACGAATATCCTACCAACTGGACATCAAAAACTGTAATATCCTTTTTCACAGAATCGTGGCTGAAGGACGACATGGATATTCAGTTAGCAGGATATATACTGTACTGGCAAGATGGAACAGTACACTCCGGTAAGACGAGGCAGGGCAGTCTATGCATATTTGTAAACAGCTGGTGCACGAAATCTAAGGAAGTCTCTAGATTTTGCTCGCCTGAAGTAGAGTATATTGTGATAAATTGCAGGCCACATTACTTGCCTAGAGAGTTTTCAGCTATACTTTTCGTGGCTGTTTATTTACCACCACCGACAGATGATGGCACTAAGACCGCACTCAGTCAGCTGTATAAGGAAATAAGCAAACAGGAAACCACTCACCCAGATGCAGGGAAACTTAAATCAGTTCTACCAAATGTTAAATGTGCAACCAGAGGGTGAACACTTCTAGATCACCTGTACTCCACACATACAAAAATTCTAGATCACCTGTACTCCACACATACAAAAATTCTAGATCACCTATACTTCACACACAAAGATGTGTACAAAGCTCTCCCCCACCCTCCATTTGGTAAATCTGACAAACTCTATCCTCCTGATTCCTGCTTACAAGCAAAACATTAAAGCAGGAAGCACCAGTGACTCAGTCTATAAAAAAGTGGTCAGATGAAGCAGATGCTAAACTACAGGGCTGTTTTGCTAGCACAGACTGGAACATGTTCCGGGACTCTTCCGATGGCATTGAGGAGTACACCACATCAGTCACTGGCTTTATCAATAAGTGCACCGAGGACGTCGTCCCCACAGTGACTGTATGTACATACCCCAACCAGAAGCCATGGATTACAGGCAACATTCGCACTGAGCTTAAGGGTAGAGCTGCCGCTTTCAAGGTGCAGGACTCTAACCCGCAATCTTAGAAGTACTCCCGCTATGCCCTGCGACGAACCATCAAACAGGCAAAGTGTCAATACAGGGCTAAGATTGAATCATTCTACACCTGTTCCGACGCTCGTCTTATGTGTCAGGGCTTACAAACTATTACAAACTACAAAGGGATGCACAGCCGCGAGCTGCCCAGTGACACGAGCCTACAAGACGAGCTAAGTCACATATGCTCGCCTCGAGGCAAACAACACTGAGGCAGGCATGAGAGCATCAGCTGTTCCTGACGACTGTGTGATCACGCTCTCCGTAGCTGATGTAAGTAAGACCTTTAAACAGGTCAACATACACAAGGCTGCGCGGCCAGACGGATTACCAGGATGTGTACTCTGGGCATGTGCTGACCAACTGGCAGGTGTCTTCACTAACATTTTCAACATGAGTCTGTAATACCAATATGTTTCAAGCAGACCACCATAGTCCCTGAGGCCAAGAACACAAAGGCAACCTGCCTAAATTACTACAGACCCTTAGCACTCACGTCCGTAGCCATGAAGTGCTTTGAAAGGCTGGTAAATGGCTCACATCAACACCATTATCCTAGAAACCCTAGACCCACTCCAATTTGCATACCGCCCAAACAGATCCACAGATGATGCAATCTCAATTGCACTCCACACTGCCCTTTCCCACCTGGACAAAAGGAACACATGTGAGAATGCTATTCATTGACTACAGCTCAGCGTTCAACACCATAGTGCCCTAAAAGCTCATCACTAAGCTAAGCATCCTGGGACTAAACACCTCCCTCTGCACCTGGATCCTGGACTTCCTGATGGGCCGTACCCAGGCGGTGAGGGTAGGTAGCAACACATCTGCCACGCTGATCCTCAACACTGAAGCTCCCCAGGTGTGCATGCTCAGTCCCCTCCTGTACTCCCTGTTCACCCATGACTGCATGGCCAGGCACGACTCCAACACCATCATTAAGTTTGCAGACGACACAACACAACAGCCTGATCACCAACAACGATGAGACAGCCTATAGGGAGGAGGTCAGAGACCTGGCCGGGTGGTGCCAGAATAACAACCTATCCCTCAACGTAACCAAGACTAAGGAGATGATTGTGGACTACAGGAAAATGAGGACCGACCATGCCCCCATTCTCATTGACGGGGCTGTAGTGGAGAAGGTGGAGAGCTTCAAGTTCCTTGGTGTCCACATCAACAACAAACTAGAATGGTCCAAACACACCAAGACAGTGGTGAAGAGGGCACGACAAAGCCTATTCCCTCTCAGGAAACTAAAAAGATTTGGTATGGGTCCTGAGATCCTCAAAAGGTCCTACAGCTGCACCGCATGGCAAGGCTTCTCAACAGTTTTTACCCCCAAGCCATAAGACTCCTGAACAGGTAATCAAAATAGCTACCCAGACTATTTGCATTTTGTGCCCCCCACCCCTCTTTTTAAGCTGCTGCTACTCTCTGTTTATCATATATGCAGAGTCACTTTAACTATACATTCATGTGCATACTACCTCAACTGGGCTGACCAACCAGTGCTCCTGCACATTGCCTATCTGCATTGTGTCCCACCCACCACCCGCCAACCCCTCTTTTACACTACTGCTACTCTCTGTTCATCATATATGCATAGTCACTTAAACCATATCTATATGTACATACTACCTCAATCAGCCTGACTATAGCCTCACTACTGTATATAGCCTCGCTACTGTAATAGCCTCGCTACTGTATATAGCCTCGCTACTGTTATAGCCTCGCTACTGTTATAGCCTCGCTACTGTATATAGCCTCGCTACTGTTATAGCTTCGCTACTGTATATAGCCTCACTACTGTTATAGCCTCGCTACTGTATATAGCCTCACTACTGTTATAGCCTCGCTACTGTATATAGCCTCACTACTGTCATTTTTCACTTTCTTTTTACTGTTGTTTTATTTCTTTACTTACCTATTGTTCACCTTCTTTGCACTATTGGTTAGAGCCTGTAAGTAAGCATTTCACTGTAAGGTCTACACCTGTTTTATTCGGCTCACGTGACAAATACACTTGGATTTGAAGCATGGGAAACAGTGTTTAAACCCTTTACAATGAAGACCTGTGAAGTTATTTGGATTTTGACAAATTATCTTTGAAAGACAGGGTCCTGAAAAAGGGACGTTTCTTTTTTTGCTGAGTTTACATAGCTTTGATAATGACCCCATATCTAGGCTATGCAGCATGAGCATACATGTTTGGTGATTCGTCTTCGGCTCCTATCTTGATGTAAATGTGCTCCCTGAAGCGTTTTTTGATTTCCTGTCTCTGATTGACACCTGAGAAATGTATGTCTGGTGCTTGTCTTCCTGTCTCTCACTGCTGCCTTTTATCTCTTATTTCCTCTCACTCTTTCCATCCATCCATCCTTCCATCTCTCTCTCTCTCTCTCGCGCTCTCTCTCTCGCTCTCGCTCTCTCTCTTGCTCTCTCTCTCTCTCTTGCTCTCTCACTCTTTCTCTCTCTCTTCTCTCGCTCTCTCTCTCGCTCTCTCTTTTTACACACTCACAATGGAGACATGATTCTCCAGCCTGTACTGTTTGACCAAGGTTCCTGGTCCTGCAGTAGACCATTGAACACTAATGTGGGTTAGAGTAGGGCCTTCAGCCATGGAAATACAGAAGCCTCAGGCTTTAGCTTCTTGCACCAGAGTAAAACCTGCCAGTGGAGCCACATGAATCTCACATAGCACACAGACTTGTTCTCTCATTGGATCTAGGCCTACCTCTGTGTAATCTTTCATCTTAGTCACTCTCATCACACCCTGTTGTTGAAGGTAGGGAGAGAGGGAGGGAAGGAAGGAATCGTGGCAGGTGTGTCTTGGTGCTGAGCATGTGTTTAACTGTTAGGGCTACAGCAGCAGGGATATGACAGTGATGTGTGATGTATGGGGGGTCAACACAGTGCACAGCTTTGTCTCGTGCCATATGATGTTCGGGACTACAGAGCAGTGGAGCAGGAAGTCTGCTGCTCGCTTGTCCTGTCTGTCAGCTAGTTGCCGTGGAGACGTCTGGGCCTGTGTGGCACAGGGCAGATCAAGGGAGGAGACAACAGCACTGCAGGTAAACCAGCCCATCAGGTTTCACACGCTCCCCTGATCACGGAGATGTCACGTGGCACGCCAAGGTCTCCACGGCGATGCACAGTCTGACGGGGACTTGAGCTGCTGTCTACGAGCCAAGTCGGAAAACAGTCTGGGAAACTCTCCTTAGAAATCTGAAGAGAACTAAGTGAAAGATTAGCTGAGAGGAAAGAAGAAGCTGCTTCCAAAACACCACATGTCCTCTTTGCTCTGTTCAATCTCAGCCGTTTTTATAGAGCTGGTTTATATTGACTCGTCCAATAACAACATCATTACCGTCTGCAGTAGTAATGTAACCTGATGTAATTACACTGGTGCGGCTGGCAGAGCCACTCAGCCTCAAGCCCTGATTTCTCTCTACTTATGGACACAGGAAACCGGGGGGACGGTTAGACCTGATGCTATGATTCCGATAAGGAAATAGGAATATATTAATTGAATTGAATCAACTGTATTGTTCCACAGAGGGGACATTGGATTTGACCCCAGCATAAAATGGGCATACATCAGCACACGTCCAGTGGCTAATACAGTTGCAGCAGCCCTATTGGGAGTAGTCTGACCGGGGTGGGAGTGACTCCAGCAGGGCTTGGTGTGGCTGTGTTATTCAGGCTGGAAGGCAGAGCTCCTCCACGCCGAAGGAGACTATTGTTCTTTTGTTCCTGCTTGAGGAAACAGCAGAGCATGCTGGTTATTGTTGGTAGCCAAGAGCAGCTGTGTGTGTGTTCAACCTATGTGTGTGCGCGCAGCTGGACTCGTGTGCTGCTCTCCTCCGCTCTCTGTGTCGAGTGTATGTACTCTTAGGTGTGTGTGCGTATGTGAAAGAGTGTACTGTGTACGGTGCATGGACTGGCACATGACATTGAAAGCCTTCCATGACGGCTTATATGTGGGGGTCTGTGTGTGCTGGTATCAGTGTGTGTGTGTGTGTGTGTGTGTGTGTGTGTGCACGAGTGCATGAGGGTTTTGTGTGCGTCACAGCGACGTCTCAGATCCCTGCCTTTGTGTCCAGATGCCATTCCACATGGGCACGCCGCTCATTCCACTCTCCCCAGCCCAGCCCCGCCCCTCTCTCCACCCTCACCGAGGTTTGTCACAGCCCAGTAGACAGGACGGCAGTTAGACTACCTAGCTAGCTACCTAAACAGCAGTAAAAGCGTTTAGATTAGGGAAATGAAGCAGGCAGCAGCAGCTCAGGCTGTAGAGACGAGGCGTGCAGTGAAAGCATCAGGATCAGGTTACTATGAGCTGTTCTGCAGACGCATCTCGTTACCGTCGACGTATTTAAGAGCTCAGACTCTAATCAGCTTTCCAGAACCTCTTTACTGCTGGACAGCTTTTATTTTTGTTTTAACAGAGCCTCCTTTTGCTTTCAACACTGTTTTGACTTTTGACTACTGATTCCAAGCTTTCTTTGTGGACCAGTGTGTTATTTGCATGCATTTGTTTGAAAGTAATTTTTTAAACTGTACCATTCAAATGAACAAACGGCTTAATTTTTTATTCATTATTGAATGTAAATGTTTAAGGGTAGAGTGGATCTGAAAACCAGTGACACACATCTGCTAATTAAAATGTTATGACCCAACTGTGGCTTTTTACAACTATCTTAACCAATGATCATGAGAATAGATGTTTTCTTTCACTTTAGATTGGTTAATAATATACTTCCCACAAGTCTGGAAAGTCCCCATCTTTCTGTTGTTTACTTACTGGTAGGGTTGTGAGATGCCCTCCAGTGTTTTGGGGGACATCACGTTGAGGCTTGCCCCTGGCCCTAGTCTGGCTGATCCACGATCTATGCTGCTATGCTGGTGTTAGAGGGACTTCAATGGAGTTAAATGTTGCTCAGTCCGGACAACGATGGTGTGACGGAGCAGAGTGTTGACAGCAAGGTGCTTAGAAATGGTGAGCGGAATATCCTCGGTAGACGGACAGACCTAGCTGCTGTCTGTTCTAGCCTGATGGACCATTAGGTTCTGAGGCTACAGCCTACAGGTTATCTCTGTCTAGGCTACTGTTCTGGAAGAAAAATCTCTGTTTCCTATGTTTCCTCGTACTGATTTTCCTAGGAATTCCAGTTCCAGATTGGTCAAAGAGTGTAACTCTTCATGATAGGTTATGATGATGACGTAAACCTTGCCCTTGAGTCTCTCACTGCTCAACACTAATACACTATCTCTCCTGCCATTCCAATCCTGTTGCACAGACAAAAGCAGCAACTGTCTGCCTGTGTGGGTGCTTAGCTGGAGATGTAGCAAAGGGACAAAGTACACAGTGTATTTGCAGCAGTTGCACATGTGGTCACACACAGTCCTTTCTGTGTAATGCTCAGGGGAGTGTTGTGCCTGAAGGCAGATGCCAGATCTGTCCAGATTGGATCTATTTTTGAACCCTAAGAAATGTCTGATCACCCCAGGTTCACATGCCAAAGCAGGCCCTATGGCAGTAAGAATCAGTCACACACACACACACACACACATCACACACACAACTGCTGTGATTTGTGTCTTAAGCAAGTCTGACCTTAATAAACTATTTCACTGTAACACAGACCAACTCATTACTTTGTCTCCCCTAGATGAGTCGACACTAGAATCAACCTTTTTCCCTCTTTTAAAATGTCTATTTAAAGGGACATAATTTTTTTTAAAAATAAAATGTAAATTCTGCTTCATAGTCATCATCGCCAGCACAACCCCAACATCAACATATGTGGAAATTGTGCTTTTCTATGTTTTGTAGTAAAAAAAGTGTTTCCAATGATATCATCAACCAATTAGTAGGCAGTGCCTACTCATAATTTATTAAAATCACACAATGCACACTATATGCCCTGTTGGTAATCCTGACCATGTCTCTCTGATTCTCTGCAGGTGACCCAACCAAGCTTCCTGGGCCACTGAGACGTGATTCTGGGACGGGCACAGTCCCTCCCCTCAGCCTGCCTGCCCTGCGTCCTCCCCCTGTCTCCCAGACGTCTCCTCTTGAGAGAATGACCATCGGCCCAGACCTCCTCTACCGTCACCATACCACTGTGTGAATGACTCTTTGCTGAAAAGCCACCGTGCTCTGCCACCCCGTTGTTGCCATGAAGAGCAAGTATTCCCAGTACTACAACCGGACCCTGATCCATGCCTACTATGTGTTTGCCAAGGACATGACCTGGGAGGAGTTAGAGGAGCGCACCAATGGGAAGGCCCAGCTCAGCTCCCTCAACATCGTCTTCGTCATCATCTGCAGCATCATCATTCTGGAGAACTTGCTGCTGCTCATTGCCGTGTTCCGCAACAAGAAGTTCCACACCGCCATGTTCTTCTTCATCGGGAACCTAGCCTTCTCCGACCTGCTGGCCGGCTCAGCCTACATCGCCAACATCTTCCTATCAGGGCCTAGGACCTTTGAGTTGGTGCCGGTACAGTGGTTCATCCGGGAGGGCACAGCCTTTATAGCGCTGGCCGCCTCCGTCTTCAGCCTGCTGGCCATCGCCATCGAGCGCTACATCGCCATCACCAAGGTCAGGGTTTACGGCTCTAACAGGACGTGTCGTATGTTCCTGCTGATCGGGACGTGCTGGGTCACCTCCATCCTCCTGGGGGGCCTGCCCATCATCGGCTGGAACTGCATCAACAACCTGCCTGAGTGCTCGGCCTTGCTGCCCCTCTATTCCAAGAAGTACATCCTGTTCGTGGTCACCATCTTCAGCATCATCCTGCTCTCTATCGGCATCCTTTATGTGCGCATCTACCTGATTGTGCGCTCCAGCCACCAGGAGGCCACCAACTCTCCGGCCTACGCCCTGCTGAAGACGGTCACCATCGTGCTGGGCGTCTTCATCGTGTGCTGGCTGCCCGCCTTCACCGTCCTCCTCCTGGACACCTCCTGCCGCAGGCTGGACTGCCCCATCCTCTCCAAGGCAGACATCTTCTTCGGCATCGCCACGCTCAATTCGGCACTCAACCCGCTGATCTACACGCTACGCAGTAAGGACATGAGAAAAGAGTTCCTGCGTGTGCTGTGCTGCTGGGGGCTGCTGACCAGCGGGCGCCCCACTGACCGATGCCTGGTGCCCCTCAAGAGCTCCAGCTCTATGGAGCACTGTACCAACAAACACGAACACCAGACCACGCCCATCATGCAGGCAGAGTGCACCACCTGTGTCTGACTCGATGCTATAATCGCACAGTGTGTGTTTCTGAATGTGAAGGTGTGTGTGTGCATGTCTGTTTGACTGGGTGTGTGAGAGGGATAGTGTGTGTGATGGGGCTGTGTGCAGGTGAAGAGACTTAAAGAGGAAAGCACACCTGTGAACCCCCCCCCCCCCCCCCCCCCCCCCATCCCCACTCCAGACCTGCCACATAGAAGACCGTCTGTCTGTTTGTCTGGAGAGATGTCACAACATCGTTGACTCTCATTACAATCGTACCTGTGTGAATTCACAATCAGCATTCAACCGATTCACCACAAGAGCGTGATAACACAATCATCCTCGAGTGAATTCACTATTATTCAATGAATTCACAATCATAGCTGAGCCTTTTTTTTCTCTTTCTTTTAACAATGTTTTTAAACATTTTCTTAGGGACTTTCACAGAGTGGAGTCACAATCTTTGTTGAGGGAGTCTTGATTATAACGATACATGAATTCATGTTCTGCATGTCCGCTTGTTTTACATGTATGCGGACTCCCTTATGGAAAGCCAAATCCACAGACACCATATGCATAATACATAATCGTGATGCTGAGTTGTTGGAGTGTTTTACTGCGCCCTGATAATGGAAAGCTTTCACATATTGCACTTTGTAGACATGTAAGCGTTGTGTGATTGTTTATGGCTGTCGCCCTCTTGAAAGGTTAAACCACAGACGTTTCCCTGAGTGAATTATATATGTATCCATACATACAGAACTCATAGGCCATTGCTCATATAGAGAGACGTGAGGCACCCAGGCAGTGACTAGTCCTCACTCAGTACTGCACTCCATGCAGGCCGAAACCCTTGCAAGTACCCCTCTAAACCAGGGCTATATATCCTCATATATTAACCTGCATAGATCCCTTTGATTAACTGCAAAAAACAAAAGTACTCTGCTTACGTATATTGCATGACATTCTAACTCCTTTGTAAGAACTAATGTGTATTGGTGTACTCCAGTAAGTTCAGCTTGTTCATTAACATTCTCTCTCTCTCTCTCTCTCTCAAATCTATCCCTCTCGCTTCTACTGTTGTCTTTTGTAACTAACGTTTCCTAAGAGGAAGGCCCAATCAGAAAACACATTTCCTGAAGTGAGTTGGCCCTGATAAATTTCACTCAATGACAGCTACCCAGCAGCCCATAACCAACAGGACTGTTGTCTTAACGATGTTATAGCAACGCAGTGGCAGTGTGCTTTCTGTTATTATTGGGCGTTGCTCCAGGGGAATGGGCCTGAATGTAAGTATGAAGTGTTTGGAGCGAGACCGCTCTATTTTTGACAGTATTATTGATCATTGACTTGTCATTGATGTGCAGAGAGTGGGATTAAACAAGGTAGGTCAATCTCACTGCGAAGTCTTAAAAACAGACCACAACAAAATAACAGGAATATCACCCCCAGCCAGTCCAGGTAGAATGGTTGAAAAATAGTAGTGTCCTGTTCAACACAGGAAGACATGGGATTAGTCCAGAGTAGACACGTCTCATCTTCCCCAATCTCAATAATCCCTCTCCCCCTCCATAAACAAGAGAAGATCCCGTTTAAAGTGGAGCACGGGTCTCCATTCCCTTCACACGAGAGAAGGTCGTCCTCTTTACTCTCTTAGATGCCTAAATAAACTCTACTTCCTCTAACGGCAGGAAGTCCTGTGTTTCATAAAGCGGTTCCTGTTGTTCAGGAAGAATCTCATCTGCCTTTGTACAGACACACACTCACTCTCACTTGGCCACGCTTCTGGTCCTCATCATATTTCCATGCAGGTTTTTATAGCCTGCTAGTTAGACAGCGAGCCCTAGCCTGGAATCCAAACTAATATGCTCTGTTACACAATTGTTTCACTTCAAAATAAACTGAGCATATAAATTTAGATTCCAGGCTAGGCCAGACCATTAGGAATAGTGAAAGCACTTTGGCAGATTCCATATTGCCTGCTCTCTCCTGGGTTTCTTCAAAGACAGCGCAAACATACCCATCACTTCATTCATGTGTTGCCTAACCCTGTATTATTTGTATAAATATATGAATGACTATGTATGTAAGTATGTACAGTATGTATGTGAGAACCGTGTTCATGTATGGAATGTCTTGTGTGTCCAGTAGCACGATGCCTGTGTCAAAACGGTACAGCTTAAACACTAATAGTGGTACATATTATTATTATTTTTTAAATGCATTCCTTTTTATAAAATAAATGAAACATCTGAAGAATCCAATGCGTTTTGTGTGTGTGTTTTTAAACGAGTGAATGTGTGCACACAAAAGTTCATATTTGTGCATGTATTGTATGTAGAAAAACATGTCCTGATACGTTTCACTTTCCAGGCCTATTGCCATCTTTCAAAATCCCACATGGCTGCATGAGGTGTAATCGAAAACTGATATTTAATCCAAACATGCTCTAACAAAGTCTTAAAAATTACTTGTTTCAACATGAAAAAGCTCTATTCAAATGTGGCCATTATACTTTCTCCATTTAACCTTGGCCTTCACATCTAACAGCATGGTTTTAACTGCTTCCAGACTGACATGAGAAAGAGTTCTGTTGTGTGAAATGTTAGGGGTGACCATGTGGGGCGGGTGAGGTCAGTGAGGGAGAGAAAGAAAATGGGGTGTGGCAGGCTTAGTTTTGAGTAATTGTCATTTAATAGAGAGTGGCTGCTTCTCTGGGAGCTCCAGGAAGATGGGAGACAGCCTTTTGAGGGAGAGGTTCCTGGCTGGCCTCGGGGGCAGACTCTGGGCCACAGCCCGGGAGAGGCTGACGGAGTATGGCCTTGAAAGAGAGTCTCGTCTAGTTGCTGTCAGAAGTCCTGGATTCCTGGATGCGAACATTGGCTAAATCAGCCCCAGGAGGCCCCAGGTCATGGCTAGAAGGGATCCAGCTTTTGTCAAATTAAAGTCCGATTTGACTTTTCGTAGCAGGTTAGAACTTAGGCAGCAGGTTAGTATAATTAACGTAGCAGGTTATGAGACTTTTAGGTTAAGGTTAGGAAAAGGGTTTGGTAAAATGCGAAAATGTACTTTTGAAGTTAATTTGACAAAAGCTGGATCCCTTTTAGACATGACCTTGCGCTGCTGGGAACGTGACCAAGAATTTCCAGCGCGCTCAGCAGGAAGATATGACAGAGTCCAGAGTCCTGTAGGTGAAGAACACAAAAAGCATAAAGGGTTACGCTGTGCATTAAGCTCAACTGAAACAGCTGCATATGCTTAAAAAGACATGAACACACTGATGCCAGCCACACCCACAAACAGGCATCCACATTGGAAAAAACAAGACTGCACACTTGCGAGTTTAAAACATACAGGCACTTGGAGTCAGCTGCACATTCCTGTATATATATCACAAAAACACACACACACACACACACACACACACACACACACACACACACACAAAGGAGCTCATATGCGCTCAGCCTCAAGAAATTCACTGCACATCAACCGTAATGAACTAGTGCCACCTTGTGGTGAAAGACTAATTTTACTTGTACATTTCACTTTAATTCACAGCACTAATGTCATATGTTGAGTATGTATTAATATAATTATTTGTTATTTTATTAATTGATAATTTATTTCTACACATTCATTATTAACTTTAGTTTTCAGTTGCATAATGCAAATAATATAGATCTATATCTATCTATTCGTTCCATTTGTCCTACCCAAAATAAATATGAAGAGATGCTGACTTATGTTATGTGCTCAATGGTTCTGTGATGATTTTAATGATATTTTACTGCACACACCTGCAATTATTTAGGTTTGTTGCTATTGTGTACTGGTCGTTCCACTAAATTAGTCCCTTTTGCGTCCCTTTGATATTTTAAGTAGAAATTGTGCACCAATATTACATTTTAAAAGCCTGTTATATTAAACGAAGTATCATTTAATATAGAACACGTTTTTAATATCAACAAATACACTATGTACCAGAGGTGTGGACTCGAGTCACATGACTTGGACTCGAGTCAGACTCAAGTCACAAATATGATGACTTGCAACTCGACTTTGACACCAATGACTCGTGACTTAACTTGGACTTGAGCCTTATGACTCGACCTGACTTGATACCCTCCCCAAGCCCAAATATAAAAAATGATACTATTAAAAAAGTGCGCAGCGCATCAACTCTTCATTTAACGGATTCCAGTGTGAATCGGACAGCAGCCAATCAAATTGTGTGTGGCAGTGCAGAGGAACGCAAGCGGGTGAATTCAGATGGAGGCCTTGGAATGATGATACCCAAAATTATTATTTTCGGGTATAAAGACGACGCTGTATCAACAAAATACGGATTGCAATTTGCAAAACATGCGGGAAGAAAATTACAGACAGAGGTGCAACAATTTCCAACTTTGTTCGACATTTGTAGCTGGACAAAGAACGGTAAATCGTGGCTAATATATCCGACAGCTACCCATCACACGAGGTTGTGTGTTTTTTGCTGGCTTGTGATGTCTGGAGCCTGTATTGTTATGTGCGCTCATCACTACTTGCCTAGATTAGACTTGTTTATTGACTCGCAACCACGCTGTTTGGAGCTGGAAAAGTTCAAATGAGCACATTTGTGGCAGAGTGCTTCCTAGAATGGTTGTGTACTCTTCCTAACCTGCTGATTACGGCGAGTGCTTAAACTTGTGATTGTGTTAATGCTTCACACAAATCCCACCATCCCCCTCTCTGCTGTCCTCCGTAGTTTTGAGCTTTCTCCATTGATAATGAAGAACGGCGGCTTATTTCATCTTCATTTCATCTTCATTTGCTCATGGAAAAAAAAAAAAAAACTGAAATATGACTTTTACATAAGTTTTCAGATCCTTTACTCGGTACTTTCTTGAAGCACCTTTGGCAGCGATTACAGTGTTGAGTCTTCTTGGCACACCTGTATTTGGGAAGTTCTCTGCAGATCCTCTCAAGCTCTGTCAGGTTGGATGGGGAGTGTCGCTCCAGGTCTCTTCAGAGATGTTCGATCGGGTTCAAGTCCGGGCTCTGGCTGGGTCACTCAAGGACATTCAGAGACTTGTCCCGAAGCCACTCTGCGTTGTCTTGGCTGTGTGCTTTGGGTGGTTGTCCTGTTGGGTTATCCTTCACCCCTGTCTGTAGTCCTGAGCACTATGGAGCAGGTTTTCATCAAGGATTTCTCTGTACTTTGCGCTGTTCATCTTTCCCTCAATCTTGACTAGTCTCCCAGTCCCTAGTGCTGAACAAAATCCCTACAGCATAATGCTACCACCACCATGCTTCACCGTAGGGAGGGTGCCAGGGTTCCTCCAAATGTGACACTTGGTGTTCAGGCCCAATAGTTATATCTTGGTTTCATCAGACCAGAGGATCTGGTTTCTCATCGTCTGAGTCTTTAGATGCCTTTTGGCAAACTCCAAGCAGGATCTCATGTGCCTTTTACTGAGGAGTGGCTTCCATCTGGCCACTCTACCACAAAGGCCTGATTGGTGGAATAATGCAGAGATGGTTGTCCTTCTGGAATTTTCTCCCATCTCCACAGAGGAACTCTAGAGCTCTGTCAGAGTGATCATCGGGTTCTTGGTCACCTCCCTGACCAAGGCCCTTCCCCCAATTGCTCAGTTTCCGGGCACCCAGCTCTAGAAAGAGTCTTGGTGGTTCCAAACTTCAATTTAAGAACAATGAAGGCCACTGTGTTCTTGGGGACCTTCAATGCTGCAGAAATGTTTTGGTACCATTCCCCAGATCTGTGCCTCGACACAATCCTGTCTCGGAGCTCTACGGACAATTCCTTTGACTTCATGGCTTGGTTTTTGCTCTGAGATGCACTGTCAACTGTGGGACCTTATATAGAGAGGTGTGTTCCTTTCCAAATCATGTCCAATCAATTGAATTTACCACAGGTGGACTCCAATCAAGTTGTAGAAACATCTCAATGATGACCAATGGATCAGCATGCACCTAAACTCAATTTTGAGTCTCGTAGCAAATGGTCTGAATACTTATGTAAATCATGTTTTTTTTTAATTATTTTTTTTAATAAATTTGCAAAAATGTCTAAACCTGTTTTCGCTTTGTCATTGTGGGGTAGTGTGTGTAGATTGATTAGATTAAAAAAAAATAACAAATAATATATATATATATGTTATATACATTTTAGAATAAGGCTGTAACATCAAAGGGTCTGAATACCTTCCGAATGCACTGTATTCAACTTCTCAGATGCATTCAGATTCAGTTTTCTAAATTCAGATTCAAAACCGGAGACATCATCCTGGGCCCTCAAACCAACAAGAGGCAAGGTACAACCAAGCCCACACACACACCAGAACAACAGTGGAGCGCACCATAGGCCTGCTGAAAGGACGTTAGCTGTGCTTGTCTGGGACAAGAGGCACACTGCAATACAAATACCAATTTCATATGCCTATGAAATGACATATCTTCAAATGACAATACAATTCCTGTTTAGGTTTTCTACATTGTCAAGGCTTGCAGTGTGCTCCACAACATTGCAATCAAAAATGTCATTCCACTGAATGACCAACTGAGACCTGTTGAGCCCATGCCTGACAGGGAGTGTTTCCCACCACCCATAGCCCTAGCACTGAGGACCAGAGTCAATATCATACACCGGGTTTAGGTATCTGTTCTTCCAAATATTGTAATCAAATCGACAAGGAAAACACATTTACATTGCGCCAGAATTTGTCTCACATGTTTGACACAATCAACAAGTTCTTTCAATGATTGATTTCTATATCAGGCCGTTGCATACATCCTCCAGCTGCTGTTTGAGTCCAATAATTGATGTGTTGATCTCTTCTTGTTTCAGGACTGCATCACAGGCTGACTACATTGCTCGTGTAGCAAAATAAATTTAGAAATCTATATTATTCAATTATTGCACCCACACTGCTCGCGCGTGCCAATGAGTGTCTGCGTTGCCAAGGGCTAAAATAGAAGTCAGTTCTATTTGTGACGCAGATCGCGCTGCAAATCCTGCCTCTCCCATCTCCTCATTGGTTTATAGAAGCAGGTACCCCTGTGCCAACTCCTTATTGGTTATACCCACGTGGGGGACTGAAAGACGAACGAGGTCAGTGGCGATAATGCACCTAATTTATGAAAGTTGCCAATCACAATATAAAGTCAAGAGAAGAAAAAGGTTGTAAGGAGGAGATGACTAGAAACCGATGGCTGTTTTATGTGTGGATTAATTGTCGGAGTAGAGGACCTTGTGCATTTCAGGTAAAATAACAACTCAATGTTTATGTCCCAGGACAAATTAGCTAGCAATAGCAAGCTAGCTAAATAGGACAAATTAGCTAGCAACAGCAAGCTAGCTAAATAGCCATAAAGGTTTAATGCTTTTTGTAATGTAATTGGTTCAGAGTTTGTTTTGATATTTTAACATGCGTTTGGCGTGGGGTGAAAAAATACATTTATGCTTGATTGGCAACCGGTTTGGGTTCCATGTGAGACCTCTCCAATTATGCTGCCAATGTGCTGGTCCACAGCAGACAGTGAAGAGTCACTCTGCCCTCCTGTTTTTTTTCTTCTTTGATTTCTCCATGTTGGCGAACAGAAATTAGTGACATTTCTTGCAGCTTTAAAGGGAAGGTTTGTGACCATAAATGGTCATTTAGGGTGTTTCTTTATGTAAATGAGACTTTACGTGCACTAGCTCAGTGTTTTAGAACGTGTCTGATTTATCAAGGCAAAATACTTACAGGTGTGTAAATCAAGCATACGAGCAATTGCTAAATTTTGAAGCTTTTCTTCGCAACATCAATAAATGAGGGCCCTGGTACTTTAAGCGGTACTTGTTAACCAAGCAGGGTGCAGTCCTTTTGAACTTCCTGAATTTATCCATATAGAGTACCACAGTGTGAATCATAATACCCATTAAAAACCTAGTGGTCAAAATGGGAAAATGGTTCTTATCGTTTTCCACTGTTCATTTTCCCCATAGGGGATTTTAGAAACACTTAATGAAATAAGGTCTACGTTTTGTGTAGGCTTACCCTGTTGTGACGTTCTGATAACTGTAAATCACCATAGGACAAGGTGACTTTTATCAATACATTTGCCTGTATTTAATCCCCCAAAATGAAATACTAATGAACTACAAATGCCATGATGATCTGGATGAGACTGCATAATCGAGGCAAAGCTAAGAATCTCTAGATTAACTACCATGTAGTAATGAACAAATTGGCAAAATGTCTTTAAATGGACAATTCTGCAAACTGTCTTGTGCAAGTTTTAAATTGATGTAATACCTGTTAGCAAAGGTGTCAGATAGAGATGATGTGCAGGAGCTTGCAGGGAATTGTAGTCTTTCATGATGTCTACTTTGATGCAAATTTTTGTAATCTGAGAGTAAATGGAGACTAATATGTTGATAAAAGTCACTTCTCCGAGAGAGATTTAAAGGGTTATCAAAACGTCACGCCAGGGTAAGCCTACACAAAACGTCACGCCATTGTAAGCCTACACAAAACGTCACGCCAGGGTAAGCCTACACAAAACGTCACGCCAGGGTAAGCCTACACAAAACGTCACGCCAGGGTAAGCCTACACAAAACGTCACGCCAGGGTAAGCCTACACAAAACGTCACACAAGGGTAAGCCTACACAAAATGTCACGCCAGGGTAAGCCTACACAAAACACAGCCCTTATTTTTAAGTGTTTCTAAAATCCCCTATGAAAAAAAATTCCCTGTTTGACTGCTAGGTTTTATGGGTATTATGACACTTCCAAATGTGGGTCTCTATAGGCTTTAGCTAATTGTGCTAACACAGTCTTTAATCTGTCCTCCTCTACCTTTCATGGCTGGCAAAGTAGCAGCGCTTGACTTGGGCAGGAGCGCACCAGAGCTGAGTACCAGCATTTCAAATGTTCTACTGCTTGAGCTCCTGTTACTTTAGAAAATATTAGCTCAGAAGTATTGTGGAGCTTCTGGACCTAAATATAAACAGTACCTGCACCCAAATTGAGTACTTGCACCTATTTCAGACCAAGTCGAGCACTGTAAAACACCAGGATGTTGTCTCCGGTTTTCAATCTGAATTTGAAATCTGAATGCATCTGAGAAGTTTAATATATGAATTTATATCAACTTTAAATTATAGTTTGCAAACCAGGTACACAGACAGTGAATGCAATATCTACAATATTGTAATATTCAATTGAATTTTAAAACTGAATGCAATATTAATTAAATTCAGTTTGAAATCATTAAATAAGTTCAATTTATGAATAAAATTTGTGCGTTACAAAATAAAATAATATTCAATTTCAAGATACAAATAAAAAAATATGGAATTCAAATACAATTTCTGTTGCCACTGAAATGACCCATAAATAAACAAACCACTCCCCCGCGTGCGTTTGCCAAGTTGCCCCATGTCCACCAGATGCATATGCGTTTTGAAAATATTGAACGCATGGTACACAGAACACACCACCACCTAGTGCGGCATCCCTAACGTAGCGTGCGTACTGCTCCTTTGACATTGAATGACTTCAATGTCAAAGAGTTTGCGGCATCTCGTGGACATGAGGCGTTAGTTGTACAGCAGGTCATCATAAGAAATACATGTATAAAGCCAGCTATGTCTCTGATAAAAAAATATATATATATCAACCATTATCACTATCAATCCGATTGCATTTGTGTCGTTCCTTGATTTCCCTCGCTAAATCATGTACATTGTGGTGAACGAAGTTTTGTAGTATCCAAATCAATGGGGGTGTCAACAATTTAAAATATTCCATAGAGAGGTGAAAACATACTATGAAACAAACAGCCAATGCTAATGTATAATTTAATTGAACTATTAATGTAAAAGTTGTTCAAAACCTTAATCGATACATGTATTAATGAAATTTGATCCCATATTCTCCATGCGTTTCACCTATACATCAACGTAATGGTAAAGCCCAAAATGCCCGGGTTTCCGCGCGAAAAGACGGCCCCGCGCGCCTGAACTGCATATAGCTAGCCTAAATCAGATGCCACACACATTGTTTTTCAGAGAGCTCTGATTTTACCTCATAGTTTTAACGATTCTTTGTTGTCTTTCCTTGTTTTTATCTAAACGAGTTTTATATTTTAGTCTATCACGCTCACACTTGAAATGCCAGCCAATACCTCCTTGTTTCTGCCAGTGGATGTCAGGAAAAGGTAACGTTACAAGCTAGCTAGCGCAAATGTAATGTTGCAGTGCTGTCATGTTCGGCTAGCTAGCTTGCAGCACACTGCGTTCAGTTCACCCTTTGTCCTGTCAAATAAGCACACATGCATGGCATGGGGTATTCTAATTCTCACCGCATCACACGATCTACCATTCCATGCACAATACTGCGAATTAATGTTGCCACGCTGAAACGGCTCTACTAACTGGATGGATAGCTAGCTAGCTAGCATCTTCCACGGTTGTCCTATGCCATGTCTAGCTATTTAACTGTACCAAAGATGCGTTGTGCTTGGGAATAGATTTGGCGCCAAATAATACATTTTGGCTCATGTCAGCTGTTGCCTCTCACTTCAATATTGAATACATGCATGTTTTTATTTCCTAGTTGGCTAACTAATGTTAACGTTCGCGTTAATTGTTAGCTTGCTAGCGATCATCGACTATTTGTGAAATGTTAGCTAGCCGTTTTGAGTTGCTATCTACATTGTTATCATGCTGTAAACAGACATTAACTAGCTGGCTTCTTGTTCGATGCTTGGTACAGTAGCTAGGATAGGAATTCAAAATCATGTCAGGTTCACAATCAAGTGTCCAGCTAGATGTCGTTAACATTTAGCGTTAGCGACCTGTCAACAAGTTGTGCCATGCTAATATACTGGATTTGACTATGTTCATGTTTAGATCATTGTAGCGAGTGGGTAACACTCTGTTTTTTGTTTACAGGCTGGAGGTGTTGGAAAAAGATGAAGATGGGATCTCCGATGAGGTGAGTGACATGAACTACCAAGTTGGACATTTTGGTTTCGAATGCTAAAGACTTATTTACGTGTTCTGTTATTTCAAACGTTGACTAATGTCCAGAAAGCCGATCATGACTATCCCTTTGTGAAGTTGTATTAGTCGTATGTACAAGATACACATGGTATACATCGTCCAACGAAATGCCTACGGTACTTGCAGGTTCCTTCTCGACAATAAGAAATAATATAAGCGAAAGTAAATGGCTCAGACTAAAATTAACTTTTTAACATAAGTATAATACAAGAATGCACAATCTGCAGTCTAATATTTACACCTGTTTTGGGGATTGGGGGGCAAGTGTTTACGTTGTGCATTATTTAATGTGTGGCATAAAATCGTGTGGATGAGTGCATATGTGTGGAGGGCTGCTTAGTGTTCAGCATTCTGATGGCTTGTAGCTACAAACTGTCTCGGAGCTTGTTGGTATAAGACCTCATGCTCGATTGTCTTCCTCACCGTAGGTGAGTGAACAGCTTGTGGCTAAGCACTTAAAATAACGTAGATGGGTAGCACCTTCCAAAGCATGTCTTAAACCAGTTTATTTAACTCATAGGACCGTGTCAAAGAAAAGGTCAAGTTGGTGCAGGACTTCCTGCATCCGGATGCCCAGGACCAGCTCAGCAGCCTGAAAGCCAAGATGAAGAGTTCAGAGATCTCAATGGTGAGTTGTGGCTGCATCCTGTCAATCTAATGAATCCACTCACTCTGGCCCATCTCTCACTCCATAAAAATAGTATCTTTGGGTTTGTCCAAAATGGCACCTTATTTCCTATATAGTGCTTTTGACCAGGGCCTACATGTTCCCCTCAGGATGGCTACCTCTCTAAGGTGAAGGCCCTTTTGGGACGTGAGCTGTGTGTGGAGAATGGCTCACACGGTGATGTTGTGGCGCAGAACTGCAAGAATGGCAAAACAAATGGCTCTGCAGCAAATGGTGACTCTCACAAGAAAGAGGATGAAGAAGTAATCATGGACACCAAAGAGGCTGATGCCATGAAGTCTCCTTCTGCCCCCAAAGGCAAGGGAGGACGGAAGAGCAAGTCAGACTCTGAGCCCAAGAGTGAGTAGGAGTGGCTGGGAACATCAATTTCTCCCTTGATTAATCTATACAGTATCCATTTTCTGTGATGTCTCATGCTCTGAAAGATTGGTTCTGATGTTCCATCTAATTGTTTTATCAAACAACTTGTAAAACCCAACACATCTTAGAGAACTTTACATTTTGGGAAATGACCAAGTGTTGAGGCACATGGATGCAATCGATTCCAAATCCTTAAATAATAAAACATTGTTTCTTTACTTTTGTCCAGAATCTCCTGGTTCCAGAGTCACAAGAAACTCTGTCTCCGGAAAACAACCCACCATCTTATCAATGTTCTCCAAAGTGTAAGTAGGAACTCATCTATGTTTCCCTTAACCTTTCAAGGTCTTATGCATTCTGCTCATGAATAAACTTTTCCCTTGCAGTCAGAAGCGCAAGTCTGACGAGGTGAACGGAGAGGTTACGAATGGAGAGGTTACAAATAGAGAAGTGGAAGAGAAGGAGAAAGTAGACCGGGACACAGAGGAAGAGGTGAGGATCTTATTGTGTGGCACCTGTCACTCAGACATGTGATTTACTCTTATTAATCAATGCACCTCCTAATCAGTTCTTTCTGTTGTAGACACAAGAAGAGAAGCGTTTTAAAGTGGAGCCAGACAATAAGTAAGACCATTCACCTTTTAACCTCCCCCTTCAATTGGCCACACCCTTCCTCCAATTTGCATTGACTGTCTCCATCCTCTCTTCTCAGGCCAGTTGCAGAGGACGCCACTAGTGAGAAAATGAAGGCAGTGGCTGCAGCTAAGGTGAGGCTCATTCCTGTGCTCAAGCTGTTATATAATTTCGGAGCAGAGTTGCCATGTCAGTGTCACTGATGCTCATCTCCTGTTTCAGACTCCACCCCCTAAATGTCCAGACTGCAGGCAGTATCTGGATGACTCGGACCTCAAGTTATTTCAGGGAGATCCTGATAATGCGGTGAGAAACTCGAGGCTGTAATACTAAAGAAAATGGGATAAGGTGCCATTTTAACATGTCATTAGGGCCAACTGGATATTTGTTGAATGATGACTTGCACTAAATAGGATTTCATAGAGTAAAACAATATGGATTTATTCTAGGTATGGTTTCATTGATTGACTGGTTAAACAATGACTTTTCTTGATTATGTTTGTATACTTACAGCTGGATGAGCCAGAAATGTTAACAGACGAGCGCCTCTCTCTGTTTGACTCCAACGAAGACGGCTTTGAGAACTACGAGGAACTACCCCAGCACAAGATTACCAACTTCTGGTGAGTGGTTCCTCTATGCTGTCCCTTCAAAATTGTATACAGCATCAGCTTTTTAGTGCATGTTTTTTGCTGTCACCTTGGTGAAGGTGAACTGTTCTTTGTTGCAGTGTTTATGACAAGCGTGGCCACCTGTGTCCATTTGACTCTGGGCTCATTGAGAAGAACGTTGAGCTGTACTTCAGCTGTGCAGTCAAGCCTATCTATGATGACAACCCCTGCATGGATGGTATGGCCCTGACCTTTTTCACACTAACAATGTTTATATATATATATTTGTTTTCCTCCAACCATAGTTGATTTACAATCTTTACTAAATAATTTTATGTAAGATATACTTGAGTGGTGTACCTATGGCTAACTACTGTACTGCTATTTTTCTAGGTGGGGTTCCTGCCAAAAAGCTTGGTCCCATCAACGCCTGGTGGATCACTGGTTTTGACGGAGGAGAGAAAGCCTTAATTGGATTCACTACAGGTAATCTAATCAAGAGCTTCCTTTAGGTTTATTTAAGTGGATTGAACGTTAAAACATTAGCCTAATGCCTATACTCATGGTGTGTATATAGTGACTCAGACCTCTAACCCATGACGTCTTCTCTATCTCCAGCCTTTGCTGACTACATCCTGATGGATCCCAGGGAGGAGTACGCCCCCATCTTCGCTGTGATGCAGGAGAAGATCTACATGAGCAAGATGGTGGTGGAGTTCCTGCAGAAGAACCCTGACGTCAGCTATGAGGACCTCCTCAACAAGATTGAGGTGAAATACTAAGATCGTTTGGTGTAGATGCTTGACTAGGGTCGTGTTTATTAGTGCAACATGTTCAGTGTTGCCACTACAGTTTATTATTGGATAAGTGCAGGTAGTTATTTTTCTGTTTGGTGTCTCATGAAAATGGCCCAAATCTTCACACATGGCAACATCAGCTTCAGCACTGACTTGACTCGCCAGCTCTCCTCTTTGCCCCTAAGACCACAGTGCCTCCTGCTGGGCTGAACTTCAACCGTTTCACAGAGGACACGCTGCTGCGCCACGCCCAGTTCGTGGTGGAGCAGGTGGAGAGCTACGACGAGGCCGGGGACTCTGACGAGCAGCCCATCATCGTCACCCCCTGCATGAGGGACCTGATCAAGCTGGCTGGGGTCACCCTAGGAAAGAGGTAATGATAGGACCTGGTATTGTCTGATGTTGCAACAGACTTGCCGTTTATAAGCACAACCCCCCTGTAGTGCTGTCTGCTTCTCACTAGGCTGTGTGGCTGGAAGAGAATCCAAACTCTCTTAGCATGAAGTTAAAATGTCAGACTGTCGGTCAATAGCTGGATTGAAGATGCACTTCAGTCTAATTGGCTGTGGTTTATTTTATGTTCAAACCGTAAAGTTAAAGGTCCAGCCACCAGAGCTGTGTATGTTCACATGCGGATTTGTGTTGGGGACAATAAGGGGGTTATGTTTGTCTCCCTGCTGTTTGTTCCCTCTGATCCCTGGTGTTTAACACTCCTCTTGACATTCCCTAATGCAGCATGCTGTTGTACTGGTAGGTATTCTACAGCCCTTCGGTCTGAAAATATCCTTGGCTTGTTTGGTGTGCATTGCAACAAATGTGTTGTCATAGAGCAATTTGAACTGTATAGCTCATCTCAATTTGTGCTGTTTGCCATTAAAAAAATCTGCATGCCTACTAAAAGCATGGCTGCTTTGGCTGTCAAGAGCTTGAACACAGCATTACTACATTTTATACTAATATTATAATAATTGATTGCGTTGGGCCAACACCTGCTTCTTTGCCTTCATAGGAGAGCTGCTAGAAGACAGGCCATCCGCCATCCCACCAAGATTGAGAGGGACAGCAAAGGAGGGCCCACTAGAGCGACTACCACCAAGCTGGTCTACAAGATCTTTGACACTTTCTTCTCTGACCAGATTGATCAGAATGAGAAGGATGGCGGAATCAAACGCCAGCGCTGCGGTGTCTGTGAGGTAACTTACTAAGTGCCGATCTGAATGAGGTTGAGCCAAGACTTGGGGGAGCCTTATTTAATTGCACTTTGAATAAGTGCAAACCTTCTGCCAAGCAAGCTAGTTAAACTCTTATGCAACTAATTGGTCTCCTGTTCATAATTGAAGCATTTATTTAACTAGGCAAGTCGGTTAAGAACAAATTATTATTTACAATGACGGCCTACTAAAAGGCCGCCTACGGGGGCTGGGATTAAAAATGAACAAAACACACATCACGACAAGAGACAACACTACATAAAGAGACTTAAGACAACACAGCATGAAAGCAACATATGGTAGCAGCACAAAACATGGTACAAACATTGGGCACAGACAACAGCACAAAGGGCAAGAGGGTAGAGACAACAATACATCATGCAAAGCAGCCACAACTGTCAGTAAGTGTCCATATTGTCATTGAATGAAGAGATTGAGATAAATGTCCAGTTTGAGTGTTTGTTGCAGCTCGTTCCAGTCACTAGCTGCAGCGAACTGAAAAGAGGAGCGACCCAGGGATATGTGTGCTTTGGGGACCTTTAACAGAATGTGACTGGCAGAACGGGTGTTGTATGTGGAGGATGAGGGCTGCAGTAGATATCTCAGATAGGGCGGAGTGAGGCTTTAGAGGGTTTTATAAATAAATATCAACCAGTGGGTCTTGCAACAGGTATACAGAGATGAGGAGTATAGAGTGCAGTGATGTGTCCTGTAAGGAGCATTGGCGGCAAATCTGATGGCCGAATGGTAACATCTAGCCGCTCAAGAGCACCCGTACCTGCCGAGCTGTAAGTTACAACTCTGTATTCTAGCATGGGTAGGATGGTCATCTGAATCAGGGTTAGTTTGGAAGCTGGGGGTGAAAGAGGAGTGGCTATGATGTAGCTTTGGTATGCCCTAGTTTAAAACACTCATGTTCTCATTCCTCTGTCTACAGGTTTGCCTCGTTCCAGACTGTGGCAAGTGTTCAGCCTGCAAGGACATGATCAAGTTTGGCGGTAGTGGTCGCAGCAAGCAGGCTTGCCAGAAGAGGAGGTAAGTTGGCTGATCTTTAGTGCCCCTTAGTTGCGTAGATAAATGGTTCCTGCCATGGCTGTTTCTGAACACTCATAACATTTTGTTCCAGAACACTGTTCCTTCCCATGAACTCATTCTGGAAAACACTAAACAGTTCTGAGACTGTTAAAAACTGCCACTAAGTGTGAACTGAGCCATGGGGTGGAACTGGGGATGGGGCTACACTAGCCAGCTAATGAACCTCTTCAGAGCCCTTTATTTCAAATTGGGAGCTTATGTTGTAGGTATGGTGGCTTGAACTCATTGGCTAATGTGATCTGCTCTCTTATCAATGTAATTGCCCCACCAGATGCCCCAACCTGGCAGTAAAGGAAGCTGAGGATGATGAGAACATAGAGGAGGAAGAGTTATTGCCTGTAAAGGCCCCTTCAAAGAAGGTGTCCAAGGCCAAGACTAAGAAGCAGAGTAATGGCAAGCTGACCTGGGTTGGAGACTCTATCAAAGTATGTACTCTTCGTGTTGTAGGAAGTTCTTAACCTCAAACTGGTCAAAATATCCCTTAGTACACTAGACTTGTAATATCAAAAATGTGTATGTAATTTGACTGACTTGGGATAAAGGTTCTTTCCCTCCTATGTTCAGACTGAGGGGAAGAAGCAGTACTACATGAAGGCGCGTATGGACAATGAGGTGCTAGAGGTGGGAGACTGTGTTTCTGTCAGCTCTGATGACCCATCAATCCTGCTCTACCTGGCCAGGTAGGTTCTATAGCAGTTTAAGAATCTTGACTTGGCCTTTTCTATTGGTTTCTGAATGGCTCAGGGGTTGACTGTCTTGTCTTGGGTCTCCAGAATCACATCTCTGTGGGAGGATAACAATGGGAAGTGGTTCCATGCCCACTGGTTTTGCCGTGGTACAGATACTGTACTGGGGGAGTCCTCTGACCCTCTGGAGCTGTTCCTGGTTGAGGACTGTGAAGACATGCAGCTGAGCTACGTAGAGGGCAAGGTCAACGTCATGTACAAGGCCCCCTCAGACAACTGGTTCATGGAGGTATGAATTCATTGGCTTTATCGCTCTTTAAGCGGGGTTGCCAGCCTGGTCCCAGATCTGTGCACGCTGTCTTTCCAACTACTACGGTCCTTGTCATGCCAATTGTCTATACAGCTACTACTCCATGCACCTCATCACTGATGTATTTCGTACCACTGTGTTTCCAGGGTGGCATGGTAGAGGACATCAAGGTGATTGACGATGACAATGGGAAGAATTTCTTCTACCAGCTGTGGTATGAAGGAGACTGTGCCCGCTTTGAGACCCCGCCCACCTTCACACCCCAAGAGGACTGCAAGTTCAAGTGAGTCATAATTGACATTTAAAGTGCTGATAGGGCTGTCAAGTACTTACATTTGGAGCTCTGAAAATCTAGTACTGGAATACCTTAAAGCTGACATTTCCTCCGTGTGGTTCTTGAAAAGTAATTTTGAAATTAGGTTTTTAAATAAGCTCTTCTGCTCCAATGATTTAATTTCTGAGTAGTTTGATGTGGACTTTCATTTCTTTCCTGCAGTTTCAATTAACTGGTGTTTTAAAACCATATACGGTTATTATGACATCAAATGTTGTCTTGAACTTGGCTTGCCATACAAAGGGAAATGTTGTCTCGAACTTGGCTTGCCATACAAAGGGAAATGTTGTCTCGAACTTGGCTTGCCATACATACAAAGGGACATGTTGTCTTGAACTTGGCTTGCCATACATACAAAGGGACATGTTGTCTCGAACTTGGCTTGCCATACATACAAAGGGACATGTTGTCTCGAACTTGGCTTGCCATACATACAAAGGGACATGTTGTCTTGAACTTGGCTTGCCATACATACAAAGGGAAATGTTGTCTCGAACTTGGCTTGCCATACAAAGGGAAATGTTGTCTCGAACTTGGCTTGCCATACAAAGGGAAATGTTGTCTTGAACTTGGCTTGCCATACATACAAAGGGACATGTTGTCTTGAACTTGGCTTGCCATACATACAAAGGGACATGTTGTCTCGAACTTGGCTTGCCATACATACAAAGGGACATGTTGTCTCGAACTTGGCTTGCCATACATACAAAGGGACATGTTGTCTCGAACTTGGCTTGCCATACATACAAAGGGACATGTTGTCTCGAACTTGGCTTGCCATACATACAAAGGGACATGTTGTCTCGAACTTGGCTTGCCATACATACAAAGGGACATGTTGTCTCGAACTTGGCTTGCCATACATACAAAGGGACATGTTGTCTCGAACTTGGCTTGCCATACATACAAAGGGACATGTTGTCTCGAACTTGGCTTGCCATACATACAAAGGGACATGTTGTCTCGAACTTGGCTTGCCATACATACAAAGGGACATGTTGGGTGGTTGTTTTTTTTGTTTGAGAAACATGATACAATACCCTACATCTCAAATGGCAAAATGTTGAATTCCAATGCATAGTGCCTTTGGAAAGGCTTGTCAAGTGGTAATGCTGTTTTTCTTCTATACTGCAATTCATTACAAATTGAGGTCTTCAAATTACAATTCAGTGCTTGAAAGTCCTTGAATTTGACTTTGCAATGTCTGAACCTTTTAAGTGTTTGACATTTGATAGGAGGATTAATAAGTTTGTCTTGGGTTACCGTGTCTCCTGTATTTCAGCTTCTGTGCCAGCTGTAGTAGGGCTGAGGAGAGGGAAGAACAGGAGACTCCTCGGGTGTTTGAACCCATAAAGGATGAGGACCATGACTCCAAGGCCTTATATGCTCTGGCCTGCCTGAAGGGAGAGCAGTTCAGAGTGGGAGACAGCTGCTACCTGCCCCCTGATGCATACAACTTCAGGTGAGTGGAACATCCAGGAATACTGATGCTTATACATGGCATTGTTGAATACTTGTTTCTGAATGGTATATTTGGTTTGCTAAACCAGCAAGTCTGTTTGTTTAGTCACCAAGGGAACTAATGTAGTGATCTCGTAAACTTGCTATCTACTTCAGTGGATGTTGAAAACATTTCTAGTGGCAAATGTGTTCATTTATAGCATTGGTATAACAGGCATAAATAACTCTGGACTCTGCATTCTCTGGACAATAATGCAACTCTGTGGCACTTTAGTTTGGCTCCGCTAGCACATCGTAGAACACCTTCCACGTTCATGATTTGCATAGGATGCAAAGCCCCTTGTTGATTCTCTTACATCAGTGATATTCAAAGTCGGAGTCACGGGGTAATTGTGGTGGGGTCGCGACAAAACAAATTATTGTAACAAATTAAGAGTACAGGTTATTGTATGGGACAGTAGGCAAATGTTTTTGGGAAAGATCTGTTAAGGGATAAATCTTATGAATTGAAGATCATTTGATGTAAATCTAAATGTATTGAGTTTGTTGTTAAGATTTGGAGGGGTGGGTCCCTAGAGATTCTGGTGCAAAATTGGGGTCCCTGCTGAAAGATTCAATACCACAGGCAAATCCTAGTGTTGGCAAATTCAACATCGGCTTTTGAAAAACTTTTTTATATACACATCTCCCCTTACCATAACATTTTCTTGTGCTCAGTGTGAAGGCAGCCAGTCCAGTGAAGCGTCCTCACAGGAAGGAGGATGTGGATGAGGAGTTGTACCCAGAGTACTACAGGAAGCATTCAGACTACATCAAGGGCTCCAACCTGGATGCCCCTGAGCCCTTCAGAGTGGGACGCATCAAGGAGATCTTCTGCCACAGACGCAGCAACGGGAAGGCTGACGTGTCTGAAGTCAAACTGCGCTTGTACAAATTCTACAGGTGAGCGCCCAAGTCAAATGTCATGGTAGAACTGAAAAGAAGGACCCCTTGGATCCATGTCAAATTTAGTGACTTTTGTACAATAAGAATTTTGGCCTAAAATGCATCTTCACTGTAAGGAGGTGAACTGGTGCCAATATATGCATGTCTATATAATTTTGTATTCTGTGGTTTTACTTTACTCTTAATGTTCACCCTCTCAGGCCTGAGAACACTCACAAGGGGGCAAAGGCAGGTTACCACACAGACATCAACCAGTTGTACTGGAGTGATGAGGAAGTGACAGTCAACATGTCGGAGGTGCTGGGCCGGTGTCGTGTGGAGTACGGAGAGGACCTGAATGAGACCGTTCAGGACTTCTCCTCAGGCGGACCTGACCGATTCTACTTCCTTGAGGTGAGGCCGGACTAGATGAGAAGCAATTGAGCAACTTTAACTTCCCATATTAATCTTGCATGCTAAGTAGCTGAGATGCTCATTTGCGGAAGTTTGCTCAAGATGGTAATATCGGTCTCCTTCTCACCCAAAGGCTTATAATGCCAAGTCGAAGAGCTTTGAGGACCCACCCAACCATGCCCGCTCTGCTGTGAACAAGGGCAAGGGGAAAGGGAAGGGCAAAGGTAACTACCCTCCTCTGGTACTTATTGCCAGTCATATAGTTCTCTCCTTTTGAAATGTCCTCTTGCCTATTAGAGGTTTAGGCTTGTCATGAGGCTTCTCTGACTACTGTTGTAACTGTGGCTCCAAACCCCCTGCCCTCCAGGTAAAGGCAAAGGGAAGTCGTCTTCTGTTCAGGAGCCTCCAGACCAGGAGCCTCAGGACCCCAAGGTGCCCAAGCTGCGTACCCTGGATGTGTTCTCTGGCTGCGGTGGGCTCTCTGAAGGCTTCCACCAAGCTGGTTAGTAGTTTCTTTACTTCAACAGCTTGGGAAATGTCTAAGTTGTGTTTGTGACCACAAGGGAACTTTTTTAATATACAGGTAGAATTTGTTACAAGAGTAATGTTAAGTGTTTGTCAGGCCACATAGTGACTGCAATTTGTTGTTGGCCCCAACCTGTCAGGTATTGCCGAGACTCTGTGGGCCATTGAGATGTGGGACCCAGCAGCCCAGGCCTTCAGACTGAACAACCCGGGCACCACAGTGTTTACAGAGGACTGCAATGTGCTGCTAAAGCTGGTGATGTCTGGAGAGAAGACAAACTCCCTGGGCCAGCGGCTGCCCCAGAAGGGAGATGTGGAGATGCTGTGTGGAGGCCCTCCCTGTCAAGGCTTCAGCGGCATGAACCGCTTCAACTCCAGAACCTACTCCAAATTCAAAAACTCTCTGGTGGTGTCTTATCTCAGGTCAGTTAAATATATGTAGGAGTATATTATTGATCTGGCCAAGTACAGAAGCTCCAGTCTAAGTGGTTGCTGTGTAGTTGTATACTTTCCCCTAACGTGTATTCTCCTATAGTTACTGCGACTACTACAGACCCAAGTTCTTCCTGCTTGAGAACGTGAGGAACTTTGTCTCCTTCAAAAGCTCCATGGTCCTGAAACTGACTCTCCGCTGTCTTGTTCGCATGGGCTATCAGTGCACGTTCGGAGTCCTTCAGGTGAGTTAACTTAAGCTGACGTGTTTCTTTCTGATTGATGAATCCAATAGTCTGCAGTATTACGCAATGTTTTTAGTTATTGTGAAAGTCATTCATGGGATATGCTTAAGCTTGACCGCTGCTGTCCACTCCTCCCAAGGCTGGGCAGTACGGTGTAGCTCAGACGCGGCGCAGGGCCATCATCCTGGCGGCCGCGCCTGGGGAGAAGCTTCCTCGCTACCCAGAGCCCCTGCATGTGTTTGCTCCCCGGGCATGCTCTCTCAACGTGGTGGTGGACGACAAGAAATATTTCAGCAACGTCACACGGTAACCAGCCACCAGTCAATGTAAAAGCGTGTGGTTGTATAGCTTGTGATGTGAAGGATGAGGGTTGTCTAGTTTTCTGATTTGTTCCTTCCTGTTTCAGAGGTAATGGCGGTGTGTACAGGACCATCACAGTCAGGGACACCATGTCTGACCTGCCAGAGATCCGCAACGGAGCGTCTGCTCTGGAGATCTCCTACAACGGAGAGCCCCAGTCCTGGTTCCAGAGGCAGATCAGAGGCACGCAGTACCAGCCCATCCTCAAAGACCACATCTGCAAGGTACAGCTGCTGCCTCAGTTACAATCAACTGGTGGCTCAGCAGTAACTTGTTAGAATAGGTGTGACTCGGTCTTTGGAGTCTCTTGGATGCCTCAGTGCAGCTTAGTGAAAAGCTGTTTGGTTTTTACAGGAGCAAAGAGCACCACACCTGGGGAGCAGATTTTTTTTTGTGTGCCTGTTATGCTTGTGACATTGGTTAAATGAGAACTGTCACGAGGATGGGTGGACGATAGCTTTCCCTGAAACCAACTAAGTCCCTCTTTGGTTCCCAGGACTTGAGTGCCCTTGTAGCGGCCCGTATGAGGCACATCCCCCTAGCACCTGGCTCTGACTGGAGGGACCTGCCCAACATGGAGGTCCGGCTGAGGGACGGGACCTCATCCAAGAAGCTCCGCTACACCCACCCTGACAAGAAGAATGGCCGCAGCAGCTCTGGAGCGCTGAGGGGTGTTTGTACTTGTTCAGGAGGTACACACTTTTATGGATATTTAGGCCATACAAATGTTATTAAATGCTTAATGATTTCATCCGTTTCCATTTTAAATACAATAGCAACCTTCAACACCTAGCAACCTAATCAGTTTAGCCTCTTTGCTAAAATAGTGGGTGCTTGGAGTGTTCATAACTCTGACAAATAGTCTTAACCTGTTCATTTTTATAGCACTTTTTCAGGTCAGATGGCCAATGTAATTTGGATGGCAAATCCAAGGGTTTGTTGTAATGATGTCTGTAGAAATGTTCTGATTGTCGTCCTGTCCTCTAGGGGTTCCCTGTGACCCTGCTGACAGGCAGTTCAACACTCTGATCCCCTGGTGTTTGCCCCACACGGGGAACCGCCACAACCACTGGGCCGGTCTCTACGGCAGGCTGGAGTGGGACGGCTTCTTCAGCACCACCGTTACCAACCCTGAGCCCATGGGCAAGCAGGTAAAATCTAATACTGTACCAGCTCTAGCAAAATTGATGAATGGCTAGGACCATTTCACAGCCATGTACAGTGGTTGTAGTTTATAAATACTAGTCTACAGAAATGTATTGGTCTCCCTCCTGCAGAGCTGTAATGTTGGGTGCTTTGGGTACTAAATGTCCTGTCATGTTTTAGGGTCGTGTCCTGCATCCAGAGCAGCACAGAGTGGTCAGTGTGAGGGAGTGTGCGCGCTCTCAGGGCTTCCCTGATACCTACCGCTTCTTTGGAAATGTTCTAGACAAACACAGACAGGTACTGGACTTGGGTCTCTGTTCTCCATCAAGAATTCAATCCCCTCCTAGAAAATGCCTTGAGTGACTGTGTGTCCCCCCCCCCTCAGGTTGGCAATGCTGTTCCTCCACCACTCTCCAGAGCCATTGGACTAGAGATCAAGAAGTGTGTCTTAGAGCGGATCAAGGAAGAGAATGACAATACAAAAGAGAATGAGAAAGGTTAGGCCTGCTCAAAGTGCATCCTGTGGTGTTACTGCTATTTGGGCATTTTGATGAATTACTGATAGTGGCTTTAATGTGGATGGGAAGTGTGTGTCATCAGTATCCATACTATGAATGTCATTTTCCTCCCTCAGAGAATGGGAAGCAGGAGAAGATGGAGGTGTCAGACTAGTGCCCGGCCCTATTCCAATCCCCTTTCCACTGAGAATCAAATTCCCCGGAGACTCTGAAGCCCACCAAGCCACAGGAGCTCCTCATATTTTTTAAATGAGCTGGCCAGTCTGCAGTACCATTCCATGTTTATGATTTTTAAATGTGATTTTAACCGTGTTTGGAAAGTGAATAAATTGTATGTAGTTTTTATATGTTGTAATATTTCAAATAAAGCTCTTATTAAATGGCAGTTCCTTGTAACGTTGTCTTGGCATCAGAAAATCTGAATGCAATTAACTAGACTTACAGTATCTGATCAATTTAAGCATATGCTGTGTTCATGACTAGGGAAACTTTAGTGGTTCCCCCCCAGTCATGCTCATTTACAATATTATGGCAGTAATTACATCGAGCCTGACCTGCCCCCCAATTGAATTAATAGGTTACATGACACGCAGTCAGCATAAGTCTTTATTCAGAGCCACATCTTACTACATGAACAAAATCTGGCATTCCTCCTGAAATGTCATCTCAGTTGTTTGATGGTCTGCGAGGGGAGAAAAGATGCAATTTAGTGAAGCATCTAGATTTTAAACAGCCACTGATTAGGCTTTCAATGCATACGAGTGCTCCATCTCCCATAAGTCTAAATACTCACTTGGCCCATTCCACATTGAGGATAAGATGATCATATCCAAATCCTGACACTCCTGCAATGGCTCTGGCTGCATCCTCCCTGCGGTGGAAACTGATGAAGGCAAAGCCCTGAAGGACAATCAGAGGCCGTTAGAAGGCAAACACGACGACCAGTAAATGCTCCCACAACTTTCAATTCATCTTTTTACCCTGCACAAGCAAGTTAATGGTTATCATGAACTTCTACTACTCACCTTGGACTGGCCTGTGTTTTTGTCCTTTGCCAGGTAGATCCTGGAGATGGAGCCAAAAGGCCTGAAGAGCTCCTGCAGATCCGTCTCGCGTGTGTCCTCAGACAGGTTGGTCACACGGATGGTGGCGTTGTCATCAGCTGTGGAAGGATAGACACACTTGGTTACAGTTTAGGTTTGTTATCCCAGTCGTTTACCAAAATGCCTGGCTTTGTTGGAATTCCCCCAATGAAATCAAGAGGAGAAATGTTGTTTTAAATCTCTGATTGGACTGCTCCATGCTGAACCTGGACCACGAGTGTAGTCCAGACATCAAGATACTTCTCAAACAACACTACGGTGTTGAGGTCTATAGACTCGTATGCTGCGTCGCATCCGATAGGGCGTCATTGTAAATAAGAATTTGTTCTTGACTTACCTAAAACAAATATTTTTTTATAGACAACAGAGAAAGAGTCAAATCATACGTACATGCACCACGGCGATTGGGCTGCATGGACTCTCCTCGACGTGTGCTGCCGTCCCTCAGGCTGGGGGGCACATACTTCCCTGTTTTGCTCCCTGCAGCTGGTGCGGCAGGCTCAGGCTCGTCTGAAACAAAGTTTAAAAAAAATATCCATCTGATGTCCATTTAACAAAAACGTTAACCACAATCATGACTGTGTACATTTACAGCACAATATAACTTTAAGCTATGGGCAATTATGACAATACCTCCTGCAGTCTTCGTCGGGTCTCCAGTGGACAGGCCCAGCTGCTCGGCCAGCTCCTTCTGCATGGGACCCAGAGTGTCCTTGTAGGGGCAGCGTGTGGTCCAATGGTCTCCTTTACAGATTCGACAGGACACTATCTTCTGTCCCTTCAGCTTGTTCATGGGGTCCTCTTCCACATCTTGGGCATTCAGGTCCTGAGAGAAGGATTCAGGTTATTACATATCACTGATTTATACCAGAACTAAAAATGTGACAATGAACTAGGATCATATAAAAACAAATGAACTGGTGGATTGTTGCGACTGAAGATATGAAGAGACAATTCCTTCCCAGGAGATCTCTGATGGCTCAAAGAGAACAATAGTAGGTCAGCTTCTCCTCACCTCTTTGCTAGAGATGAACACCATGAAGACATCATCACTGACTGTGGTATCAGCAACATTGGGACCTGGTGGGTCATACTCGGAGTTGCCAAACTTCTTCCAGTTCTGATTGGCGGGGATAGAAAAGCAATGTTAAATCAAAATACCTTCACATTTTAACCCCTTACACTCGTGGGAATTGGCCTAAATTGAAATGTGAATAAGGATATGCATGACCGTGGCAGCAACTGAAAGAACACTTTGGAGATGATGGGGAAATTATCAGACTAAAGGTGACAACAGTTCACCTGACACATGACTGAATCCAAACATTACGCATTTGTTGATAACGAAATCTGGATACATTCAGTAACAAAGAATGTGTGTGAAAAACTTGGGGTACGTGCAACAAAAGAACAAAAAAATGACGAGGGTTTAAGTGAGGACTAACTGGTGTTTTCAAGTGGCCACACCTCTCTAAAGTGTGAACAGTTCCCAAGCAATTTTAATGCACTTTTATGACTCAAAGATTCTTTGACTATAAGGTGCATTTTTGAGCTCTCCTATCTGTGCCATTGAGGAACTAGAGGAAGCACACTTGCAGTTACTTTGTTTGGAACACCGCCCTGCATCCCTGCCTTTACCCAATTACTGTTGACGTTTACACAATACAAAAATGATCCATTATAAATCACAATCTGGGTCAGATGGCCATCATTTGAAATCTTGTTCTATTGCCAACATAACTAGCTAAATGATAAAATATGATCTTAATGTTAGGCTTTCACAAGGCAACTCAGAGAAGTCGATCGTAGTTTTGGTGTCATGAGTGCAATTCAGAAGCCTATTCAGCGGCAAATCATCTTCACAATACCAAACAAACAAACTCAGGTAAAGCTGTTAAGAAGCCTTTTTGACCTAGACTTGGCACTCCGGTACGACTTGGCGTGCGGTAGCAGAGAGAACAGCCTATGACTAGGGTGGTTGGAGCCCCTGGCAATTTTTGGGGCCTTCCTCTGACAAGCCCCCAAAAAATGCCAAGGGTTCCAGCCACCCTAGTCATAGCCTGTTCTCTCTGCTACCGCACGGCAAGCGTTACTGGAGCACCAAGTCTAGGTCAAAAAGGCTTCTTAACAGCTTCTACCCCCAAGCCATAAGACTCTTGAACAGTTAATCAAATGGCTACCTGGACTGTTTGCATTATCCCTACCCCACCCCAATTTAAGCTGCTGCTCTGTTTATTATACATGCATAGTCACTTTACCTACATGTACATATTACCTCTACTAACTGGTGCCCCCGTACATTGACTCTGTACCAGAACCCCCTGTATATAGCATCGCTACTGTTATTTTATTGTTGCTCCTTAATTATTTGTTATATTTATTTTTTCCCCTTAAAACGGCACTGTTGGTTAAGGGCTTGTAAGTAAGCATTTCACTGTAAGGTCTACGGCTGTTGTATTTGGCACATGTGACAAATAAACTTTGATTTCTGTTCAGTATGGGGGGGTATAACCCCATGTCATCTTGTAACTGTACATCAAACATAGTGATCATAGATGTTGACAGTGTATATTACATGAGTCTTAGGATATGTGAAGTGCCCATTTGGACTAATGTGTGTTTGGCTTGCTTGTATGACATCAGTGGTATTTATTATAATCCTTAATGTCTCATCTTTCAAAACACAGAGCCTCGTAATTTACAGCGTTTTCCTCACTCAGACAAAACAATTCTAAAGTGACCCAATAGCAGGATTGATGGGAGCAACTTCTTGTCACATGCAGTGCTCAAGTTCAGAACAGCTGTCAGTCAAAACCCATCAGGTGACCCTGAGCTCTGACGTCGTGCATAGCATGTTATTGTACAGCCACTGCCTCCAAATCTGCCATTTTTCACCCATATACAGGTACGAGTGTAAAAGGTTAATGTACAACCCTATCAAACTCAATACTGGGATGTTGTGCAACCAAAGGTTAAGATTGCGCTAAATTCCAAAAGAAAACACTGACCTTTCTCCTGGCAACAGCTTTGGAGGCCTTCCTAGTCTCAATCTTGAAGGTGCGAATAATCTATTACACAAATGACAAATGTTCATTTCTTGGTTAGTTACATCTGATTCAGACAATCAGGGTCAGTACTTTCTGGGAAGGAATCAAGAAACCCACTCCTATTTGGATGAGCATTATAACAAAGAGTACCTTGAACTTCTTTCCATCCTCATCGATCTTGTATTCCGTGATGGTTTTGATATTTCCTTTGACGGTTTCTTTTGGAGGGGGTAGGGTACCTGGTGGTGGGGATGACAACATACAAATGAGGCCCTGATAGTTAACAATAATATCGATGCTGCCTGTTAGTGGATTGTTAGCTGCCTACCACCAACTAAGGCAAGCCAACTACCGCATGACGAGTAGACTTTGTTTTCCTGACAGACAAACGTTATTTAGCTACCAAGGTTACTTACTAGCTAGCCACCTAACTTTACAGGGCGGGGGGGGGGGGGGGGGTAGTCTTCTCCCTGACAAATCACAAAAATTGTCTTCCTGACTACGAAGTGTGACAGAGAAACTAACGACTATAATGGAAGTCAAAAATACACGTGGAAATCGGCCGGTTTAGCTAGCAAGTTAACGTCAATGCTAGCAAGCTAATGCTAGCCCGCTTCTTACCTTCGTCTCCCTCCTCTTCAACCTGATCGGCCCAACTGGGCTTGGAACTATAAAGAAAGATTAACACACAGTTTTTGAGAATTCAAACACATGATATATACGATAATCAGTATATATGTATTGAAGAACTCACTCGTCGTATTCAATCGACGGCATTCTGTCTATGCGCGCAGTGGCCAGAGAACAAGGAAAAATACATGAACGATACAAACTGAAAAACTTACCAAATAGGATAGCTAGAGCGCCACCAATGGGTATGGAGGCTACTTAATGCAATTTAAACGATAGGGCACAAAATCTTATTCGATGAGGATTAAAGGCGGTTGGCAACCAATTCATGTTGAATTACCGCCACCTAGTAGACTGGAGTATAACTACCTTATTTGTTTGAATTTGTTTTGGCCTATCCCTCTTAAAACTTCCGGCGCGGACAGAGATGGCCGCCTCGCTTCGCGTTCCATGTTTACATACCCTACAATACTCATCTCATATGTATATACTGTACTCTATACCATCTACTGCATGTTGCCTATGCCGTTCGGCCATCGCCCATTCATATATTTTGATGTACATATTCTTATTAATTCCTTTACACTTGTGTGTATAAGGTAGTTGTTGTGAAATTGTTATGTTATATTACTAAATGGTCGGAACTAGAAGCACAAGCATTTCGCTACACTCGCATTAACATCTGCTAACCATGTGTATGTGACCAACACAATTTGATTTTGATTTGAATTTGAAATCAACAAATACCCTACCATCTAAACCTACACTTCACAAAAAAGTATATAATAATAATAAACAATATAAAAATAAACCACCACCCTGCTCCACTTTTTAAATATATTTAGTCCTACCAACAGCCTGAAAGGATGAGACACAACCACTTAACATACTGTAACTCTTCTGACGTCAAGTCTCGCACAACAAAATAAACCTCTCTGCAGTTGCCACCACAACCTCAATTTTCTGCGATTTACATTACATCCCTGCAGTACAGTTGATAACCATTGCTATAATTGCTAAAAATACAATCTTACTGAAACATATATCACTTGTTGGCCTATCCCTCTGTACTGGTACAGATCTACTACTTACGCCACTCCTCTCAGGATCCCTCCCCCTTGACCCATTTTCCTTCACTGCCTCAGCACATAACTACTGTAACCCTGGAAACATCAACTTGCCTCTCTTGCACCAGACATTTCTGATCCCCAGCCCCATCAGCACCCCTACAATTAACACGACTTTCCCCAATGCTATACATTTCTTTGTCTAATGCCCCATTCTGCACACGTCTCACACCTAAGAACCTCCCTCCTACACACACTGGGGTCACATGCCCGTAAGCAGGGTTCATCAACTAGATCACGGGCCAATTATTTTCTGGAGAGGAAGGTCGGGGGCCAGAACATAATTACAAATAATTTGTATATATGTTTTTTTAATCCGTTATTTTACCAGGTAAGTTGACTGAGAACACGTTCTCATTTGCAGCAACAACCTGGGGAATAGTTACAGGAGGGGGATGAATGAGCCAATTGTAAACTGGGGATTATTAGGTGTCAGTGATGGTTTGAGGGCCAGATTGGGAATTTAGCCAGGACACCGGGATTAACACCCCTACTCTTACGATAAGTGCCATGGGATCTTTTAATGACCTCAGAGAGTCAGGACACCCGTTTAACATCCCATCCGAAAGACGGCACTCTACACAGGGCAATCACTGCCCTGGCGCATTGGGATATTGAAAGAGTGCCTCCTACTGGCCCTCCAACACCACATCCAGCAGCATCTGGTCTTCCATCCAGGAACTGACTAGGACCAACCCTGCTTAGCTTCAGATGCAAGCCAGCAGTGGTATGCAGGGTACTATGCTGCTGGCAAAATCGACCGCAAGATAGGGGTGGTATACAGAAGATAGCCCTATTTGGTAAAAGACCAAACCCATATTATGGCAAGAACAGCTAAAATAAGCAAAGAGAAACGACAGTCTGTCATTACTTTAATACATGAAGGTCAGTCAATCCGGGAAATGTCAAGAACCTTTAAACTGTCTTCAAGTGCATTCGCAAAAACCAGGCCATGATGAAACTGGCTCTCATGATGACCACCACAGGAATGGAAGACCCAGAGTTACATCTGCTGTAGAGGATTAGTTCATTAAAGTTACCAGCCTCAGAAATTGCAGCCCAAATAAATGCTTCACAAAGTAACAGACATATCTCAACATCAACTGTTCAGAGGAGACTGCATGAATCAGGTCTTTATGGTCGAATTACTGCCAAGAAACCACTACTAAAGTACACCAATAAGAAGAAGAGACTTTCTTGGGCCAAGAAACACGAGCAGTGAACAAGACCGGTGGAAATCTGTCCTTTGGTCTGATGAGTCCAAATTGTAGATTTTTGGTTCCAACCGCTGTGTCTTTGTGAGACGCAAAGTAGGTGAACGGATGATCTCTGCATGTGTGGTTCCCACCGTGAAGCCTGGAGGAGGAGGTGTGATGGTGTGGGGTGCTTTGCTGGTGACACTGTCAGTGATTTATTTAGAATTCAAGGCACACTTAACCTGCATGGCTACCACAGCATTCTGCAGCGATACGCCAACCAATCTGGTATGCGCTTAGTGGGGACTATCATTTGTTTTTCAACAGGACAATGACCCCATAAAAAGCTACTTGTTTTCGTAGAAAAAAGGTTTGTACCCGTAGAAAGCAATTTCCAGAAATCGTTGGCAGCCTCTCATTCGGCCATGTTGATACCTGCCTTACAAGGCTGCAGAAATTATAGTACGTAACCACCATCGCTTTCTAGGGGTACTACAAATCGCTTTCTACACGTGAGAACTTTTAGTATTTTTCTTGTTGTCAAAACCCTGCCAAAAGTCAGGTGACCTTAGCGCTTCCAAATATGGAGTTGCAGTTTTGCCATATCTGTCAACGTTCTAATGCATTATATTGATTTACAAATACAAATCGAAAGGTGTTTGTTTGTGGATAATGAATTGTATTTGTGGAAAGGGATTTACATTTGTGGAAAGGGATTTACATTTGTGGAAAGGGATTTACATTTGTGAAAAGTGATTTACATTTGTGGATTGGTACTTATTTGTACAGATCATACAAAATGCATGCTGTGTGTTCACAATACATTTGGCATGATATTGATCCCGTACTGCTGAGTCAAGGAGACAGTGCAGCAAGCGTGCACATTATGACAACTTTTTACCAGTTGTAGGTAGGCTATTTAATATGTTTTCCATAAAACATTTTAATGCACTAGAACTGATATAACGGCGACAAAGCATCGGAAAATAACTTTATGTGCTCTAGAGCTCTTTAGATAAATTCGCCCAGAGCTGGATTAAAGTAAACTGCATTCAAATGTCAACTTTTCCTATGGATAACCGTATCAAGCGAAGGGTTTTACTCATGCTCAGTTCTAGAGTAGCCTAGAATGGCATAGAAATTAATAGCCTACTTGATGGCCAACATATGCAAATGTCACCTATCATTCTCCACATTTAATGTCAGTTTCATAGAAGACAGTTTCACCATAAATTCCATTTCAAATTTCCACTCGGGCAGCACTCTAGAGTCCAGACTCTATACCCTAGAGTCTCATAGAGTCCAGACTCTATACCCTAGAGTCTCATAGAGTCCAGACTCTATACCCTAGAGTATCATAGAGTCCACTCTATACCTGCGCGGGTGGACATTTGAAATGGAAGTTATGAGGAAAAAGTCCACTATGAAACTGACATTAAATGTGGAGAATGATAGGTTACATTTGCATATGTTGGCCCTCAAGTAGGCTGTTCATTTCTATGCCATTCTAGGCTGCTGTGACCTACCATTTGACACAGTACAATAAATTTTTTGAAATGCCGATATCACTGGAGTCAGTGCAAATCAATTTGTGCCACATGTGTAGCCTACCTGGAGCTGGCAAATGTATTTAATAAATATAACTGCGTTTTTTGTTGTAGCCTTGTGTTATTATGCAATTCTTAATGGCCATGTTTAGTTAACTAAATTGGAAGTTATCAATTGTGATCATGGTCACAGCTCTATCGCGTAGGTATCATTCTCCACATTTAATGTCAGTTTCATTGTGGACTTTTCCCTGAAATTAGATGTTGGCCTTTCAGGGGCCGTAGGCTACCTGCATCTAGCTCAGCAAACAATGGCAAAGTTGAATTGCAACTTTAAACCCAGATTTTAGTCAGTAGCCTATGTCTATTGAAATAACAAGTCAATCTTGCAAGTAGGCCATTTATAATAGTTTGTAGTCTTAACATCTGGCACATAAAGAAGGCACAATTCTCAGAAAATAGCCTAACATTAGTTTTTTGAAGTTCGTCCAAGTGTTTCTTGCACATATTGAGATCATCTGTCCAACTTTCATCACTCAAACTCTCCTGTCGGATATATCCATAGTTATGCACATGCACAAATGGGATTTTTTAAAGAAAATAAAGCCCGAGGGTGGTGTGGTATATGGCCAACATACCATGGCTAAGGGCTGTTCTATTGCACCCCGCAATGCAGAGTGCTAGAAAACAGTCCCCGTGGTAATTAGAGCAGTACAAATAAATGTTTTGTCATACCCATGGTGTACGGTCTGATATATACAGTTGAAGTCGGAAGTTTACATACACCTTAGCCAAATACATTTAAACTCAGTTTTTCACAATTCCTGACATTTAATCCTAGTAAAAATTCCCTGTTTTAGGTCAGTTAGGATCACCACTTTATTTTAAGAATGTGAAATGTCAGAATAATAGTAGAGAGAATGATTTGATTCAGCTTTTATTTCTTTCATCACATTCCCAGTGGGTCAGAAGTTCACATACACTCAATTAGTATTTGGTAGCATTGCCTTTAAATTGTTTAACTTGGGTCAAACGTTCCGGGTAGCCTTCCACAAGCTTCCCACAATAAGTTGGGTGAATTTTGGCCCATTCCTCCTGACAGAGCTGGTGTAACTGAGTCAGGTTTGTAGGCCTCCTTGCTCGCACACTTTTTCAGTTCTGCCCACAACTTTTCTATAGGATTGAGGTCAGGGCTTTGTGATGGCCACTCCAATACCTTGACTTTGTTGTCCTTAAGCCATTTTGCAACAACTTTGGAAGTATGCTTGGGGTCACTGTCCATAGACTGCTGCGCCAGTAGGAGCCAATCAGCATTCAGGGCTCGACCCACCCAGTTTACAATTATTAACTTTACTAACAAAATGTTTGATTGAAATGTAAACTGATATGACACATAAATGTCAAAATAACATGCAAAACGTACATATATATATATATATATATTTTTTTTTTTTACTAAACAGGTGGGGCTACTTGTCTGAATGACAGGTCGCTACTGCACCTACGATACTTCGCTCTGATTCACGTATATTTCTCCTCCTGTCTTTGTTCCTGCATACAGCTCACTCTACCATTCTTATTTAACAAACCGTCTCCCTTTCCCCCGCCATTTTTAACCGATTCAAGCTCACTCTATTTATTTCTCTCTCTTAAGACCTCCTCTGCCTCACTTTTTCTCTCCTTATGATAATACTGCACTTCTCCTCACATACATCTTGTTCTTGCCCTCTCGAGGGATGACATTTATCCAGCTGTCACAATCTCCATACAACCAGCACGAACCCCTCGGGATGTAACGCTCAACAGTGCATCCCACTTCTAAAGCAGCTACATCGTCTTGATGTTCCTCTTTATCAATAGCTACAGCGGCTCTTTTTCATTTCTAACTAGCGCGCTTTTCCATCCACCGTCTCCTAGGGCACAAAATGGCGGTTATATTAACTTTTTCTCCTGTGCTTTTGGTGTTCACGTTTTTCTCCTGTTCTGTAAGCTCATCAGGTGAAAACTGTAAGCAATGTAGGAATGTAGCTACATTTGAAATATATATTTTTTATGTTTTCAATTTCTATTATCCAATACTGTAATAATGAATATAGAAGAGGGCATAGTTTAGACTTTATGAAAGGAAACATGACCATCAGAACATTGGAAGGAAGTGCATATAGCTGCAGTTATTTACAGATAAGTCATCAACTGTGTGTAACACTTGCTTATCAGAAACACCATAAGTGCAAGCTTCCAAGGAGCAGAGAGAGCATCGTTTAATTCATGTATTATTCATTGCCATATCTGCTGAGCTCCTTCCACAGCAGGCCACTCTGATGTTATCAAACACAGCCATGTATAGCAGTGGATGGATGCACATGTTCAGTGTAGCCAGTCCCTTGGACACTTGGTAGGCCTTGTACTCCCAGTTGCAGACCGAGCCAAGTTTGCGAACCTTCTGGTAGAAATAGTAGCACTGGAGGAGGTGATAAGGCACAAAGGAAATGGCATACAGTACAACCACTGCAAACACCATCAGGGCCACCTTCCGTTTCTCCAGGGAGGTTATATTCACATTCCTCCACACCACCCTCAACACTGCGCAGTATGATGCAAATGTGACCAGGAAGGGAATAAAACACCCAACCACAGACAGAAAGACTTTGTAAAACAAGTGAGAGTATGCAACTGCATCACTGTTGGGGCAATAGGAGTAGGATACACAACAGGTTTTGTTGCTTCCCTCTGGACATGTGGAGGCAAACTTCAACACAGGAGAGGAGATGGCTGTCACAAAGATCCAGATGGCGACACTAGCAGCCTTGGCTTTGGCGGGGTTCACATGGTTCCGGCTGAAGAAGGGATACACAATGGCCACATAGCGGTTCACACTGATACACATGATGAAGTAGATGCTAACATACAGGTTGCAGGTGAAGAGGAAGCGTTCTATCTTACAGACCGCCACCCCAAACAGCCAGTTCTTGTCCTGCATGTAGTAGACTATGAGCAGGGGCAGGGTGAGGACATAGAGCAGGTCACTGATGGCCAGGTTACAGGACAGCACCACACCAGTGTGCCAGCTGTTCCTATCCCTGGTAGACAGGAGTCTCAGGGCAAACAGGTTACCAACCAACGCCACGCAGAACTCAACACCGTACACTGAAGGCAATAAATGCACCTGGAACTTGTCACCATGACAAGAAGAGTTGTGATCCATCATGTTTGTTGTGTATTGATTTCTGTGGGAGATTAGAAAATAGGAGGGGAAAAGGCTGTGCAAACTGGCTCCCAAAAGTGGTATTTGTTCATCTCTGTGGAAGAAAAAGGATCAAGATATTCATTATATTCTGTTCTGAAGTGGAGAACCATTCTTTTACGCAGTTCATCCTGATCCCCTAAGAGGAACTTTGCATTGTGCCAGCCAATACATCAGTCACAACAGTTCATAACATCAATCAGTATCATTCTGTCGCAATACATGTATTAAATTGTTAGTATTAGTAGTGGTTTAAGATACCTTCAGAGCTGTTGTCTTATCAGAAATATACATCTGTGGTCAAAAATAAATAAAAACACACTGCAGTTCTCCATACTCATTTATGCAATGGATAGCAAATAATAATCTAAAGTACCATGGACCATGGTGGTGTGAATCTTAAACCAACAGAATGTCTGTCCAAAACACCCCACGGAGCCATAAACATGTTAAATATATATTTTGTATCTTTAAGAAAATCCACAAGACCGTTTGACGTCTGTCTACTCAACAGACACAAAAACCCGAAGTATGCACCAGTACTCAAAAACAGGCAGGTCAATTATAAAAAGTCCACATTCACAAAATGTACACTTTACAGATATTTAAATGTATAACGGCAATGACCTCAGAATAAAGCCAGATTAGTACTTACTCATTGACAGATAAGGCTACAGTTCCTGGGGTAGATGTTCACAGAGACCAGTAGAACTTCCTATGATTGGTTCGTTACATGTAAAGATTTAAAGCAGTCACTTCCCTTTTTGACCTTCCGCCACCCTCACAAATCAACCCCTTCGTAGGCATTTTCAAGAAGTGTGACTAACACGGCATGCCCCTTGTTCTATTTGTAGCACAGTACCAAATGAAAATGTCACAACTCAAGTCGCATGCTCACCAGCCTCGGCTCCAGTTAACGCTCACACTTTGAGGTGAAAGCCTGTGGCAGAGACGACACGAGCCAGCCCCAAGAAAAAAACAATTGAGCTGTACTTTGCATCCAGCAATTTATTTGCCAACGCTTATAACATTTATATAAACATGTTCACAAGGTACAAAATTACATCATTGCATTTTCATCCAGTCCTCCAGCTGACTTGTAGCAATAATTAAGTCCTATCATGAAGGAATACATTCCTGTTCATGTTGATCAGAAACTGCAGACCACAATAGTGAGTCAATACTGCCATCTGGTGTTCTACCAGGGTAGAGCGCTCAGCATGCATCAGTCCAGGCTTTCGAAGGGTTATGAAGCTCAGCTCTTCCCCTTCCTCTGTTTGAAGCCCCCCTTCGCCCCTCCCGGACCCTTCTTGAAACCACCAGGACGAGGTTTGCCCTTAAACTTAGAACCCCCATCACCCCCAAATTTCTTTCCCCGCTCAGACTTTCCTCCAAATCTTTTATCCCTATCACCAAATTTCTTCCCTCCAAACTGTTTGCCCCCATCCCCAAATTTCTTTCCTGCAAACGTCTTGCCCCCAGGTGACATCTTTCCAAAAGATTTGCCCCCATCCCCAAATTTCTTTCCCTCTTTCCTGTCCCTGTCACCCTCCATTCGGTCTCTGGGTTTCCCTCCTGGACCAGACCTATGAGGTGACTTGGAACCATATTTGTTTTTTCTGTCGTCACCAGAGAACGGTTTCCTCTTCTTGAAGGGTCCTCCTGAGGGCCTTTCAGGTCTTTGTCTCCTCTTGGCTGCAGGGAACATATCTAGATGGGGGAGGGAGAACAATATAGAATGTGCTTTTGTCGGTCAAAGTAGCACAAAAATATAGTACAACAAAACACAAACTATAGAGACTTGGTTCAGTACTGAAAGAGTACGTACCTTCATCTGGCTCCTCCCCTACAGCCTGTCTGTAGTACTCTGCCTCGTCGTCAGATTCAACAACCGGAGGCCTGTTATCCTGGTTTCCAGGATCCTCCACTTCAGGGTCATGCTCTTCCTCCTCCTGGCGCTTCCTCTTGATGCCTGCCATGCTTCTTTTCCTGACATTACAGAAAAAAAACATCACTGTTCCACTCCAACTCAGTTGGAATGAATAGCAGTTACAATGTGCTATAACGCTCACTTGTTCTCCTCCCGTAACGCTTTCTTTTGGGAAACATCCTGCTCTTGTTTTTTCTTCCGTTCCTGCTTTTCTTTCATCTGCGCCTCTTTTCGGACCAGGATCTCCTGAAGCTCTTCCTCAGTCTTGGCGACTATCAGAAAATACATTGAGGGCCTGTATCAACATTTCACCATGACCAATCAACAGAAACAACCATTCTCGGTGGATGTGTCAGTAAGCGTTTACTTTTATGTTGTTGAAATATCACAGGTAATCATTGTTATCTTTTCATCATGTACATCCCATAGACATCTAAATCAACAGGAAACCGACAGGTGTACTTACTGACTGCATGGTAGAGTATGTTCCCCTCTCCCATTCCCTCCTCGATCTTCACCAGCTGCATGGTGATGCGTGGGCCAATCTGAAGAGAAAACAAACTGACGCTGTAGAAACCTACTAGAACTGTTTACAATGTCACATCAGTAGGATCAACCGCTGAAGGCACCATGGTGATAAATGTCAGGATGTGTCAGTAAGCGTTTACTTTTGTGAAATATCACAGGTAATCATAGATATCTTTTCATCATGTACATCCCACGGACAGAAAATGACAAGACAAACTGATGCTATAAACCTAGCATTTATAGTCACTGCCAACACAGGAGTAGACAATTCTATTGAAACGCTGGTTACAATGTAATATTATTAAGATCAGCCACTAAGTCACCATGGTAATCACCTCAGTCAGTCTCACAGCGCTCTGTTGAGATGCCATGTTACCACGCCCGGAGTAGATCTGTGGCAGTTCCGTTATGTTGTGATCTCCATCTTGCTCTGCTTCACTTTCTGAAAGATTAGCACCCCTGAAAGAAAGTTAGCAGGGTAAGAGAACACATAACAGCTGGCCAAATCAGAATTACTTTGTAGGTCGCTCACATCACAGCCAACAAAGACAAGGAAGTATCACCCAAATAACTTTATGATACAGCTCAAATTCATCAAAGCAATACCGAGAACCCAAACACATGCAGATCAAGTACAGCAGGAGATACTCTGCAGTCTGCTAGGACTACAACAACCAGGGCTCTTACTTCATCAGCAGCTCACTGATGTCCTCAAACTTGCTCATGTTGGGGAACTTTTCCTGCATCAGCTTCTTCACTCCTCTACTCATGCCCACAGGGACTACTTTCAGGCTGCTGCAGAGGGGGACAGGGAGAAGGACATGGTTGAGTGTGATCTGAACCATTTAGTCAGCTACAGGATCCTGCATGATGGGCGCATCAGTGCGTTTACTTTGAATATACATCACTAAACAGTCAATTCACAACGTGTCATCCTCTGAGCCCAAGCAGTCCTCCTATAGAGTAACCAAGCCACCTTGAATTAAAATGAGTGCACAAAACATATTGTATACGTACTAATGGCGAAATTCAATTTCTTGAGACACTGGATCGTAGTTCACCAAAACACATCTCTTTATGGCGTTGAGGGCTACCTACAAGAAGCAAACCTGTTAAAATGCATACTAACCCAATTCTCATCAATATAATAATAAAGGATAAAAGGATTGTGGTATATCAGAAAGCGTTTACTTTTGAGTGATCGTCACAGATAATCAGAAGACTATACTATCATCATATTTCACAAATCCTCAATCCAGCAAAAAATCCAGGTATTGCTGCCTTTGACATACCTTGTGCACATTGATGGAAGGGAACATGTTTTGGAACATGGTGGCCATAAGTTTGACATGCATGCCCTCCGAGCCAAAGTTATTGAGGACCAGCAGTGCATGATGTGTGAACTGCTGTTCATGCATTCTGTGCCTCTTCAGTGACGAGACCACATCTTTAATAAGGGAGTACTGAAAATGAGAAAGACCATATTCAGGAAAAGCAATTGAAGCCCAAAACCCTATATTTGCTTGTTTCTAGTATTGGGGCTCATCAGTGCGTTTACTTTGAACATATATCACCAAACAGTCACGTCAAAATCTGTCATCCTTTGAGCCCATTTCTCCCAGTAAGTCATTTGGGTTTGTGTACTCACTTTGGTCACCCGGAAATGGAGCATAGGGCCTTTGGGCAGCCGAGCAAGCCTCTGGAAGAAAGAAAAAAAATCTCAAACACTCACTCATTTACCATTAGGACCTGGGAAACAGCACAACTGTAGATATTGATGCATCAGTGATAAAACATCTTAATCATGAATTCAGATATTCTCATAACTCAATCATCTGCATCAGCAATTGGATAACCAAGGAGGTGGCTGACGCAGCATATACTCCATTGATCAATAGTGATAAATCATAAAGATATTCCCTTTGAAAGGCCAAGGGTTTACAGAGCAGCTGTAAAAATAGGGACTGTGTCTACTGTTAAAGCCCCTCATAGTACAGTAAAGCAACATGAGTGTATTCATTACTCCGATTCTGTTGCAAAATAGTTTACTCCAAACATAAAAAAATAAAAAGTACCTCAGACAAAAAAACAAGAGTTTCTACTGGACAAATTCAAGTATGTCCCTCCCAGTTTAGTTTGGTTCTTAAACAGTCAAACGGTTTCAGAGATTAATACACCCTTGGAGTTGGCAGACTTATTTACCATGTTGACACTACTGGGCGTCTTGGTGAAGATCATGAAGTGTGTCACTCCCAGTGGTCCAGCTACAGCCACAAAGTCCTTCAGCACATTCTTCTTCCTCACCTGTCAATCACACGCAGGCAAGCCATCAAATCCATTATGAGCACATGTATGTACAGGCTCAGAGCAGTGCAAGATCACAGAATTATGATTCGTTTCATAAATTCACAAAATATATTAAGTAACAACATCTGGATTGCAGTAACTTCACTCTGATTCAAGTCCGTTATAAATACTAGTTTAGCGTTTCATGACATGAACAAACGGACCTTAAGGGATTCTGCAGTGAAGGGCTCCATGACCCGCCGCATGTCCTCAACTAGCTGACCGACATTCTTGCCGACTTGGCCACGGTGAAACACGAAGGAGTGAGGGACCGCACCGAACACCTCTTCCGCCACATGGTTCGCACTCAAACGTGACTTCTTCTGGTTTTTGGTCTGAAATTGAATTAACACGTTAGTTTTGCTGGCCAATATACTTTTCTACGTTACGAGCTAACGCAGGTACTGTAGCCGTTGTGGATGTAATCAGTTACAAATATTTTAATCATTGTTCAGATATTCTCATAAAAACATCATTTTATCCACCTAGCTACACGTCCACATGCCGATGAGACGACCTCCAATATAATTACAATAATCTGAATCGTGTCAATAACTAGATACTATAGCTAACGTTAGCCAACAACTACTTAACCGCTTACCTTGGACTTCCCCATACTGGCAGTTTAAGTTTGACAAAATACTATTATAAAACGTCGTTGATGAACCTAGCTATGTAAAAATCGAGCATTATCTGCTATGCCTCTCCGTGTCCTCCATTTCAATCAGATACTGCTTTTCAACCACGTGGATCTCACTGCGCCGGCGCGGTGTCACATTGAAAAACGTTCGTCTTATTCAAATGCCCAACCAAACTTTTGTTCTCACCTCCCAGCATGTGTATTTGGCAACCAACCTGGTGTTGCTAGAGGAATTTAAAGAACATTTGCAATATGAAGTATAAAAGGTAAAACTTAATACTAAGGGGTCCTTATTACAGTGTAATTACATGTAACAGGTGTCGTAGTTAATTATAATAACTCAGTTACATTGTAATAACATGTAACTGGTGGTAATTGCAGTCTGTAATTACAGAGGTGTAACAACAAATGCTTGTACCATGTTTGTTACAAAGGGACAAGTTTCCACTAAATGTACTAATTTAGTGTTTAAATTCACCAATTTAGTGTTTAGTTTCTTCTCAGCTGCATCTGATTCAGTAATAACTGTCACAAGATTGTAATCTCTTGTGGACAGATACACTGGGTTTCCGAGATTACAACGGTTGGAGGCTCAATAGGCTCTAACTACCAACCCTTCAATCTGGATCAGGACGGTCAGAACTGGGAAGACTAGCAAAAACTAGAGCACGGTAATATGCTGGTAGGACTTGATGGGACAAGACGAACTGACAACAGACAAACAGAAAACACAGGTATAAATACACAGAAGATAATAAGGGACAAATGGGAGACACCTGGTAGGGGGTGGAAACAAGCACAAGATAGGTGAAACAGATCAGGGTGTGACAGCTATATATAAATCAACCTCACTGACTGGGGTCTACCATACGGGTGTCGTCCCAGATTATAATACAAAAATAATATATAATTAATGTTTACGCTACCCATTATGAAAACCCGAATCTCCTTGCCATTCAAGTAAGAAGATAAACCCACAAGTACACCACAGAATAACACAATCCAATTACTAGGTGTTAGACAGTATTTAGCTAGTTGAAATTAAGTGTATCTTTAGCAGGGGTGTAAAGTACTTATGTAAAAATACTTTCAAGTGCTACTACTGGTGGTATCTGTACTTTACTTTACTATTTATATTTTTATTACTTTTACTTTACTACATTCTTAAAGAAAATAATGTACTTTTTACTCCATACATTTTCCCTGACACCCAAAAGTACTCATTACATTTTGAATGCTTAGCAGGACAGGAAAATAGTCCAATTCACACACTTGTAAAGAGAACATCCCTGGCTATCCCTACTGCCTCTGATCAGGCGGACTTACTAAACACAAAGGCTTCATTTGTAAAAAAAAGTCTGAGTGTTGGAATGTGTCCCTGGCTATCCGTACATAAAAAAAAACAAGACAATGTTGTTTGTTCTCACCTCCCAGCATGTGTATTTGGCAACCAACCTGGTGTTGCTAGAGGAATTTAAAGAACATTTGCAATATGAAGTATAAAAGGTAAAACTTAATACTAAGGGGTCCTTATTACAGTGTAATTACATGTAACAGGTGTCGTAGTTAATTATAATAACTCAGTTACATTGTAATAACATGTAACATGTAATATCTGTATAAGTACAATGTAATTACTATGCGTTACACAGGATTTAGCCAGTTAAAATTAAGTGTATCTTAAGGTGTACTTACTTTTAATTATGGTGTACCTACAAAGTACGTTACCCATTCTGACAATCTAATCGTTACCCAAGTGGGACAATAAACACACTAATACACCACAGAGTATAACTATATCTGTAATATCTGCATAAGTACAAGGTTGTTGCTATTTGTTACACAGGATTGAGCTTTTGAAAGTGATGTGTAACTTTATAGTTACCTATGAGCAATTTCGATATTACGTATTACTCATTACCAAGTGAAAATACCTACAAACAAAAGATGAGCTTCTACTTTGGTCAACTTTATTGCAACATGTAAAATAAACTTACATTTCTTACAAAATAATAAGGATTTCTATTGTTAGATTCATAATTTGATTAATTATATTAAACAAAGATATAGGCCTACTCAATAACGTAAAGATAACTATTCTAGTGGTGACTCAAATCACATTTTATTGGACGCATACACATACACTATACACTACCATTCAAAGTTTGGGGTCACTTAAAAATGTCCTTGTTTTTGAAAGAAAAGCACATTTTTTGTCCATTACAATAACATAAAATTTATCAGAAATACAGTGTAGACATTGTTAATGTTGTAAATGACTACTGTAGCTGGAAATGGAAGATTTTTTAATGGAATATCTACATAGGTGTACAGAGGCCCATTATCAGTAACCATCACTCCTGTGTTCCAATGGTACGTTGTGTTAGCTTCATTAAATAGTACCCGCAAAACACCAGTCTCAACGTCAACAGTGAAGAGGCAACTCCAGGATACTGGCCTTCTAGGCAGAGTTGCAAAGAAAAAGCCATATCTCAGACTGGCCAATAAAAATAAAAGATTAAGATGGGTAAAAGAACACAGACACTGGACAGAGGAACTCTGCCTAGAAGGCCAGCATCCCGGAGTCGCCTCTTCACTGTTGACGTTGAGACTGGTGTTTTGCGGGTACTATATAATGAAGTTGCCAGTTGAGGACTTGTGAGGCGTCTGTTTCTCAAACTAGACACTCTAATGTACTTGTCCTCTTGCTCAGTTGTGCACTGGGGTCTCGCACTCCTCTTTCTATTCTGGTTAAGGCCAGTTTGCGCTGTTCTGTGAAGGGAGTGGTACACAGCGTTGTACGAGATTTTCTGTTTCTTGACAATTTCATGCATGGAATAGCCTTCATTTCTCAGAACAATAATAGACTGACGAGTTTCAGAAGAAAGTTCTTTGTTTCTGGACATTTTTAGCCTGTAATCGAACCCACAAATGCTGATGCATCAGATACTCAACAAGTCTAACATGTGGAGACCATTCGTTCACCTACTCTGCGTCTCACAAAGACACGGCGGTTGAAACCAAACATTTCCAATTTGGACTCATCAGACCAAAGGACAGATTTCCACCGGTCTAATGTCCATTGTTCGTGTTTCTTGGCCAAAGCAAGTCTCTTCTTATTATTGGTGTTTTTTAGTAGTGGTTTCTTTGCAGCAATTCGACCATGAAGACCTGATTCACGCTGTCTCCTCTGAACAGTTGATGTTGAGATGTGTCTGTTACTTGAACTCTGTGAAGCATTTATTTGGGCTGCAATTTCTGAGGCTAGTAACTCTAATGAACTTATCCTCTGTAGCTGAGGTAATTTTGGGTCTTCCTTTCCTATGGCGGTCTTCATGAGAGCCATTTTTCTTGATGATCTTCTTGGCCTTCCTGTGACACCGGGTACTGTAGATATCCTGGAGGGCAGGCAGTGTGCCCACGGTGATGCGTTGGGCATACTGCACCACCTTCTGGTGACTGGAGAGCCCTGTGGTTGCGGACGGTGGAGTTGCCATACCAGGCGGTGATATAGCCCGACAGGATGCTCTCAATGGTTCATCTGTAAAAGTTTGTGAGGGTCTTAGGGGCCAAGACACATATATTCAGCCTCCTGAGGTTGAAGATGTGCTGTTGCACCTTCTTCGCCACACTGTCTGTGTGGGTGGACCATTTCAGATTGTCAGTGATGTGTACACCGAGGAACTTGAAGCTTTTCACCTTCTCCACTGCGTCCCCGTCGATGTGGATGGGGGCGTGCTCACTCTGCTGTCTCCTGAAGTCCACGATCAGCTCCTTCATTTTGTTGACATTGTGGGAGAGGTCATTTTCCTGGCACCAATCCTCCAGGGCCCTAACCTCCTCCATGTAGGCTGTCTCGTCGTTGTTGGTAATCAGGCCTACTACTGTTGTGTAGTCTGCAAACTTGATGATTGAGTTGGAGACATGCAGGAAGGAGCTGACTCAGATTTTTCACTAGAAAATGAATGCCAAACAGAAAACATTGATTACAAGTTTAACAAACCATACAACTCTGACAATTTTGAACAATTTCTTTGAACAAATATCTGCTCTGAATGAAGATTCAAAGATGTCTGCAGGAAGAATGGGAGGTCAGGAAAAACAAACAGCACATCCTCATTTAAGTAGTCTTTACCAAGTCGTGTATGTTTCCTGGGGCAGGAGGTAGAGTGTGGCTTCAGCGATGGCATTCAATAGTGAGTCCGATAGTGAAAGTGCTGTAGATACTAATGGGTATGCCTATCCAAGATTGAGGATGATGGATGAAGATGTCGCGTTTGAATCTGATGACGCCGGCAACAATGGGAAAGAAGTTGATGAGAATATTGGATTGACTACTGTCGCTAAAGGTCGGATAAAGAAAGCAACATTTACAGTTAAGATGCCGTCTAGTAGGCCTACTGCTCATCCCACCACTCTCTTTATGGATAAGAATATGATCATCTTCATGGTGATGTATATACAGTGGGGCTAAAAAGTATTTAGTCAGCCACCAATTGTGCAACTTCTCCCACTTAAAAAGATGAGAGAGGCCTGTAATTTTCATCATAGGTACACTTCAACTATGACAGACAAAATGAGAAAAAAAATCCAGATAATCACATTGTAGGATTTTTAATTAATTTATTTGCAAGTTATGGTGGAAAATAAGTATTTGGTCACCTACAAACAAGCAACATTTCTGGCTCTCACAGACCTGTAACTTCTTCTTTAAGAGGCTCCTCTGTCCTCCACTCGTTACCGGTATTAATGGCACCTGTTTGAACTTGTTATCAGTACAAAAGACACCTGTCCACAACCTCAAACAGTCACACTCCAAACTCCACTATGGCCAAGACCAAAGAGCTGTCAAACAAAATTGTAGACCTGCACCAGGCTGGGAAGACTGAATCTGCAATAGGTAAGCAGCTTGGTTTGAAGAAATCAACTGTGGGAGCAATTATTAGGAAATGGAAGACATAGAAGACCACTGATAATCTCCCTCGATCTGGGGCTCCACGCAAGATCTCACCCCGTGGGGTCAAAATGATCACAAGAACGGTGAGCAAAATAGAGCTGGGACCAAAGTAACAAAGCCTACCATCAGCAAGGGCATTGAAGATGAAACGTGGCTGGGTCTTTCAACATGACAATGATCCCAAACACACCACCCGGGCAACGAAGGAGTGGCTTCGTAAGAAGCATTTCAAGGTCCTGGAGTGGCCAGTCTCCAGATCTCAATCCCATAGAAAATCTTTGGAGGGAGTTGAAAGTCCGTGTTGCCCAGCAACAGCCCCAAAACATCACTGCTCTAGAGGAGATCTGCATGGAGGAATGGGCCAAAATACCAGCAACAGTGTGTGAAAACCTTGTGAAGACTTACAGAAAATGTTTGACCTCTGTCATTGCCAACAAAGGGTATATAACAAAGTATTGAGATAAACTTTTGTTATTGACCAAATACTTATTTTCCACCATAATTTGCAAATAAATTCATTAAAAAATCCTACAATGTGATTTTCTGGATTTTTTTTCTCATTTTGTCTGTCATAGTTGAAGTGTACCTATGATGAAAATTGCAGGTCTCTCATATTTTTAAGTGGGAGAAGTTGCACAATTGGTGGCTGACTAAATACTTTTTTGCCCTACTGTAAATGAATAGAGGATATATCACCATAAAGGTAGAAATATTACTTTTCCTTTGTCACGTTCTGACCTTTATTTCCTTTGTTTTGTATTTATTTAGTATGGTCAGGGCGTGAGTTGGGTGGGCAGTCTGTTTGTTTTTCTAGGTTTTGGGTATTTCTATGTTTCGGCCTAGAATGGTTCTCAATCAGAGGCAGGTGTCAGTAGTTGTCTCTGATTGAGAATCATACTTAGGTAGCCTGGGTTTCACTGTGTGTTTGTGGGTGATTGTTCCTGTCTCTGTGTTTGAACCAGATAGGGCTGTTTAGGTTTTCGCACATTTATTGTTTTATTAGTTATTTCATGTATAGTGTCTTTATGAATTAAAGAACATGAATAACCACCACGCTGCTTTTTGGTCCGCCTCTACTTCACAACAAGAGAACCGTTACAGAATCACCCACCACAACAGGACCAAGTGGCGTGGTAACAGGCAACAGCAGCGAAAAGAGGAATGGACATGGGAGGATGAGTTGGATGGTAAAGGACCCTGGGCACAGCCTGGAGAATATCCCCGCCCTAAAGAAGAGCTGGAGGTGGCGAAGGCGGAGAGGCACTGGTATGAGGAGGCAGCACGGCAGCGTGGATGGAAGCCCGAGAGTCAGCCCCAAAAATTTATTGGGGGGGGCACACAGGAAGTGTGGTGAAGCCAGGTAGGAGACCTGCGCCAACTTCCTGTGCTTACCGGGGGGCTGGAGAGACCGGGCAGGCACCGTGTTATGCTGTGAAGCGCACGGTGTCCCCAGTGCGGGTGCATAGCCCGGTGCGGTATATTCCAGCTCCGCGTATCGGCCGGGCTAGAGTGGGCATCGAGCCAAGTGCCATGAAGCCGGCTCTACGCATCTGGTCTCCAGTGCGTCTCCTTGGGCCGGCTTACATGGCACCAGCCTTGCGCACGGTGTCCCCTGTTCGCCAGCCTTCCTCCTCTCCAGCGCAGCCGGAGTCTCCCGCCTGTTCGGCGCTACCAGAGCTCCCGCCCCTCAGTCCAGAGGCGCCAGAGCTACTCAGTCCAGCGTTGCCGGAGCCTCCCGTCTGCCCAGTGCCGCCTGAGCCACCCGTCTGCCCAGTGCCGCCTGAGCCACCCGTCTGCCCAGTGCCGCCTGAGCCACCCGTCTGCCCAGTGCCGCCTGAGCCACCCGTCTGCCCAGTGCCGCCTGAGCCACCCGTCTGCCCAGTGCCGCCTGAGCCACCCGTCTGCCCAGTGCCGCCTGAGCCACCCGTCTGCCCAGTGCCGCCTGAGCCACCCGTCTGCCCAGTGCCGCCTGAGCCACCCGTCTGCCCAGTGCCGCCTGAGCCACCCGTCTGCCCAGTGCCGCCTGAGCCACCCGTCTGCCCAGTGCCGCCTGAGCCACCCGTCTGCCCAGTGCCGCCAGTGCCGCCAGTTAGCCAGGGGCCGCCGGTGCCGCCAGTTAGCCAGGGGCCGCCGGTGCCGCCAGTCAGCCAGGGGCCGCCGGTGCCGCCAGTCAGCCAGGGGCCGCCGGTACCGCCAGTCAGCCCAGAGGCGCCGGTACCGCCAGTCAGCCCAGAGGCGCCAGAGCCCCTAGTCAGCCCAGAGGCGCCAGAGCCCCTAGTCAGCCCAGAGGCGCCAGAGCCCCTAGTCAGCCCAGAGGCGCCAGAGCCCCTAGTCAGCCCAGAGGCGCCAGAGCCCCTAGTCAGCCCAGAGGCGCCAGAGCCCCTAGTCAGCCCAGAGGCGCCAGAGCCCCTCTGTCCCGAGCAGCCGCCCCTCTGTCCCGAGCAGCTGCACCTCTGTCCCGAGCTGCCCCTCTGTCCAGTGGGGTCATTGAGAGGGGTTGCCATGGTTAGAGATCCACGGAGGCGGACAATGAGGCGGACTAAGACAATAGTGAAGTGGGGTCCGCGTCCTGCGCCAGAGCCGCCACCGCGGACAGACGCCCACCCAGACCCTCCCCTATAGGTCAAGGTTTTGCGGCCGGCATCATGAAGAACAAGGAACACACCAGGCAGGTCCGAGATACTGTTGTGAAGAAGTTTAAAGCCGGATTTGGATACAAAAAGATTTCCCAAGCTTTAAACATCTCAAAGGAGCACTGTGCAAGCGATAATATTGAAATGGAAGGAGTATCAGACCACTGTAAATCTACCAAGACCTGGCCGTCCCTCTAAACTTTCAGCTCATACAAGGAGAAGACTGATCAGAGATGCAGCCAAGAGGCCCATGATCACTCTGGATGAACTGCAGAGATCTACAGCTGAGGTGGGAGACTCTGTCCATAGGACAACAATCAGTCGTATATTGCACAAATCTGGCCTTTATGGAAGAGTGGCAAGAAGAAAGCCATTTCTTAAAGATATCCATAAAAAGTGTAGTTTAAAGTTTGCCACAAGCCACCTGGGAGACACACCAAACATGTGGAAGAAGGTGCTCTGGTCAGATGAAACCAAAATGTAACTTTTTGGCAACAATGCAAAACGTTATGTTTGGCGTAAAAGCAACACAGCTGAACACACCATCCCCACTGTCAAACATGGTGGTGGCAGCATCATGGTTTGGGCCTGCTTTTCTTCAGCAGGGACAGGGAAGATGGTTAAAATCTATGGGAAGATGGATGGAGCCAAATACAGGACCATTCTGGAAGAAAACCTGATGGAGTCTGCAAAAGACCTGAGACTGGGACGGAGATTTGTCTTCCAACAAGACAATGATCCAAAACATAAAGCAAAATCTACAATGGAATGGTTCAAAAATGAACATATCCAGGTGTTAGAATGGCCAAGTCAAAGTCCAGATCTGAATCCAATCGAGAATCTGTGGAAAGAACTGAAAACTGCTGTTCACAAATGCTCTCCATCCAACCTCACTGAACTCGAGCTGTTTTGCAAGGAGGAATGGGAAAAAATGTCAGTCTCTCGATGTGCAAAACTGATAGAGACATACCCCAAGCGACTTACAGCTGTAATCGCAGCAAAAGGTGGCGCTACAAAGTATTAACTTAAGGGGGCTGAATAATTTTGCACGCCCAATTTTTCAGTTTTTGATTTGTTAAAAAAGTTTGAAATATCCAATAAATGTCGTTCCACTTCATGATTGTGTCCCACTTGTTGATTCTTCACAAAAAAATACAGTTTTATATCTTTATGTTTGAAGCCTGAAATGTGGCAAAAGGTCGCAAAGTTCAAGGGGGCCGAATACTTTCGCAAGGCACTGTATATTTTTATTACTTTTACTTTACTACATTCTTAAAGAAAATAATGTACTTTTTACTCCATACATTTTCCCTGACACCCAAAAATACTCATTACATTTTGAATGCTTAGCAGGACAGGAAAATAGTCCAATTCACACACTTGTAAAGAGAACATCCCTGGCTATCCCTACTGCCTCTGATCAGGCGGACTTACTAAACACAAATGCTTAATTTGTAAAAAAATCCGTACATAAAAAAACAAGACAATGGTGCCGTGTGGTTTGCTTAATATAAGGAATTTGAAATTATTCATACTTTTACTTTTACTTTTGATACTTAAGTATATTTAAAACCAAATACTTCTAGACTTTTACTCAAGTAGTATTTTACTGGCTGACTTTCACTTTTACTTGAGTCATTTCTATTAAGATATCTTTACTTTTACTCAAGTATAACAATTGGCTACTTTTTCCACCACTGATCTTGAGGGGTACTTACTTGTAATTAATGTGTACTTATATAGTACGTTACCCATCCTGACAACCTGGACCAATTTTAAAGCTTCTGGAAGCACCATCCAAGTGAAAAAATGAACACACTAGTACTCCACAGAGTACATGTAATATCTGTATAAGTACAATGTAATTACTATGCGTTACACAGGATTTAGCCAGTTAAAATTAAGTGTATCTTAAGGTGTACTTACTTTTAATTATGGTGTACCTACAAAGTACGTTACCCATTCTGACAATCTAATCGTTACCCAAGTGGGACAATAAACACACTAATACACCACAGAGTATAACTATATCTGTAATATCTGCATAAGTACAAGGTTGTTGCTATTTGTTACACAGGATTGAGCTTTTGAAAGTGATGTGTAACTTTATAGTTACCTATGAGCAATTTCGATATTACGTATTACTCATTACCAAGTGAAAATACCTACAAACAAAAGATGAGCTTCTACTTTGGTCAACTTTATTGCAACATGTAAAATAAACTTACATTTCTTACAAAATAATAAGGATTTCTATTGTTAGATTCATAATTTGATTAATTATATTAAACAAAGATATAGGCCTACTCAATAACGTAAAGATAACTATTCTAGTGGTGACTCAAATCACATTTTATTGGACGCATACACATACACTATACACTACCATTCAAAGTTTGGGGTCACTTAAAAATGTCCTTGTTTTTGAAAGAAAAGCACATTTTTTGTCCATTACAATAACATCAAATTTATCAGAAATACAGTGTAGACATTGTTAATGTTGTAAATGGCTACTGTAGCTTGAAATGGAAGATTTTTTAATGGAATATCTACATAGGTGTACAGAGGCCCATTATCAGTAACCATCACTCCTGTGTTCCAATGGTACGTTGTGTTAGCTTCATTAAATAGTACCCGCAAAACACCAGTCTCAACGTCAACAGTGAAGAGGCAACTCCAGGATACTGGCCTTCTAGGCAGAGTTGCAAAGAAAAAGCCATATCTCAGACTGGCCAATAAAAATAAAAGATTAAGATGGGTAAAAGAACACAGACACTGGACAGAGGAACTCTGCCTAGAAGGCCAGCATCCCGGAGTCGCCTCTTCACTGTTGACGTTGAGACTGGTGTTTTGCGGGTACTATATAATGAAGTTGCCAGTTGAGGACTTGTGAGGCGTCTGTTTCTCAAACTAGACACTCTAATGTACTTGTCCTCTTGCTCAGTTGTGCACTGGGGTCTCGCACTCCTCTTTCTATTCTGGTTAAGGCCAGTTTGCGCTGTTCTGTGAAGGGAGTGGTACACAGCGTTGTACGAGATTTTCTGTTTCTTGACAATTTCATGCATGGAATAGCCTTCATTTCTCAGAACAATAATAGACTGACGAGTTTCAGAAGAAAGTTCTTTGTTTCTGGCCATTTTTAGCCTGTAATCGAACCCACAAATGCTGATGCATCAGATACTCAACAAGTCTAACATGTGGAGACCATTCGTTCACCTACTCTGCGTCTCACAAAGACACGGCGGTTGAAACCAAACATTTCCAATTTGGACTCATCAGACCAAAGGACAGATTTCCACCGGTCTAATGTCCATTGTTCGTGTTTCTTGGCCAAAGCAAGTCTCTTCTTATTATTGGTGTTTTTTAGTAGTGGTTTCTTTGCAGCAATTCGACCATGAAGACCTGATTCACGCTGTCTCCTCTGAACAGTTGATGTTGAGATGTGTCTGTTACTTGAACTCTGTGAAGCATTTATTTGGGCTGCAATTTCTGAGGCTAGTAACTCTAATGAACTTATCCTCTGTAGCTGAGGTAATTTTGGGTCTTCCTTTCCTATGGCGGTCTTCATGAGAGCCATTTTTCTTGATGATCTTCTTGGCCTTCCTGTGACACCGGGTACTGTAGATATCCTGGAGGGCAGGCAGTGTGCCCACGGTGATGCGTTGGGCATACTGCACCACCTTCTGGTGACTGGAGAGCCCTGTGGTTGCGGACGGTGGAGTTGCCATACCAGGCGGTGATATAGCCCGACAGGATGCTCTCAATGGTTCATCTGTAAAAGTTTGTGAGGGTCTTAGGGGCCAAGACACATATATTCAGCCTCCTGAGGTTGAAGATGTGCTGTTGCACCTTCTTCGCCACACTGTCTGTGTGGGTGGACCATTTCAGATTGTCAGTGATGTGTACACCGAGGAACTTGAAGCTTTTCACCTTCTCCACTGCGTCCCCGTCGATGTGGATGGGGGCGTGCTCACTCTGCTGTCTCCTGAAGTCCACGATCAGCTCCTTCATTTTGTTGACATTGTGGGAGAGGTCATTTTCCTGGCACCAATCCTCCAGGGCCCTAACCTCCTCCATGTAGGCTGTCTCGTCGTTGTTGGTAATCAGGCCTACTACTGTTGTGTAGTCTGCAAACTTGATGATTGAGTTGGAGACATGCAGGAAGGAGCTGACTCAGATTTTTCACTAGAAAATGTATGCCAAACAGAAAACATTGATTACAAGTTTAACAAACCATACAACTCTGACAACTTTGAACAGTTTCTTTGAACAAATATCTGCTCTGAAAGAAGATTCAAAGATGTCTGCAGGAAGAATGGGAGGTCAGGAAAAACAAACAGCACATCCTCATTTAAGTAGTCTTTACCAAGTCGTGTATGTTTCCTGGGGCAGGAGGTAGAGTGTGGCTTCAGCGATGGCATTCAATAGTGAGTCCGATAGTGAAAGTGCTGTAGATACTAATGGGTATGCCTATCCAAGATTGAGGATGATGGATGAAGATGTCGCGTTTGAATCTGATGACGCCGGCAACAATGGGAAAGAAGTTGATGAGAATATTGGATTGACTACTGTCGCTAAAGGTCGGATAAAGAAAGCAACATTTACAGTTAAGATGCCGTCTAGTAGGCCTACTGCTCATCCCACCACTCTCTTTATGGATATGAATATGATCATCTTCATGGTGATGTATATACAGTGGGGCTAAAAAGTATTTAGTCAGCCACCAATTGTGCAACTTCTCCCACTTAAAAAGATGAGAGAGGCCTGTAATTTTCATCATAGGTACACTTCAACTATGACAGACAAAATGAGAAAAAAAATCCAGATAATCACATTGTAGGATTTTTAATTAATTTATTTGCAAGTTATGGTGGAAAATAAGTATTTGGTCACCTACAAACAAGCAACATTTCTGGCTCTCACAGACCTGTAACTTCTTCTTTAAGAGGCTCCTCTGTCCTCCACTCGTTACCGGTATTAATGGCACCTGTTTGAACTTGTTATCAGTACAAAAGACACCTGTCCACAACCTCAAACAGTCACACTCCAAACTCCACTATGGCCAAGACCAAAGAGCTGTCAAACAAAATTGTAGACCTGCACCAGGCTGGGAAGACTGAATCTGCAATAGGTAAGCAGCTTGGTTTGAAGAAATCAACTGTGGGAGCAATTATTAGGAAATGGAAGACATAGAAGACCACTGATAATCTCCCTCGATCTGGGGCTCCACGCAAGATCTCACCCCGTGGGGTCAAAATGATCACAAGAACGGTGAGCAAAATAGAGCTGGGACCAAAGTAACAAAGCCTACCATCAGCAAGGGCATTGAAGATGAAACGTGGCTGGGTCTTTCAACATGACAATGATCCCAAACACACCACCCGGGCAACGAAGGAGTGGCTTCGTAAGAAGCATTTCAAGGTCCTGGAGTGGCCAGTCTCCAGATCTCAATCCCATAGAAAATCTTTGGAGGGAGTTGAAAGTCCGTGTTGCCCAGCAACAGCCCCAAAACATCACGGCTCTAGAGGAGATCTGCATGGAGGAATGGGCCAAAATACCAGCAACAGTGTGTGAAAACCTTGTGAAGACTTACAGAAAATGTTTGACCTCTGTCATTGCCAACAAAGGGTATATAACAAAGTATTGAGATAAACTTTTGTTATTGACCAAATACTTATTTTCCACCATAATTTGCAAATAAATTCATTAAAAAATCCTACAATGTGATTTTCTGGATTTTTTTTCTCATTTTGTCTGTCATAGTTGAAGTGTACCTATGATGAAAATTGCAGGTCTCTCATATTTTTAAGTGGGAGAAGTTGCACAATTGGTGGCTGACTAAATACTTTTTTGCCCTACTGTAAATGAATAGAGGATATATCACCATAAAGGTAGAAATATTACTTTTCCTTTGTCACGTTCTGACCTTTATTTCCTTTGTTTTGTATTTATTTAGTATGGTCAGGGCGTGAGTTGGGTGGGCAGTCTGTTTGTTTTTCTAGGTTTTGGGTATTTCTATGTTTCGGCCTAGAATGGTTCTCAATCAGAGGCAGGTGTCAGTAGTTGTCTCTGATTGAGAATCATACTTAGGTAGCCTGGGTTTCACTGTGTGTTTGTGGGTGATTGTTCCTGTCTCTGTGTTTGAACCAGATAGGGCTGTTTAGGTTTTCGCACATTTATTGTTTTATTAGTTATTTCATGTATAGTGTCTTTATGAATTAAAGAACATGAATAACCACCACGCTGCTTTTTGGTCCGCCTCTACTTCACAACAAGAGAACCGTTACAGAATCACCCACCACAACAGGACCAAGTGGCGTGGTAACAGGCAACAGCAGCGAAAAGAGGAATGGACATGGGAGGATGAGTTGGATGGTAAAGGACCCTGGGCACAGCCTGGAGAATATCCCCGCCCCAAAGAAGAGCTGGAGGTGGCGAAGGCGGAGAGGCACTGGTATGAGGAGGCAGCACGGCAGCGTGGATGGAAGCCCGAGAGTCAGCCCCAAAAATGTATTGGGGGGGGCACACAGGAAGTGTGGTGAAGCCAGGTAGGAGACCTGCGCCAACTTCCTGTGCTTACCGGGGGGCTGGAGAGACCGGGCAGGCACCGTGTTATGCTGTGAAGCGCACGGTGTCCCCAGTGCGGGTGCATAGCCCGGTGCGGTATATTCCAGCTCCGCGTATCGGCCGGGCTAGAGTGGGCATCGAGCCAAGTGCCATGAAGCCGGCTCTACGCATCTGGTCTACAGTGCGTCTCCTTGGGCCGGCTTACATGGCACCAGCCTTGCGCACGGTGTCCCCTGTTCGCCAGCCTTCCTCCTCTCCAGCACAGCCGGAGTCTCCCGCCTGTTCGGCGCTACCAGAGCTCCCGCCCCTCAGTCCAGAGGCGCCAGAGCCTTCCTCTCCAGCGTTGCCGGAGCCTCCCGTCTGCCCAGTGCCGCCTGAGCCACCCGTCTGCCCAGTGCCGCCTGAGCCACCCGTCTGCCCAGTGCCGCCTGAGCCACCCGTCTGCCCAGTGCCGCCTGAGCCACCCGTCTGCCCAGTGCCGCCTGAGCCACCCGTCTGCCCAGTGCCGCCTGAGCCACCCGTCTGCCCAGTGCCGCCTGAGCCACCCGTCTGCCCAGTGCCGCCTGAGCCACCCGTCTGCCCAGTGCCGCCTGAGCCACCCGTCTGCCCAGTGCCGCCTGAGCCACCCGTCTGCCCAGTGCCGCCTGAGCCACCCGTCTGCCCAGTGCCGCCTGAGCCACCCGTCTGCCCAGTGCCGCCTGAGCCACCCGTCTGCCCAGTGCCGCCTGAGCCACCCGTCTGCCCAGTGCCGCCAGTGCCGCCAGTCAGCCAGGGGCCGCCGGTGCCGCCAGTCAGCCAGGGGCCGCCGGTGCCGCCAGTCAGCCAGGGGCCGCCGGTACCGCCAGTCAGCCCAGAGGCGCCGGTACCGCCAGTCAGCCCAGAGGCGCCAGAGCCCCTAGTCAGCCCAGAGGCGCCAGAGCCCCTAGTCAGCCCAGAGGCGCCAGAGCCCCTAGTCAGCCCAGAGGCGCCAGAGCCCCTAGTCAGCCCAGAGGCGCCAGAGCCCCTAGTCAGCCCAGAGGCGCCAGAGCCCCTCTGTCCCGAGCAGCCGCCCCTCTGTCCCGAGCAGCCGCACCTCTGTCCCGAGCTGCCCCTCTGTCCAGTGGGGTCATTGAGAGGGGTTGCCATGGTTAGAGAGCCACGGAGGCGGACAATGAGGCGGACTAAGACAATAGTGAAGTGGGGTCCGCGTCCTGCGCCAGAGCCGCCACCGCGGACAGACGCCCACCCAGACCCTCCCCTATAGGTCAAGGTTTTGCGGCCGGCATCATGAAGAACAAGGAACACACCAGGCAGGTCCGAGATACTGTTGTGAAGAAGTTTAAAGCCGGATTTGGATACAAAAAGATTTCCCAAGCTTTAAACATCTCAAAGGAGCACTGTGCAAGCGATAATATTGAAATGGAAGGAGTATCAGACCACTGTAAATCTACCAAGACCTGGCCGTCCCTCTAAACTTTCAGCTCATACAAGGAGAAGACTGATCAGAGATGCAGCCAAGAGGCCCATGATCACTCTGGATGAACTGCAGAGATCTACAGCTGAGGTGGGAGACTCTGTCCATAGGACAACAATCAGTCGTATATTGCACAAATCTGGCCTTTATGGAAGAGTGGCAAGAAGAAAGCCATTTCTTAAAGATATCCATAAAAAGTGTAGTTTAAAGTTTGCCACAAGCCACCTGGGAGACACACCAAACATGTGGAAGAAGGTGCTCTGGTCAGATGAAACCAAAATGTAACTTTTTGGCAACAATGCAAAACGTTATGTTTGGCGTAAAAGCAACACAGCTGAACACACCATCCCCACTGTCAAACATGGTGGTGGCAGCATCATGGTTTGGGCCTGCTTTTCTTCAGCAGGGACAGGGAAGATGGTTAAAATTGATGGGAAGATGGATGGAGCCAAATACAGGACCATTCTGGAAGAAAACCTGATGGAGTCTGCAAAAGACCTGAGACTGGGACGGAGATTTGTCTTCCAACAAGACAATGATCCAAAACATAAAGCAAAATCTACAATGGAATGGTTCAAAAATGAACATATCCAGGTGTTAGAATGGCCAAGTCAAAGTCCAGATCTGAATCCAATCGAGAATCTGTGGAAAGAACTGAAAACTGCTGTTCACAAATGCTCTCCATCCAACCTCACTGAACTCGAGCTGTTTTGCAAGGAGGAATGGGAAAAAATGTCAGTCTCTCGATGTGCAAAACTGATAGAGACATACCCCAAGCGACTTACAGCTGTAATCGCAGCAAAAGGTGGCGCTACAAAGTATTAACTTAAGGGGGCTGAATAATTTTGCACGCCCAATTTTTCAGTTTTTGATTTGTTAAAAAAGTTTGAAATATCCAATAAATGTCGTTCCACTTCATGATTGTGTCCCACTTGTTGTTGATTCTTCACAAAAAAATACAGTTTTATATCTTTATGTTTGAAGCCTGAAATGTGGCAAAAGGTCGCAAAGTTCAAGGGGGCCGAATACTTTCGCAAGGCACTGTATATTTTTATTACTTTTACTTTACTACATTCTTAAAGAAAATAATGTACTTTTTACTCCATACATTTTCCCTGACACCCAAAAATACTCATTACATTTTGAATGCTTAGCAGGACAGGAAAATAGTCCAATTCACACACTTGTAAAGAGAACATCCCTGGCTATCCCTACTGCCTCTGATCAGGCGGACTTACTAAACACAAATGCTTAATTTGTAAAAAAATCCGTACATAAAAAAACAAGACAAGACAATGTAGTGTGGTTTGCTTAATATAAGGAATTTGAAATTATTCATACTTTTACTTTTACTTTTGATACTTAAGTATATTTAAAACCAAATACTTCTAGACTTTTACTCAAGTAGTATTTTACTGGCTGACTTTCACTTTTACTTGAGTCATTTCTATTAAGATATCTTTACTTTTACTCAAGTATAACAATTGGCTACTTTTTCCACCACTGATCTTGAGGGGTACTTACTTGTAATTAATGTGTACTTATATAGTACGTTACCCATCCTGACAACCTGGCCCAATTTTAAAGCTTCTGGAAGCACCATCCAAGTGAAAAAATGAACACACTAGTACTCCACAGAGTACATGTAATATCTGTATAAGTACAATGTAATTACTATGCGTTACACAGGATTTAGCCAGTTAAAATTAAGTGTATCTTAAGGTGTACTTACTTTTAATTATGGTGTACCTACAAAGTACGTTACCCATTCTGACAATCTAATCGTTACCCAAGTGGGACAATAAACACACTAATACACCACAGAGTATAACTATATCTGTAATATCTGCATAAGTACAAGGTTGTTGCTATTTGTTACACAGGATTGAGCTTTTGAAAGTGATGTGTAACTTTATAGTTACCTATGAGCAATTTCGATATTACGTATTACTCATTACCAAGTGAAAATACCTACAAACAAAAGATGAGCTTCTACTTTGGTCAACTTTATTGCAACATGTAAAATAAACTTACATTTCTTACAAAATAATAAGGATTTCTATTGTTAGATTCATAATTTGATTAATTATATTAAACAAAGATATAGGCCTACTCAATAACGTAAAGATAACTATTCTAGTGGTGACTCAAATCACATTTTATTGGACGCATACACATACACTATACACTACCATTCAAAGTTTGGGGTCACTTAAAAATGTCCTTGTTTTTGAAAGAAAAGCACATTTTTTGTCCATTACAATAACATCAAATTTATCAGAAATACAGTGTAGACATTGTTAATGTTGTAAATGACTACTGTAGCTGGAAATGGAAGATTTTTTAATGGAATATCTACATAGGTGTACAGAGGCCCATTATCAGTAACCATCACTCCTGTGTTCCAATGGTACGTTGTGTTAGCTTCATTAAATAGTACCCGCAAAACACCAGTCTCAACGTCAACAGTGAAGAGGCAACTCCAGGATACTGGCCTTCTAGGCAGAGTTGCAAAGAAAAAGCCATATCTCAGACTGGCCAATAAAAATAAAAGATTAAGATGGGTAAAAGAACACAGACACTGGACAGAGGAACTCTGCCTAGAAGGCCAGCATCCCGGAGTCGCCTCTTCACTGTTGACGTTGAGACTGGTGTTTTGCGGGTACTATATAATGAAGTTGCCAGTTGAGGACTTGTGAGGCGTCTGTTTCTCAAACTAGACACTCTAATGTACTTGTCCTCTTGCTCAGTTGTGCACTGGGGTCTCGCACTCCTCTTTCTATTCTGGTTAAGGCCAGTTTGCGCTGTTCTGTGAAGGGAGTGGTACACAGCGTTGTACGAGATTTTCTGTTTCTTGACAATTTCATGCATGGAATAGCCTTCATTTCTCAGAACAATAATAGACTGACGAGTTTCAGAAGAAAGTTCTTTGTTTCTGGCCATTTTTAGCCTGTAATCGAACCCACAAATGCTGATGCACCAGATACTCAACAAGTCTAACATGTGGAGACCATTCGTTCATCTACTCTGCGTCTCACAAAGACACGGCGGTTGAAACCAAACATTTCCAATTTGGACTCATCAGACCAAAGGACAGATTTCCACCGGTCTAATGTCCATTGTTCGTGTTTCTTGGCCAAAGCAAGTCTCTTCTTATTATTGGTGTTTTTTAGTAGTGGTTTCTTTGCAGCAATTCGACCATGAAGACCTGATTCACGCTGTCTCCTCTGAACAGTTGATGTTGAGATGTGTCTGTTACTTGAACTCTGTGAAGCATTTATTTGGGCTGCAATTTCTGAGGCTAGTAACTCTAATGAACTTATCCTCTGTAGCTGAGGTAATTTTGGGTCTTCCTTTCCTATGGCGGTCTTCATGAGAGCCATTTTCTTGATGATCTTCTTGGCCTTCCTGTGACACCGGGTACTGTAGATATCCTGGAGGGCAGGCAGTGTGCCCACAGTGATGCGTTGGGCATACTGCACCACCTTCTGGTGACTGGAGAGCCCTGTGGTTGCGGACGGTGGAGTTGCCATACCAGGCGGTGATATAGCCCGACAGGATGCTCTCAATGGTTCATCTGTAAAAGTTTGTGAGGGTCTTAGGGGCCAAGGCACATATATTCAGCCTCCTGAGGTTGAAGATGTGCTGTTGCACCTTCTTCGCCACACTGTCTGTGTGGGTGGACCATTTCAGATTGTCAGTGATGTGTACACCGAGGAACTTGAAGCTTTTCACCTTCTCCACTGCGTCCCCGTCGATGTGGATGGGGGCGTGCTCACTCTGCTGTCTCCTGAAGTCCACGATCAGCTCCTTCATTTTGTTGACATTGTGGGAGAGGTCATTTTCCTGGCACCAATCTTCCAGGGCCCTAACCTCCTCCATGTAGGCTGTCTCGTCGTTGTTGGTAATCAGGCCTACTACTGTTGTGTAGTCTGCAAACTTGATGATTGAGTTGGAGACGTGCAGGAAGGAGCTGACTCAGATATTTCACTAGAAAATGTATGTCAAACAGAAAACATTGATTACAAGTTTAACAAACCATACAACTCTGACAACTTTGAACAATTTCTTTGAACAAATATCTGCTCTGAATGAAGATTCAAAGATGTCTGCAGGAAGAATGGGAGGTCAGGAAAAACAAACAGCACATCCTCATTTAAGTAGTCTTTACCAAGTCGTGTATGTTTCCTGGGGCAGGAGGTAGAGTGTGGCTTCAGCAATGGCATTCAATAGTGAGTCCGATAGTGAAAGTGCTGTAGATACTAATGGGTATGCCTATCCAAGATTGAGGATGATGGATGAAGATGTCGCGTTTGAATCTGATGACGCCGGCAACAATGGGAAAGAAGTTGATGAGAATATTGGATTGACTACTGTCGCTAAAGGTCAGATAAAGAAAGCAACATTTACAGTTAAGATGCCGTCTAGTAGGCCTACTGCTCATCCCACCACTCTCTTTATGGATATGAATATGATCATCTTCATGGTGATGTATATACAGTGGGGCTAAAAAGTATTTAGTCAGCCACCAATTGTGCAACTTCTCCCACTTAAAAAGATGAGAGAGGCCTGTAATTTTCATCATAGGTACACTTCAACTATGACAGACAAAATGAGAAAAAAAATCCAGATAATCACATTGTAGGATTTTTAATTAATTTATTTGCAAGTTATGGTGGAAAATAAGTATTTGATCACCTACAAACAAGCAACATTTCTGGCTCTCACAGACCTGTAACTTCTTCTTTAAGAGGCTCCTCTGTCCTCCACTCGTTACCGGTATTAATGGCACCTGTTTGAACTTGTTATCAGTACAAAAGACACCTGTCCACAACCTCAAACAGTCACACTCCAAACTCCACTATGGCCAAGACCAAAGAGCTGTCAAACAAAATTGTAGACCTGCACCAGGCTGGGAAGACTGAATCTGCAATAGGTAAGCAGCTTGGTTTGAAGAAATCAACTGTGGGAGCAATTATTAGGAAATGGAAGACATACAAGACCACTGATAATCTCCCTCGATCTGGGGCTCCACGCAAGATCTCACCCCGTGGGGTCAAAATGATCACAAGAACGGTGAGCAAAAATCCCAGAACCCACGGGGGGACCTAGTGAATGACCTGCAGAGAGCTGGGACCAAATTAACAAAGCCTACCATCAGCAAGGGCATTGAAGATGAAACCCAAACACACCACCCGGGCAACGAAGGAGTGGCTTCGTAAGAAGCATTTCAAGGTCCTGGAGTGGCCAGTCTCCAGATCTCAATCCCATAGAAAATCTTTGGAGGGAGTTGAAAGTCCGTGTTGCCCAGCAACAGCCCCAAAACATCACGGCTCTAGAGGAGATCTGCATGGAGGAATGGGCCAAAATACCAGCAACAGTGTGTGAAAACCTTGTGAAGACTTACAGAAAATGTTTGACCTCTGTCATTGCCAACAAAGGGTATATAACAAAGTATTGAGATAAACTTTTGTTATTGACCAAATACTTATTTTCCACCATAATTTGCAAATAAATTCATAAAAAATCCTACAATGTGATTTTCTGGATTTTTTTTCTCATTTTGTCTGTCATAGTTGAAGTGTACCTATGATGAAAATTGCAGGCCTCTCATATTTTTAAGTGGGAGAACTTGCACAATTGGTGGCTGACTAAATACTTTTTTGCCCCACTGTAAATGAATAGAGGATATATCACCATAAAGGTAGAAATATTACTTTTCCTTTGTCACGTTCTGACCTTTATTTCCTTTGTTTTGTATTTATTTAGTATGGTCAGGGCGTGAGTTGGGTGGGCAGTCTATGTTTGTTTTTCTAGGTTTTGGGTATTTCTATGTTTCGGCCTAGAATGGTTCTCAATCAGAGGCAGGTGTCAGTAGTTGTCTCTGATTGAGAATCATACTTAGGTAGCCTGGGTTTCACTGTGTGTTTGTGGGTGATTGTTCCTGTCTCTGTGTTTGAACCAGATAGGGCTGTTTAGGTTTTCGCACATTTATTGTTTTATTAGTTATTTCATGTATAGTGTCTTTATGAATTAAAGAACATGAATAACCACCACGCTGCTTTTTGGTCCGCCTCTACTTCACAACAAGAGAACCGTTACAGAATCACCCACCACAACAGGACCAAGCGGCGTGGTAACAGGCAACAGCAGCGAAAAGAGGAATGGACATGGGAGGATGAGTTGGATGGTAAAGGACCCTGGGCACAGCCTGGAGAATATCCCCGCCCCAAAGAAGAGCTGGAGGTGGCGAAGGCGGAGAGGCACTGGTATGAGGAGGCAGCACGGCAGCGTGGATGGAAGCCCGAGAGTCAGCCCCAAAAATGTATTGGGGGGGGCACACAGGAAGTGTGGTGAAGCCAGGTAGGAGACCTGCGCCAACTTCCTGTGCTTACCGGGGGGCTGGAGAGACCGGGCAGGCACCGTGTTATGCTGTGAAGCGCACGGTGTCCCCAGTGCGGGTGCATAGCCCGGTGCGGTATATTCCAGCTCCGCGTATCGGCCGGGCTAGAGTGGGCATCGAGCCAAGTGCCATGAAGCCGGCTCTACGCATCTGGTCTCCAGTGCGTCTCCTTGGGCCGGCTTACATGGCACCAGCCTTGCGCACGGTGTCCCCTGTTCGCCAGCCTTCCTCCTCTCCAGCGCAGCCGGAGTCTCCCGCCTGTTCGGCGCTACCAGAGCTCCCGCCCCTCAGTCCAGAGGCGCCAGAGCTACTCAGTCCAGCGTTGCCGGTGCCTCCCGTCTGCCCAGCGTTGCCGGAGCCTCCCGTCTGCCCAGCGTTGCCGGAGCCTCCCGTCTGTCCAGCGTTGCCGGAGCCTCCCGTCTGCCCAGCGTTGCCGGAGCCTCCCGTCTGCCCAGCGTTGCCGGAGCCTCCCGTCTGTCCAGCGTTGCCGGAGCCTCCCGTCTGCCCAGTGCCGCCTGAGCCACCCGTCTGCCCAGTGCCGCCGGTGCCGCCAGTCAGCCAGGGGCCGCCGGTGCCGCCAGTCAGCCAGGGGCCGCCGGTGCCGCCAGTCAGCCAGGGGCCGCCGGTGCCGCCAGTCAGCCAGGGGCCGCCGGTGCCGCCAGTCAGCCAGGGGCCGCCGGTGCCGCCAGTCAGCCCAGAGGCGCCAGAGCCCCTAGTCAGCCCAGAGGCGCCAGAGCCCCTAGTCAGCCCAGAGGCGCCAGAGCCCCTAGTCAGCCCAGAGGCGCCAGAGCCCCTAGTCAGCCCAGAGGCGCCAGAGCCCCTAGTCAGCCCAGAGGCGCCAGAGCCCCTAGTCAGCCCAGAGGCGCCAGAGCCCCTAGTCAGCCCAGAGGCGCCAGAGCCCCTCTGTCCCGAGCAGCCGCCCCTCTGTCCCGAGCAGCCGCCCCTCTGTCCCGAGCAGCCGCACCTCTGTCCCGAGCAGCCGCACCTCTGTCCCGAGCTGCCCCTCTGTCCAGTGGGGTCATTGAGAGGGGTTGCCATGGTTAGAGAGCCACGGAGGCGGACAATGAGGCGGACTAAGACAATAGTGAAGTGGGGTCCGCGTCCCGCGCCAGAGCCGCCACCGCGGACAGACGCCCACCCAGACCCTCCCCTATAGGTCAAGGTTTTGCGGCCAGAGTCCGCACCTTTGGGGGGGGGGGGGGGGGGGGGTACTGTCACGTTCTGACCTTTATTTCCTTTGTTTTGTATTTATTTAGTATGGTCAGGGTGTGAGTTGGGTGGGCAGTCTATGTTTGTTTTTCTAGGTTTTGGGTATTTCTATGTTTCGGCCTAGTATGGTTCTTGTTACGAATCCCTTTTGGCCCGACAGTCTAGGGGGGATGGTAATGAGACCCGTAACATAACTCATGTAAATTATAATAGTGACAAAGTAAGAGTGTGAACGAAATAACCACGACAACTGAAATTATACCGTCAAACTCAGGGTTTATTGTAAAACACACGGTAATGGGGGGAGCAGGAAAAGGGGCTGAGCTGGACCCAAGGAAAGAAACAATAAATATGCAAAAACACCCCTAAGCTAGACTAGCCTACTTCAATAACAGCTAACTAACCAAAAATACAGTGGGTGGTCCGCCCAGGTCTAACTAGTGTATTTAACAAAGTTCACCTACGGGTAGTGTATGCCCATGGGCGACTTGTCTTGGTTTCCCCCTTTTCCCACCATCAACAAACACCATAACCAAAACAATACTCACAGGAGATGACAAAGTGATTTGGAGGTGCTCCAACAAAAGAAGAGGTTAATTAATACACAGAGAGCGAGTCAAACACAGAGGTCTACATACATGGCATTTACAGAGAGAGATTGAGCTACTGAAATCTATGAAGAACAGAGATCTACCAACATGGCATTTACAAAGAGATTGAGCTCTTGAGCAAACAAATGATGGGTTTTTTAAACCATGGGGAAGGACCTGTGATAGGGTAGGAAACAGGAGGAGGTGTGTCTTCTGATTGATGGGTTGATTGTTGACTGATTGGGGAGTGATGATGTTCACCTGTGAGGGGAGACAGAGAGAAAAGAAACACACACAGGATACACACACACACAGGATAATGGTATCCGTAACAGTTCTCAATCAGAGGCAGGTGTCAGTAGTTGTCTCTGATTGAGAATCATACTTAGGTAGCCTGGGTTTCACTGTGTGTTTGTGTGTGATTGTTCCTGTCTCTGTGTTTGCTGCACCAGATAGGCTCAGTCACTTTGGTTTTTTCTTTTCACTTGTTTTGGAAGAGAAGAGAACGAGCGCCATTCTCCTTGCGGAGATGGTGCTAAATACATCAACACGGTCGGTCCCTGGGATTGGGCTGGCTAACACGATTAGGTTTGCTTGGAAGGAAAAGGAGATGGAGCCTTTAGGACGGGAATCTTTTGGAAGGATAATATTGATGGGGATTCTAAAGCTGACGGTGAAGGACGTGTTTTGTTTCCAAGGCAACTCGTTGGAGGGAGCATACGACGTGGCACTATATACAGAGGTAAAACACGATGATATCCTGAGAAGGGCAAGAGCAGTGGGAGGTGAGAGGCCGATGTGCCACTACGAAATAACAAGCCTGGCGAAGAATAACTTTAGGGTTGTAACTGTCAACATTTACAACCCTTACGTTAAGGACGAAGAGGTGAGGGCTTTTCTGGGGAGATATATGGATAACGTCTCCTCAGCAAGGCACCTCAAAGACTCCCTTGGGTTTTGGAATGGGAGGAGAGGTTTCCAGGCCCTCCTCAGAGAGGACCCAAAGGGACATGGTGGCTACCTCCATCCTCCTGCTATGTTCTCCCTAGGGGCTGACAGGGGGACGTTGTTTTATGCACGTCAGCCCCCATTTTGCAGACGCTGTATGGCCTACGGTCACATATTCGCCTCATGCAGTACAAGAAAATGCAGATTTTGTGCATCTGAGGATCACGAGGCGAGGGATTGTGACAAGCCTAAGACGTGCCATGGGTGTGGCTCGTCAGCACACCTGTGGCGGGGGTGCCCGGCCCGTCAGCGGTCATATGCGTCTGCGGCTGGGGGGGGAGCAGGGGCGGGGGATGGGGGAAGAAGAGGAGGGGAAGGAAGCACGCCTCATGATCAGAGTACAGGTCCAGAGGGGAAGGCCACAAGGAAGGAGGAGGAGCAAGAAGCGGCGGAAGGAAGAGAGAAGGAAACGGAAGGCACGGGAGTAGGAGAACCAGGAAAAGCGGCGGAAGAAGGCAACCGAGTGGAGGAGCATGAGAGAGAAGAAAGCGATGGAGGAGTGGTGGAGAAGGAGACGGTGGAAGAGCAAGTGGACTGGGGGGAATGTGCCCTGGTGGAAGAGATGAGGGGTATGGTGGAGGAGCTGGCGGGGGGGGGGGGGGGGGGGGTGGTATCTCTCCACTGCCGTCATCACCAAAGAAGAGAATGAAGAGGAGGGAGCGATTGGCCGACAGTGAGAGGGAGGGGATGGCCAAGAGAGTGATGGGGGTGGGAGAAACCTCTGGGTTGCTGCTGGTTTCCACAGGCTCTCAATATCTGTTGGGTGGGGACACACCTAACAAGACTCAGGACTGGGTACAGGAGGAGGTGGGGAGTTTTTTGTTTGGGGACTCAGCCTCCCCGAATTTTTTCCAATCCAGCTGCAGCACTGGGGAGGGGGAGGATTGTGGGGGTAGACCCAGGGTGCAGGGCACCCCGGAGCCAAACACTATTCCTGCATCCTGGGTTGGTGAGATGGAGGAAGAGGGGGGGATGTTGGGAGTACAGATGGTGTTATCACCGGTAGATATGGAGCAGGGGAGCATCGGGTGAGTCTCCTGTTTTTGTTTTTTCTGTCTGGGTTTAGAATTTGAGTGTATTACATATTTTTATTTTATTATTTCATGGGGTCTGATTTTACTTTTGTTAGTTTAAATGTAAGGGGTTTAAGGGATTGTGTTAAGAGGAGGGCGGTTTTTAGTTATTTGGAGGGTGTGGGGTTTGATTTTTGTTTTTTACAGGAGGTTCACCTGAGGGATGGAGGGGATGTTAATAGGTTTAAGAGGGAGTGGGACAAGGGGGAGTCGGTTTGGGGTGTTGGGGGGGGTGCACTCATCGGGGGTAGGGATTTTGTGTGGGCACAGGGAGGTTAAAGTGGAGGATTATTTTGTGGTAATGCAGGGGAGGGTTATAGGGGTGGATGTCACGATAAGGGATTGTAATTTTAGATTAGTGGTGGTGTATGGACCACAGGTGGTGGCAGACAGGAGGGAGATGGTGGACTGTCTGACGCCCCTGTGTGTCACAAATAGGAAATTAGTGATAGGGGGGGATTTTAATACAGATTTAGGAAGAGGGGGGGATAGCAGTGCTGGCGCCATTGCCAGGCTAATGGCTTGCCATGGTCTGGTAGATGGTGGTCTGCACACTACTCCGAAAATGGACGGTCCTACATGGCGCAACTCCAGGGGGGTTGAGCGGAGGCTGGACTATATTTTTGTACCCAGGTCTTTGGGTAAGTTGTCTGGGCGGTTGTTGCCTGTTTTCTTTTCGGATCACGACGGGGTGATCCTGCAGGTGGGGTCGCCAGTCTGCCTCTTTGGTAGGGGGTACTGGAAGCTAGATCGGGATGTGCTGGAGGAGCAGGCTTTTGTTGACGGGTTTTACGGTTTCTTTTGGAGGCTTGAGGGTTTGCGGTCCATGTGCGAGGGGGTGTTAGAGTGGTGGGAATTAGTTAAGGTGAGGATTAGGGCTTTTATAATAGGGTATTGCAAGAGGAAAAAAAGGGAGGAGAGGAGGGAGGTGGATCGTATCCAAAGGTTAATTGAACTCGAGTACGAGGCAGGCAACCTCGGCGGGTCGTTTGACTGGGAGAGATCCGCAACCCTAAAGGCGCAGCTCAGGGAGTTGCAGGAGCGGAAGGCTCGAGCTTTCCTGGAGCGTGCGCATAGTGGCTTTCTAGAACACAATGAGACTTGTTCTGCTATGTTCTTTAAGTCGGTTAGGGCCAGACAGAGTAGGAAGGTAATGCATGGCGTTAGGGAAGAAAATGGTAGTATAGTTAGAGAACCAGAGGATATGGTCAGGGTGACAACTGATCATTTCCAAGGTTTATTTAAGGAAAGGGAAATAGATGTAGAGCAGAGAAATGTGTTTTTAGAACACTTGTCCAGGCGGTTGCCGGAGGACATTAGAGAAGTGATGGAGTCCCAGATCTCACTAGAAGAGGTTGAGAGCGCTCTTAGGAGGATGGGAAAAGGGAAGGTGCCTGGGATAGATGGGCTGCCGGCTGAGTTTTATCTCAAGTTTTGGGGTATACTTGGACCAGTGGTCCTCGAAGTCTTGAAGGCCATCCTTGAGACGGGGGTCCCGGGGGGATCAATGGCTGTTGGTGTGCTGTCACTTTTATATAAGAAGGGGGAAGTAACAGACCTTGGCAACTGGCGGCCGTTGACCATGCTGTGTGTAGATTACAAGCTACTTGCAAAGGTTTTAGCAGACCGGTTGCGCACAGCCCTTCCCTACGTCGTCCATGAGGATCAGACGTGCGGGGTAGAGGGCCGCTCTATTAGATGGAACCTACAGTTAATCAGGGACTCCATCGCTTGGGTTGAAGATAGAGGACTGCCTTTAATGGTAGCAGCGCTAGATCAGGCGAAAGCCTTTGATCGCGTGAATAGATCATTTTTATTCAGAGTGTTAGGTCGATTAGGATTTGGAGAGAAGTTCATAGGATGGATTCGTACATTATATGTCGGAGCGGGGTGCCGAGTTAGTGTAAATAGTCACTTGGGTGACGTTTTTGACCTCTCGTCTGGGGTCAGGCAGGGGTGCCCACTCTCGGCTCTCCTCTTCGTTCTGTACATGGAGCCTCTGGGGGCTGCCATTAGGGCAGACACAGGGGTGGAAGGCTTGTTGATCCCTGGAAGTGGTGGGCTGCGTGTTAAGATGACGCAGTACGCCGACGACACTTCCTTGCTGCTGTGCAAGGACTCGTGCCTGACAAGGTCCCTTGCCATCTTTGGGGATTTCACCCGAGCGTCGGGAGCAGTTCTGAACCATGCAAAGTCTTCCGTCAAGTTTTTCGGAAGATGGCGCGGTAGAACGGATGTGCCCGGGGGGTTATCTCTCTGTGAGGGGGCCCTGAGGATTCTCGGGGTCCATTTTGAGACCTCCGGCTCAGCGACGCTAAAATGGAACATGCGTATCGCAGTGGTACAGAGGAAGCTAGCAATGTGGAAGGCTAGGTATTTGTCTTTTATGGGCAAAGTCCTGGTTCTAAAGGTGGATGTGTTGCCGTCTCTTTTGTATTTGGCGTACATCTACCCATTGCCGGCTAGTCTGAGGAGGCCTCTAGTGAGGCTTGTGTTTCAGTTCATGTGGTGGCAGGTGCGAGTGGGTCGCCAGGGCACGCATGCTTTGTCCCATCGGGGAGGGAGGTAGGGGGGTACCACATTTCCCCCTCAAGCTGGACGCAATTTTTGTTTCTTTCTTGTTAACGGAGCTTGCTCATCCAGTGATACACCCGTCCGGTTACCTCCTGCGGGTGTTCTTCTCGTATCAGGCGAGAAGCGTAATGGTGTGGTCTAACACGGGTCCTCGGGCGGAACAGCTGCCGTGGCACTTTGGTCATGCGGCCAAGTGGCTGCGTGCGCACCCTGAGGTTGAAGTTGCCCGAGTAGGTTTAGATCACAGGCACCTGTACGAGGAGGTCAGAAAGGCAGGGAGTTCGGCGCCTGTAGTGGGCATCTCGGAAGTGGTCTGGGAGGGATTGGTTGAGCCTCCATAAGTGCTTGCCGGTACGTTCCATCATGTACCGGTATAGTTTGGTGCAATCCCCCACCTGTCCAAGATCTTCTTGTGGCAGGGAGGAGACTGTGTGCCATGTCTTTTGGGACTGTGCCTTTGCCGGAGTAGTATGGGCTAGGGCACGGGTGTTGTTAGGTTTGGTAAGGGGGGATTTTGTATTGACGTGGGCCAGGTTAGAGAGAGGTGTAGGGAGAGCGAGAGGGACGGATAGGGACAGGTTTCTGCTCTGGCTTCTCATGAGTCTCTTTAAACGGGGGCTGTGGGAAGCCAGGCAGAACATGGTGAAGACAGGGAGAGATTGGGGGGTGGAATTGATAGTGAGGAGGGTGGAAGGAGATTTGAGGGGGAGGATGAAGAGGGAGGAGAGGAAGTGGGGGCAGCATGCTGCCCGGGAGAGGTGGAAGGGGGGTTTAGGGCTGGGTGTCATTTAGATTTGTAAGGGGATAGATTAGGGACGGGGAGATAGGGAAAGGTAGTTTGTAGGATGACGGGGAGGGAAGATGCTCCCCTGAGGTTTTGTTTGGGGTTTTTGTTTTGTTTAAATTAAAATACCACTATTTGAGTTTGTATGGAAATGATGAGTTGTAAAGAATGAATGGTATTGATGATAATAAATTATTTTTTATAAAAAAAGGGCTGTTTAGGTTTTCGCACATTTATTGTTTTATTAGTTATTTCATGTATAGTGTCTTTATGAATTAAAGAACATGAATAACCACCACGCTGCTTTTTGGTCCGCCTCTACTTCACAACAAGAGAACCGTTACATCCTTATTTTCCAGATTTGGGTATTCTACATACGGGCTATTACTGTAATGAGCTCTGGCCCAAAGAAGACCACATTTGGTTGGTCCCAACTGGTTTGTGACAACTATGATCACCCGTTGTAGCCAATTGAATTGCAGTAATTCCGTTACAGATTTTTCAGTAATTACACGACCAATTTCAGAACAGAATGAAATCAGATTTGATTTGTCACATGCTTCGGAAACAACAGGTGTAGACTAACTGTGAAATGTTTACTTACGGGTCCTTTTCCAACAACGCAGAGTTAAAGATGAAAATAGAAATAGTGACACAAGGAATAAATACACTGTGTACACTGAATACAAATAATGAGTAAAAGCCTATTCCCCCTCAGGAAACTAAAAAGATATGGGTCCTGAGATCCTCAAAAGGTTCTACAGCTGCAACACCGAGAGCATCCTGAACGGTTGCATCACTGCCTGGTACGGTAATTGCTCGGCCTCCGACCGCAAGGCACTTCAGAGGGTAGTGCGTACGGCCCAGTACATCACTGGGGCAAAGCTGCCTGCCACCCAGGACCTCTATAACAGGCGGTGCCAGAGGAAGGCCACCCCAGTCATAGACTGTTCTCTCTACTACTGCATGGCAAGCGGTACCAGAGTGCCAAGTCTAGGACAAAAAGGCTTCTCAACAGTTTTTACCTCCAAGCCATAAGACTCCTGAACAGGTAACCAAATGGACTATTTGCATTGTGTGCCCGCCCCAAACCCTCTTTTTACGCTGCTGCTACTCTGTTCATCATATATGCATAGTCACTTTAACCATACCTACATACTACCTCAATCTACCTGACTAACTGGTGTCTGTATATAGCCTTGCTACTCTTATTTTCAAATGTCTTTTTACTGTTTTATTTATTTTCTTTACTTACTTCTTTACTAGTCAGTGTAAATATATGTGAGTGTTTGGGTAGAGTCTAGTGTGTGTGCATAGAGTCAGTGTAAATATATGTGAGTGTTTGGGTAGAGTCTAGTGTGTGTGCATAGAGTCAGTGTAAATATATGTGAGTGTTTGGGTAGAGTCTAGTGTGTGTGCATAGAGTCAGTGTAAATATATGTGAGTGTTTGGGTAGAGTCTAGTGTGTGTGCATAGAGTCAGTGTAAATATATGTGAGTGTTTGGGTAGAGTCTAGTGTGTGTGCTTAGAGTCAGTGTAAATATATGTGAGTGTTTGGGTAGAGTCTAGTGTGTGTGCATAGAGTCAGTGTAAATATATGTGAGTGTTTGGGTAGAGTCTAGTGTGTGTGCATAGAGTCAGTGTAAATACATGTGAGTGTTTGGGTAGAGTCTAGTGTGTGTGCATAGAGTCAGTGTAAATATATGTGAGTGTTTGGGTAGAGTCTAGTGTGTGTGCATAGAGTCAGTGTAAATATATGTGAGTGTTTGGGTAGAGTCTAGTGTGTGTGCATAGAGTCAGTGTAAATATATGTGAGTGTGTGGGTAGAGTCTAGTGTGTGTGCATAGAGTCAGTGTAAATATATGTGAGTGTGTGGGTAGAGTCTAGTGTGTGTGCATAGAGTCAGTGTAAGAGAGTTGGTGCAACAAGGGTTAATGCAGGTAGTCCGGGTAACCATTTGACTAGCTATTTAGCAGTCTTGTTTAGAAGTCTTATGGGTTGGGGGTGGAAGCTGTTCAGGCTCCTGGTGGTTCCTGACTTGCATCGGTACCGTTTGCCGTGCGGTAGCAGAGAGATCAGTCTGTGGCTTGGGTGGCTGATTTTTTGACAATTTCTTGGGCCTTCCTCTGACACCGCCTGGTATAGTTTTAATCACTTAATAATTCATAAACAAACTTGATCTCAGTAAAAACACTAACTAATTGGTAGGTCTACCTTTACTTGTTACTTCTGTGACCTTTCATTATCCTCCCTCCTCAGGAGTGAGAGAAATTAGAGGTTTTTGGTATCGGAATTACAAGGCAGAAGGAATGTAATCTAAACGACAAAATATAAGTGTTGATATTCGTTGGCAGAGGTCTTTACATTATTGTTGTTTTGATGCATTTCTAATACCTTTTAATACTTTTTCTTGTAGATGATTTCTAAGACCCATTTTCCATCTGTTTGACCAGAAATGAAAACCTTCGCTTATTCCACATTTTTCGGATGAATATGGTTGGAAAATGTATATATGCCTTCATTTGTAAAACCATAGACTCTTAACTTTCATTTGACACCAGGTTTGACATGCTCCTGTGAACTTCACATGTTGCGCTCATGGGTCCTTTTCAGATGAAATGCCGTCTGACCCGTATCTACTAGCACACAGCAGTTGAAAGAGACTATCCAGGATGACTGACAGAATTGTTCCTCGTCATAACGGTGGATATTCACCTTCATCTGCATCTTATCCATATTATAACCCTCAATGTATTGTTTTTATGTTTGGCATGGTTCAATAAATTATATTGATTACTCGTAGGCTACCTTTTCAAGCTGAACTACAGTAAACAGATGGACCGCCTGGGAGTAGGCCTCTGTGAGAGAACAGCAGGCTGAAGGGAGGCAACGGGCCGAGACAGAGAGAGGGCTCCTGCCTCCTGCACTGAGGGCCAGAGGCAGCTGAGTTGAGAGGATGGGAGGGGAGAGAGAGAGGGGGGGGGGGGGGGGGGGGGTGTCATTAGGGTAGTTTGTAATTATGTCTCTCTTTGTTTAGAGGGCCTGTGACAGGGATGAAGTGAGGGGGAGGTCTTGCTGCTGAAAAGATGTTGTGTATCAGTGGTGTGTGTAGTTCTCTTTCTCCCTTGAGTCTTTCTTACTGTAGCTCAGTCTCTCTGGTCTGCCTGTCTCTGTGAGGCTCAGACACACCAGGAAAAAGGATCTCCGGGCTGCATGCTACAGCCACAGCAGTGGACTTTCTCATTGGGAGGCAATTCTGAGGCAGTAGACCATTCTGAGGCAATGCTAAGGAAAGGTCCAATAGTCCTGACATCTGGATTCTAGATGCGGATGCTTTAAAGAAGTCCATTCTGTACCCATTGGAGCTCGGGATTCTGGGATACACACAGGAACACAGCTGACAGAGTTTGCCAACTGACTCTATACCTCTGAACAGGACTGAGGTAAGTCATGCTCCCTCACTTTGAAAGTTACAAAGATAGGATCCCCTTTCCGATTTAATAACAACAGTGCTGCTATTATAATGATAGATGATCAATGGTTCATGTTTGGCGATATGGTACAGGGCTTCTGACACTACCATTTGGCAATCATGTGATGTATTCTTTTTCTTTGGTATTCCAGTTTACTTACAGACACTTGTTGGTACCAATAATGTGTTTCACTGAGGTTGAGGAGTAGTGACCCCTGCAAATATAGTGTGTTGTGTCAATGTTGAGGTGATAATGGTGTTTACGGTGTTGACAATGGTGGTAGCCAGAGTTGACCCTGGAAGGATTGTGTTGATCAATGGGATGGAAGTGTGAGTTGACTCTGTCTGAGTTTTGTCGACCATTGTCACCCCAGTTCTGACTTGCTAATAAATTCCAGCCAGGCAGACAGTGTTAAGGGTGTTAACTTTCACCTTCCAGGGGAACATCTGGTGGGCTGTCAATGCTTGAGAGACAGTCTGAGCTGCATCTTAGATATTGTGGTAGCACTTTTACATGCTCTGCTTTCCACTGAAAATGCCTGGATGGAATTTAGCATCTGTGTGGCCACTGTCTGACTGTGATGTACTTGTTGGTGTACAATTATAGTTGTTTGAAATGGGGAAAAGCTATTTTTACTGAATGAATACATCTCTACATGTTCTAGATAAAGAGTTGTCATGTTTTATTGGGGAAATCTGCTAATGAATCTCTATCACTGCTTATTTCCATGGACAGAAGAGCAGTTGAACAGGTAGATGGAGAAGCAGCTGACTATTGGCCTGTCTCTGTTGCTGGGGCTCCTCCTAGTCATGCCTGAGGTGGGGGGGCGGAAGGAAGAGTCCCAAAAGCGCCTTTCCCGCTCCTCAGAGCTAAAAGCAGGCCGCTGCTCCTACACATTCATTGTTCCCCAGCAAAAACTGAAGGGGGCGCTGTGCGTGAGCACCGAGTCCACCACCGGCGCCGCCAACCACTCAGAGGTAAAGGCTCTGCGGGGGGAGTTGAACCGTCAGCAGGAACAGCTGGAGAAGCTGAGAGGCCAGCTGGAGCAGGAGGGGGCCCTGGTTACGGAGGTACGGGCGCTACGGAAAGAGAGCGGCAGCATGAACTCCCGCATCGCCCAGCTCTATGCCCAGCTGCTGCACGAGGTTATGTACAAGAAGGACCAGGTGGTCAAACAGAGGCGGGTCGAGAACCTACTGCTCAACGCCACCGCACAGGTAATCAGACAGAGAGCATTGTGGGAACAGCCGTGTTCATAAGGAGGGAAGTTAGAATCATATAACTGTATACCTGCTCCTACTACTGCTCTTTACCGTCTTAGTATCCTTTACCTATTGATGACAGGCATGTAGCACCTTGATACATCCCTGATTGGCCCGTTGTCTGTTGCTCGGTCATGGTGGACCAACATCCCAGATGCTGCAGATCTCCACTAGTTACAGGGAGCTGGAGAAGAAGTATGGAGCCCTCACCTCCATGATGAGCAACCAGAGTCAGCTCATCGCCCGGCTGGAGAAGCTGTGCCAGGCCACCAAGAACACTACCCCACCTCCACAGGTAGGGGGAGCTCTGTATTTATCAAACCACTGGCATTGTTCTCAAGCACTGACCCTGACCCATGCAGCTAAAGTGGTACCATAACATACTACAGTACCCACAATGCTCTGTACAAAATTCTTTATATATTTATGTTGCATTGGACAGATGACCTCTGAACCCCTGAGTATCCAGTCCAGTGGGCCCCTGAATGACAGCTCAGAGTCCAAGGAGATGGCTAATGATGTTCAGAGAGACCAGGGCGCCCCTCCACTACAGCCACAGGAGGAGAGAGAACCCCTGCAGGGGACAAAGGTGCTCCCCACCACCATGGCCGACACCCCTACCGACGCCCCCTTCATAAGCTTCCCTGTCACTAAGAGCCCAGGTAAATCACTGCACCCTCAGAGCTTACAACTGCCAACGGCGCTTTCAGCTTAACCAACACTGTCTATGTAGGAATGAAAGTCTGTCTTTCAAAGACCGTGTGAAAGAGTAACACTGTATCTTCCCCGGGCAGCGTTATCACACATTATAACGCCTTGTTTCTATTTCAGTCAATACATCGCATATCTCATTGGTTCCTGCTTTGTTTCGATATTGTTTTTCACTGACACGTCTGACAACAATCAGAACATTAAGCTGTTTTCTTTTGGCCCTTCAAATGCTTCATTGTTTGCTGTTCAGACCTTGAGTTTGTGTATGAAACAATGTCAGTATTTTGCCAGTGTTATTTATACTCCAGAAGACACTGTGCAGAAGCTCGGGGAGTCACTGACCCGCTGATAGGACTTTATCTCTCTGGGAATGCCTAAACAATGTCTAATAACTGCCAGCTGTTCTCATCAGAGTAGAGAAGGGGCTTTGTTAATGAGTAACACACACACAAGGTTTGACTTTGATATAACATTTGCAAATTCATCAATAATATTTGTTATAAATAACAATCAAATGGGCCAAAATATAATCCTCGATTTTAGGAAATAAACCATAAAAAGTAGCTAATCCAGAATTTGGCACCAATAATAAGATTTGTCAGCACCTCCTCTTTAGAAAGAGCGATTAGGATAAATTCCAAATTAAAATATGTTTGAATCTAAAAAAATCTAATTTACCAGCAGTACACACACACACACACACACACACACACACATCAAGCCACCCTAACAAACACACACCCTAATCACAGCCCTCTTTAGGACACTGCTATGTAACCTTGAATTACAAGGCGATACCCCCATACAATGCACGGTGTGCGCACAACTGGAATGTGTAAGATTACAAGGCAGAGCATTCAGATGGGTGACACCACCTTGTATGGACAGGCTTTCTGTGTCCGTTCCTGCGGTGTACGCTTATCTCTCCCAGTGTGACATAAGACATACAACATGTGTGGTGAAAGAATGTCTTCGGGCAGTAAAGAGATAAGCTGAAGCAAAGCGAGAAAACATGTATCTGTGACCCTGTTGGCTCTAAAACAAACACAATTCCAGACCACTCTCCCCATTACATGTTTCAGACTCACATACTCACTCCCTCATTTCCAGCAGTTGGTTGAGCCTGCCTAGTGGCAGGTGGGCGGAGTTTGGACTTCCATTAGTTCCATTGCACCAGACAGGCTCAATCGAGCACAATTATGACTATTTGAACCCAGGTATGTTCCGAAATCCTAACTGCCTTTGTGAGCCACATACCTACACCATCTCTGTACCTCAGGACCCTGGAGGGACTGCCAGCATGTGCTGGACTCGGGCGAGACCACCAATGGGATCTACCTGCTGCGTCCACAGAGCGCCAACCGGCTTCTGCAGGCCTGGTGTGAACAGACCAAGGCCCAGGGAGGCTGGACCGTCATCCAGAGGAGACAGGACGGTTCAGTCAACTTCTTCAGGACCTGGGAGCAGTACAAGGTGCTCTCACCTCCAGTTTGCAGTGAGCCACTAAAAGTGAAGCGCTCAAGAGCTTGTTATGACATCAATCAGTGTGCTATTACCATTGCAATACAAAACACACAGTGAGTGTGTGCACTGCAGACCCATAATCCTTCCCCTCCTCCATTTGCCTTTCATTTCAGCTGATTATATGTGATGAAACATGAGCTGTATAGTTACTGTAATTGACAACCATCACAGTGGGCTATAAAACCAGAAAAATAGCTGGTATTAGAGCTCAGAGACTCAAGAGTATCCTTCAGTTGAGGACGGTTAAACACCACAGAAGTCATGAAAACTATTGCTACAGTGAACATAACCCTAAACTATCTGTCGTACTCCACCACAGCAAGGCTTTGGGAACCTGGATGGAGAGTACTGGCTGGGTCTGGAGCACCTCTACTGGCTGACCAAGCAGGCCCACTACAAGCTTCGGGTGGCCATGGAGGACTGGCAGGGCCGCCAGGTGTTTGCAGAGTACGACAGCTTCCGCCTGGAGCCTGAGAGCGACTGGTACCGTCTGAGGCTGGGGGAATACCAAGGCAACGCCGGAGACTCAATGTCCTGGCACAATGACAAAGCCTTTACAACTCTGGACAAGGATAAGGATGCTTATTCAGGTGAATCCTCTCTCACTCTCTACTACCCTCTCTCTTTTTTCATTTCTGCCTCTTTTCATGGCTGCCTGTTTGAACACCCAGGTTTGGCTTGATGAGTTGGTTTCTCTCTCCATTTCCTCATTAGGGAACTGTGCCCACTTCCAGAAGGGGGGCTGGTGGTACCACATGTGTGCCCACTCCAACTTAAACGGCGTGTGGTATCGAGGGGGTCACTACCGCAGCCGCTACCAGGACGGGGTTTACTGGGCAGAGTTCCACGGGGGCTCCTACTCCCTCAAAACAGTCACCATGATGATCAAACCCACCTAACCCTCTCCCCATTGGTGGCACCTTAATTGGGGAGGACGGGTTCGTGGTAATGGCCGGAGTGGAATAGTTTCAAATACATCAAACATGGTTTCCTTGTGTTTGATGCCATTCCATTCACTCTGTTCCAGCCATTATTATGAGCCGTCCTCCCCTCAGCAGCCTCCTGTGTTAAACACACATGTCCATCAGGCATCAGGGTAATGTTATGGTTCCGTCATGGATGAGGAAGGTTGTTAATGAAGTTCTTATATGTTAAACAGGTATGTTAATAAGACAGCGTAAGACTGACATGCCAACACAACATGTGGAATTGTATTCTAACTGCAATGTATTTATTTAATAAAAAATTGCAAAACAATGTTTGAACATTACTTTTTGATATTATCTATCTATCCTCTCACACACATACACACACATGCACACACATACACACACCACACGGTGAGTTAGAAGTCCGTTTATTTTGCTTATGAGAACTGACTTTGTGGTTTGATGCAGTGGTGTAAAGTACTTAAAGTAAAAATACTTTAAAGTAAGTAAGTCGATTTATGGGGAATCTGACTTTTACTTTATTACATTCTTGAAGAAAATAATGTACTTTTTACTCCATACGTTTTCCCTGACACCCAAAAGTAATTGTTACATTTTGAATGCTTACCAGGACAGGAAAATGGTCTAATTCACACACATAAAGAGAAAATCCCTGGTCATCTCTACTGCATCTGATCTGGCAGACTCACTAAACACAAATGCTTTGTTTGTAAATTATGTCTGAGTGTTGGAGTGTGCCCCTGGCTATCTGTAAATTTAAATAAAAAACAAGAAAATTGTGCCTTCTGGTTTGCTTAATATAAGACATTTGAAATTATTTATACTTTTACTTTTGATACTTAAGTTTATTAAAAACCAAATACTTTTTTACTTATACTCAAGTAGGACTTTACTGGGTGACTTTCACTTGAGTCATTTTCTATACGGGTGCCTTTAAATTTTCTACAAGGGTGCCTTTAAATTTTCTACAAGGGTACCTTTACATTTTCTACAAGGGTACCTTTACTTTTACTCAAGTATGACAGTTGGGTACTTTTTCAACCACGATGTCATGTTTCCGTTTTAGCAGTTTCCTCTTTGCTCAGCATCAGGGCAGGGTTTGAATTTCCTCTTCGAAACACTTGCTTCACACAGTAAGCTCTCTGCCTGAGATACAGTAACTGGCATTATCACAGTGTTAAGACCGAGCCTGGACCAACGGGTGGACCATCAGCATCCTCTCTTAGGGCATCCTCTCTTACGACATCCCCCATCCCCCTCACCTTGCTCAGCATCACCCCCACCTTGCTCAGCAGAGAACTACCATGATCTCACTCCAGAGGATGTTGGGCCTCCTCATGCTCATGCTCATGCTGTTACATGGAGGTGAGTGTTTAATTTGTTCCATACTTATCTATTAATATCTATTGTTGTGATATCTGTGTGGATTATGTTTATGTTGACCGTAGTTATTATCTACTCTGGTGATATAGTAACTGTTTGCTGTCTCCCAGGGTGGTACTTAAACATGTGCTCACCTCCCACTAACCGAACTTGAACGGAAGTTGATTGTTGATAAAGGAAATTAGTTTTAACCCCACAATGGTCAATTTGAAGACTAACATTTGAGAGCAATTAAACTCAAGAAATTAAGTATTTCATGAGCAATAAAAAAATGAATATTGATATGTAGCAATAACGCAATAAGGTAACAGTCATCAGTAGACAGGGCCCTGAGTTTTTCCTGGTCAGGTCACATGGATAGGAACAACTCATGACCCTAATTAAAGAATACAATTATATAATAACATAAAATCACAATAAATACACTTACACTCACTCAGGTAAAACACAGACACTGTTGACCAGCTGCTCCAGCTGCTCCAGCAGCTCCAGTTTCAACTGACCTGAGCCCTAGGACCATGCCCCAGGAATACCTGACATGATGACTCCTTGTTGTCCCCAGTCCACCTGACTGTGCTGCTGCTCCAGTTTCAACTATTCTGCCTTCTTATTATTCGACCATGCTGGTCATTTATGAACATTTGAACATCTTGACCATGTTTTGTTATAATCTCCACCCGGCACAGCCAGAAGAGGACTGGCCACCCCACATAGCCTGGTTCCTCTCTAGGTTTCTTCCTAGGTTTTGGCCTTTCTAGGGAGTTTTTCCTAGCCACCGTGCTTCTACACCTGCATTGCTTGCTGTTTGGGGTTTTAGGCTGGGTTTCTGTACAGCACTTTGAGATATCAGCTGATGTACGAAGGGCTATATAAATACATTTGATTTGATTTGATTTGACGTCATTGAGTGATATGACATTGTCTAAACGGGTGTGGTGGGTGTGAATGTCCATGCTGTGCAACATTGAGAGCAATGTAAATGACTTCTGAAAACCACTGATGGTGGGTGAGGTGCATTGTTGTTAGTATGGTAGTTTGTCTTGTATGTGCTAACCTATGGATGCTCCATATTTGACAGATCCACCATTGTCAAAAATAAGAATCCTTTGACCTTCATTTTGGAACACATAGGGATGGACTATGTGCTTTTCAGTGCCCTTTTAAGCAATTGTTGTTCCATGATATACTGTGTATCGTGGGTATTTTATTAGGATCCCCATTTAGCTGCTGCTTTTGCAAAAGACATGACATTATACAGAACATTAATAGACAAGAACAGCTCAAGGACAGAACTACATACTTTAAAAATGTCTTCGGGATCAGTGTCCCGTCCACGGGATGGTTGAGCTAACGTAGGCTAATGCGATTAGCATGAGGTTGTAAGAAACAAGAACATTTCCCAGGACATAGACATATCTGATATTGGCAGAAAGCTTCAATTCTTGTTGATCTAACTGCACTGTCCAATTTACAGTAGCTATTACAGTGAAAGAATACCATGCTATTGTTTGAGGAGAGTGCAAAATTTTGAACATGAAAAGTTATTAATAAACAAATTAGGCACATTTGGGCATTCTTAAGACAACATTTTGAACAGAAATGCAATGCTTCATTGGTTCAGTCTAAAACTTTGCACATCACTGCTGCCATCTAGTGGCCAATCTAAATTGCACCTGGGCTGGAATAATACATTATGGCCTTTCTCTTGCATTTCAAAGATAATGGTACAAAAAAAATACAAAATAACAGTTTTTTTTATTGTACAAGCTTTTACCATCTATTGTGTTATATTCTCCTACATTCCTTTCCCATTAGCACAAACTTCAAAGTGTTTCCTTTCAAATGGTACCAATAATATGCATATCCTTGCTTCAGGGCCTGAGCTACAGGCAGTTAGACTTGGGCATGTCATTTTAGACATTCATTGAAAAAAAGGGCACACACAGCCTACATATCAATACATATACACACAAACTATCTAGGTCAAATAGGGGGGAGGCGTTGTGCAGTGAGATGTGCTCTTTGAAACCAGGTTTGCTGTTTATTTCAGTAATATGAGAAGGAACGGAGTTCCATGTCATAATGGCTCTATATAATACTGTACGCTTTCTTGAATTTGTTCTGGATTTGGGGACTGTGCTTGCACAATAGGAAATAACATCTGAATATTTTGGGCAAGGCGAATCCCCTTTCAACACATTTAAGAAGAGCTGAGATCATCAACAACATAACGTAATATTTTCCTCACAGCACCCTCAACTCCAGGAACTATGACCACCCTTCCAGGAACAGCCAAGCCAAAATGTATTTTCCAGCTCATCTCTGTGCTCACATTATTTAATTCACCCTCACTTATCTCACAAGGCAGAACAGTTTATATTTGATGTGGATTTCACATTGATGTCTTCATTCTTGTATGTTTTTACAGTAGTTACCTTTCCTCTTGAGCTCAACCCTCCCAGAGTGGTGGTGAGATATGGAGACTCAGTCTCAGTCAACTGCAACACATCATCCACAGACCATAAGGGAATGGGCTGGGAGGCCACATTCAGAGGTAAAAGTTTAGAACAAGATGTCAACTTTGTCATCTGGACTGTGGATAACCTTACTGATTGGACAATAGAACCCAAATGCCACATCACTCTCATTGACGACCAACAACTCTCAATAGTACTTCCAGTCATTCTCTACAGTGAGTATTTTCCTCCTTGTGAATGTGAAAGGTATGTTTCTATTTAACTGTATATCAGCATTGAGGGTTTTTTACATTGTTGACCTCGTCTACAGAGACTCCAGACAGCGTCTCCATCTCTGTTCTGAACCACTCTGGTCCCATGGTGGAGGGGACACAGTACCAGCTGCAGTGTAACATTCAGAACATCGCTCCTCTACAGAACCTGGTTGTGAAGTGGTACAAAGGGAATGAACTCTTAGATAATGTAACTTACAGTAACGTCAGTAAGAGACCAGAGGATGTGTCAGCTACTCTGATGATCAGCCCCAGTAGAGATGATGATGGAGATCAGTATAGATGTAGAGCAGAACTGGACCTGGGACCAGAGGGACCACAACCCCATCCTACAGTGACATCAGAACCTCTCAGCATTACTGTGCACTGTGAGTTGGCTATTAATCTTGATCTTTTTCATGATCATAAATCAAAAACATGGACAAGCCTCTCACAAGCTTGTTATTGACGTCTTGTGTAAGTCATGTTACTATCCTTCAAGTATGTTATTATTGGACTATTTTACAAACGTTTAACTAATTCTAGCGACACATGCTATCAGCTTTACGTTGTTTTAACCAATCTTAAAGGTAGAATAGGCCTAATAGTGATTGAGACAGGTTTTACATAATTGTTTACAACCTTTTAAGTTACTGTATTTTAGTCTCAACTGAATTGCATGGCAACCCATCTGACATCCCATAAGTTGCATCGTTTTGAGTGGTCTACTCTAAAAGCACCTCCTTTCTTCTTAGACGCTCCTGAGTTCCTTCCAGGAAATGACATAGTGGAGGTGAGTGCAGGCAGTGATGTGTCTCTGGACTGCAGTGCTGAGGGGAACCCTCCTCCTGAGCTGAGGTGGACCAACAACACTGCAGAGGGAAATGCCAATGAGACCACTGTGGGGCGCCTGCATACTCTCAATATCTCCAGAGTAACAGCTAATGCAACTTACAACTGCACATTCACAAATAGCCTGGGCTCCATCACCAAGCAGATACATGTCTTAGTAGATGTACCTCCACAACAACACCCAACGATGCTCTCCACAGCACCCTCAACTCCAGAAACTATGACCACCCTTCCAGGAACAGCCAAGCCAAAATGTATTTTCCAGCTCATCTCTGTGCTCACATTATTTAATTCACCCTCACTTATCTCACAAGGCAGAACAGTTTATATTTGATGTGGATTTCACATTGATGTCTTCATTCTTGTATGTTTTTACAGTAGTTACCTTTCCTCTTGAGCTCAACCCTCCCAGAGTGGTGGTGAGATATGGAGACTCAGTCTCAGTCAACTGCAGCACATCATCCACAGACCATGATGGGATGGGCTGGGAGGCCACATTCGGAGGTAAAAGTTTAGAAGAACATGTCAACGTTGTCACCTGGACTGTGGATAACCTTACTGATTGGACAATAGAACCCAAATGCTACATCAATCTCATTGATGGTGAACAACTCTCAAAAGTACTTCCAGTCATTCTCTACAGTGAGTATTTTCCTCCTTGTGAATGTGAAAGGTATGTTTCTATTTAACTGTATATCAGCATTGAGGGTTTTTTACATTGTTGACCTCGTCTACAGAGACTCCAGACAGAGTCTCCATCTCTGTTCTGAGCCACTCTGGTCCCATGGTGGAGGGGACACAGTACCAGCTGCAGTGTGACATTCAGAACATCGCTCCTCTACAGAACCTGGTTGTGAAGTGGTACAAAGGGAATGAACCCTTAGATAATGTAACTTACAGTAGCGTCAGTAAGAGACCAGAGGATGTGTCAGCTACTCTGATGATCAGCCCCAGTAGAGATGATGATGGAGATCAGTATAGATGTAGAGCAGAACTGGACCTGGGACCAGAGGGACCACAACTCCATCCTACAGTGACATCAGAACCTCTCAACATTACTGTGCACTGTGAGTTGGCTTTTAATCTTGATCTGTTTCATGATCATAAATCAAAACATGGACAAGCCTCTCACAAGCTTGTTATTGACGTCTTGTGTAAGTCCTGTTACTATCCTTCAAGTATGTTATTATTGGACTATTTTACAAACGTTTAACTAATTCTAGCGACACATGCTATCAGCTTTACGCTGTTCTAACCAATCTTAAAGGTAGAATAGGCCTAATAGTGATTGAGACAGGTTTGACATAATTGTTACCAACCTTTTAAGTTACTGTATTTTAGTCTCAACTGAATTGCATGGCAACCCATCTGACATCCCATAAGTTGCATCGTTTTGAGTGGTCTACTCTAAAAGCACCTCCTTTCTTCTTAGACGCTCCTAAGTTCCTTTTAGGGAATGACACAGTGGAGGTGAGTGCAGGCAGTGATGTGTCTCTGAACTGCAGTGCTGAGGGGAACCCTCCTCCTGAGATGAAGTGGAACTACACCGCTGCACGCAATGTGAAGTTGTCCACTGAGGGGCGCCAGAGGACTGTTAGAATCACCACAGCTACGTCTACCAACGCTGGGATCTACATCTGCACTGCCACGAATATAGTTGGGACGGCCACCAGAACAACAACAGTAACTCTGAAAGGTATTATAACTGACCGACTGTGGGACATGTTATGGTAGAAACGTAGCTAACCCTGATTCATGTGATTCATGTTGTCATAAGACATACTTCATATTCTTTCAGTAAGATGAATCGCATTCAATTCCACAGAGCTGAATTGCGAAACACAAATCCTAGATCACGAGCTAGCCTGAATCAATTTATAAACATAATTGGTCTGAATCATGTCTAAACTCTCCTGTTCTTCTTCTATTTCTTCCCCTTCAGGTGGCTCCTCGAGTATAATTTATATAATTTGGGCGATTGTATTTGTTTCCCTGGTCATTGTCCTGGTAGTCCTGATAGTCTTCTGTATGATGAAGAAAAGACAAGGACATTATGATTTCATACCAGTCAACCAGCCAAACAACGTTCCAATGATGCCAATGTCTACAACAGGGGAAGGCAACCATGATCCAGAGGGGTATCCTACGAAGGTTTGAGGAGTTACCTCAGTAAATTAGATAAACTCTGAGTTCAACTCGGGATAGCCAGTCATAGGAAAGTGTCTCACCCTTTAGCCAGGTACATTTCAGAACTAATCTGCTCCTGGGCAGGCTAACTCCAGTCCAGTAGAGGTTACTGAGGGGAGGACGGTCCATAATAATGACTGGAACGGAGCGTGGATACCATTCCACTGATTGCGCTCCAGCCATTACCACGAGCCCGTCTTCTCACGATTAAGGTGCCAACAATCTCCTGTGAACTGCACTTACTGAAGTGACTGAGCCACGAATTGAAGACCAATTAAATATGAATCCCTCCCGCTTGTAAAGATTGCGTCATCATCTACTGCATTTGAGGAAGACAATCTTTTATTAATGAAATGTTTTTTTTATGTGTAATGTTTTTTTGGGGGGGGGGTTCAAATATATCACATTCCAAATTTTGTAATGACAGAATGCATTTTAAACTTCACGCACAGTAACACTTTTGTACAACATTAAAATGATTTGGTCTACATGCAACACTGGGATTTAATAAATAAAATCCTTAAAAATACATTTAATCCACATCATTGAACAATTCATTCTGAATGAAAAACTAAATATAATTTATTTCAAACAACAATGAGACTGCGTGATCTGCAAAAGTATTTAAAATGTAAGATTAGGGTGGCGATTCAATCGGAGTAATGTATTTTACTTGACTTTGAATGTGACTTTGAGTAACAAATCTATGTGAGTTTACTGTTAATATACTTGTATAGGATTTGGAGTCAATGTCAACTATGTGTAGTCTAGACTAGGGCCGCAACTTTGGTTCAAGTAGTGGGGGGACATAATATTATTATTTGTTTTAAAATATCCAGTCCGATAAACACTCCAAACAACCTATGCAACCGCTCGGAGACATCCGCGTGGTCTTAAAGCACGCCGTTGCCTAGTTTTGTATCACATTCCAATGATAAAACTGGGGAGGACAAAATTGAATTTCAGAATGTGGGGGGGGGGGGGGACATGCCCCCGTCTCCAGTGAAAGTTGTGTCCTTGCTAGGAATTGCACTGTATAAGAAAATAACAACATGAAATGTATTACTGCCATGTGCTGGCTGCCCTCTTGAACAAATAGTGTTGTCAAATTTGAGGATTTATGTAAGTATGAAGTAGCTATGTGTGTGTGCTTACCTTAGTCTAGAAAATGAATCAGAATACTGTTGATACATAGGCCTTGATTCAGTGGTACAGTTTGTTGAATTGTGTTTACACAATCTAACTATGAGCTTTTTTAGTGTGACTAGCGTTTTTTAAATGCTTTTGTAGATTTTTGCCTGTTCAAGTGTCTTGCATCTGACAACATACAAAGGAATTTAATAAGAATGTTCATATTTCTATATCAATAGTTAATTGTATTGCTTGCTGAAGTCTAATTACAATAGAGTCTGAACATTCATTTTCCTTTATAAAAACTATTTTCAAAGATGTTTTTAAAAGTGACTTGTGTATGCCCATAAATAAACAAGATTCACTGATTATGACATGCCACTGCCAGTCTGTCGCCAGTGAACATTTTATTGAAGGAAAATACATTAGGGAACTGTCCCTTTAAGAATTAGGATTTGGGAGTGACGCGGATATGAAAGCTAGTTTATCCCTCTTTCCTTTGCAACGAATATTGTTTAGATGAACTAGATTAGTTAGCTAAATTATAGGGATAAATGATTCTCACTGTTTAGAAACGGAAAGGATACAGAAGGGGTATTTGAGCGTCCTCGGAATTCATCTCCCAGGTTTGAGGCGTCCTCCAAATTGGGATAACTTTGAGGAAGTTCTTTGTATTCAGGGATCCGCTGATAAGAAGACGTTAAACATGGACTGGGGAACGGATCTCTGGGTGAGTATGCGAGCAGTCTGGGATCTGCCAAGGGCTTTAGCTCTCGTGAAGTTTTGCAAAGTATTGTTTTTGCCACTTTTAATGTGATGTAGCATGTATGTTCTTCTACGACTATGAGCATACCAAGAGACTGGGTTTGATGGAGGTAGTCAAACTATGCTGAGATTTCTTTCTCTCTCAGAACATCTGTCCCAGCCACACTCAACTGGACCCAGAACAGGGTCAAAATTGACCGCGTGTCCCAAGTGTACATTTTTTGGAACTCATTTGGGCCTCGTCCTCTGGTATCATATAAACATACATACGATATTGTACAATTGCAGGAAATACGCTTTAAAATACATCTTGGAGCGGAGATTTGCGTTTGAATTTCATTGCCCCCTGGCACAACCCCTAGATGGGACCCTGGAGGTCTTCACTCAAGAAAATGTTACTGTTTTAAAACAAATTTCCTGCAATTCTATGTATTTTGACATGACGTAGGCCTATGACCGGGGTGGAAAAAAACAACAAATTAAACCACAGGTTAGATGTATTTAGGATGCTTTGAACATGAAATGAACACTCAATTTGACGACTTTGTTACATTATCCCCCAAAAATCTCAAAGTATCTTTGTTGTTGTGGTTTGACACTTTCAGACAGGAATGAAATGGAGATAGGGACACAGGCAAATGCTAGAAACAGTGGGAAGGTTGGAAGCAGGGATTTGATCCCTGTTCTCAGGTGGAAAGTTGTATGCAACACATGCCGTGGAGTGTCACCAGTACACCAAGGCTCTGCACAGGAATATTTAATATTAGTGGGTAACTCTCTTTAAATAGGGCTGGAAGAAAATCCTGCTTGCTCTCCAGGAGAGTTGGCCACACCTGATCTATGTTTCTCAAGTGCTGGGTGTTTTGAAAATGTTCTTGTTATAACAACATTTTATTTAAATCACCCAAACTTGATGAAAAATCGAATACATATCAATATTCAGGTGGTTTGTGCCTACTCAGGAGATAGATTGGAGGTAAGGCCCTGGAATAGACTAGCGTCTTATCCAGGGGGTGTACTTTACATCAAGCTGCCTCACGCTACAGAAACAAGAGTTGGGCTCCTGCCCTGTGAGCCGTTCCGACTCGTGCGAGACTACCTACTTACTTGCTTACTATATAGTTGAAGATCCTTGCTGTCATCTTGTCATCAGCCTAGCTTGTGCACAATACTAAAATATTTGATTCCTGGAGCATTTAATATCAATGCTTATTTGTATAATTGATTCAAAACTGTTCATGAATGGCAGCAAATACACAAGTAGCCATATCAGACTTCAAATGTGTGATTAACACTGGCAAAATCGGGAAGAAGTGGAATAATAAAATGTGTGGGGAATACCTGTAGTGTTCTAGCCGACAAGCATGTTATTACCCTATATTTTAGCCCATTGTTAAGAATGAGAATTGTTCCACAGATCAGACTAAAGTAAATACATAATAAAATCTCCTGAAGACAAGATGACATAAATCTGCCCCTACACCCTTAAATAAACAATTGTTCTATTCATTGTGTCCCCCTCTAGAATCAAACATACAGTTTTCGGGTTCACAATCTGTTTGCCAAAATGATTGATCACCAAACGAGGGGACTAATGCAAGTGTGGATGAAATCGACTTTAGTACATGCTGTCTAAAGGCTGCATTCTATCAAGCTGATTCCTACTCCAATATGTGATAGATGCTGTTTGAACACTAATGCACATGTTTTGGGAATGTCCTGTGGCGTCCCAGTTCTGGTCACATGTTTTAAATTGCCTTACTAAAGTTATGGGTTTCCCTGTGAACAAAGATCCACCTTTTAGTTATTTTTTTATGATGACTCTGCATTTGTACTGCAACTGGTTCAGAAAATGAATCATTTATGTGGGGTTGACATCAGCAAAAAAAGGTTATCCTTAGTGCTTGGATTACCCCTACAATCCTCTCACCTCAAACATTTTCTAGATATTGTTTGTATAGAGTGATCAGTGGCCGTGATAAATAAAGCTCGGGCAAACCCAGTTGAGGCATGGGATGTATTATGCAAAACTCTATCAGATATCAACAACTCTTGACCGAGCAATGGACCTACATGTTAAGGGCCAATGTGTGAGAGTTGTCAGGTTGTTTTTGCTCTAGGATTCCCACGGGCCTCACAAGACTCATCTGAAGGTCCCCCGGCACCAGTTGAAAAAATGTATGGAAGCAGATACTCAAAGTATTCAGACCCCTTCCCTTTTTTCACATTTTGTTTCATTACAGCCTTATTCTAAAATTGATTAAATGCATTTTTTCTCATCAATCTACACACAATACCCCATAATGACAAAGCAAAAACAGTTTTTACTTTTTTATTTTTTAACTTTTATTTTTTACCTTAATATTCAGACCCTTTGCTATGAGACTTGAAATTGAGCTCAGGTGCATCCTGTTTCCATTGATCATCCTTGAGATGTTTCTACAAGTTGGAGTCCACCTGTGGTAAATTAAATTGATTGGACATAATTTGGAAAGGCACACACCTGTCTATTTAAGTTCCCACAGTTGACCTAGAGCTCCGAGACATGATTGTGTCGAGGCACAGATCTGGGGAAGGGTACCAACACATTTCTGCAGCATTGAAGGTCCCCAAGAACACAGTGGCCTCCATCATTCTTAAATGGAAGAAGTTTAGAACCAAAAACAAAAATATATAAACGTATACGGAACAAAAATACATAAACATGCGTGCACCTTAACTAAGGTAGGGGCATGGATCAGAAAACCAGGCAGTATCTAGTGTGACCATTTAAAAAAAAAAAAAGTAAGTAAGCTTTATTTAAATAGGCAATGTGCCTCATGCAGCGTGACATATCTCCGTCGCATAGAGTTGTCAGGCTGCCGATTGTGGCCTGTGGAATGTTGTCCCATTCCTCTTCAATGGTTGTGCGAAGTTGCTTGATACTCCCCTGTAGTAATTTTGTGGCCTTATATTGTCCCCAGCACAAGGTGCACCTGTGTAATGATCATGCTGTTTAATCAGCTTCTTGATATGCCGCACCTGTCAGGTGGATGGATTTATCTTGGCTCACTTACAGGAATGTAAACACATTTGTGTACAACAAGAATTAAGCTGTTAAAATATGAATATCATACTGTGGACACGGAAGCCATTGCATCCCTGGTGCATTTAGTGCTCAAATCTCTGACAGCTGAACCGTGGGGTGGACAATTGTTTTAGGAAAGTAGCCTCAAAATAGTCTATAAAGTTTTGCATATGCTACACATCGAAACACAAGGAATAGTGTTTTTGTAATTTGTTTAAGGGTGGTTTTTAAGGACTCGTAAATGTGGTTAATTTGGCCAATATCCCTCATTTATTGATGCTGTTGGCTGCGCCAGGTTGGATCTGAATGCATATGGATGTCCATAAATGTCTGGTCAATAAAAATGTTCCCTGTTGTCCGGCGCCAGATTGTCCTAAAGGAAACTCTGAAATGACTATTATTTTTGAATTTTCACATGAAAATCTGTTGCCAATTGGATGGGTCCATATAATTTCTTTGACACCTTGAGTTGGACCAGCATGTCACTCTCTGAACAGATACAAATGTGACGCTGTTTACACAGGCAGTCCAATTCTGATATTTTTCACTAATTTGTCCTTTGCCCAATCGGATCAGTGTGTTTTGCCCATAAATGTAATAGTGTGTAATTGCTGCACGCAATTTGTGACGTTCCTGCACGTGGGCATTCCTGAATCTGCATATAAGCCCCCCCTCCATAAATGGACAAAAGAGCAGAATTGTCTGTCTGTGTAAACGCAGCCATTGTAGCAGGTACATAAGTTGTAGCACGATTCGTAACTCAAATCAAAGTGTTGTCATTGGGGACCCTGAAGAACAAAGCAGCTGGTGTCTTGTCTCTCAGATCATTATGCTATTAGCTAGCTAGCCAAGTTAAAGTCAAGCTTTTTCTTGAGAAATTAAACATTATGACCCAGATGGTTGTGCACAAACTGCCAGACATTCAGAATGTCTAGGGCCTAGGCCTTTGATGTTTTGAGCTTGAGTGAATTTAAGTGACATTCCTTGCCCCAAGACTAGTTTTGTCCTAAGGAAGGATCCACTTTTGGGAGGGCCATGCCCGCAACAAGTTGTCACACAGTTGGGCGCTACTTGATTCCCAGAAATAGGACACTATTGCCTCCTGCTGCCCACCGTGCGCATGGCTGGAGCACACAGTCTCACACACACAGTTGACATATTGAATGATATCAGTTACATGATGGCACATTTACTCCAGATCCTTCAATGTTTTCAACAGTGCACTGTACTGAGCATGCCAGTCGTCACCAACCCAACTCTAGTCCTGGAGAGAGGGTTTGCCAACCAGGCTAATTACTGATCACCAATACCTTTTATTGAGGAGTTTAAAATAGCCTGGGAAAACACTGTAGTGAACACTTGCTTTCCAGGACCAGGATTGGTGCCCACTAGAGTACCGTGTGACAACAAGCAATAGCTCACTTTTTAACATAGATGGCTGGATGGATCTTTGCTCTCGCTCATCGATCTCACATGGTTTTAATGAGTATAATAAGTTGATTTCAACCTCTGTTCACGGCCACCGGTTGTCATGGATTCCCCAGCCAATGTGCACAAGAGTGAGTTACAGTGGTAGCTGGTAGGCGACACAATGGACAAGACAAACAGAGAAACAAGCAGTCTTTTCACTAGAAAATCAGGCCGAGAACACACTGCCCCTCAATGTTGCTACATGGTTTATCTGAGAGCTAGGCTATGGCTACTCCACCACCCACCCAGTGATCTGACCTCCTACACACACACACACACACACACACACACACACACACACACACACACACACACACACACACACACACACACACACACACACCCCGTATAGTGAATATGTAAATGGTGTGTTACAGAGAGGAGGGTGGGACGGTAGGTTCTGACCTCATTACCCATGTTCCCCCCCTGGGCCTCTCTATTCCTCATGTCCTCTTTCCAGCCTTAGTGCTGTGCTGCATGGAGCACCAGCAACCTAATTAGGTTTGACCTCGTTTAATGAACTCAAAACATCTCATCTATCCATGCTCTTGTATGTATTTATTTATTTATTTGCCACATCTGTTTCCCTTTTTAACCCAAGAGACATTTCTTCAAACCTCTACTTTTCTCTGAAAACATGCAAACTCAAACAGGTTTTATTAGCTGGTAGTTTACTGTACCTTCTCCTATCAGGTGTTATTAGCTGGTAGTTTACCGTACCTTCTCCTATCAGGTGTTATTAGCTGGTAGTTTACCGTACCTTCTCCTATCAGGTGTTATTAGCTGGTAGTTTACTGTACCTTCTCCTATCAGGTGTTATTAGCTGGTAGTTTACCGTACCTTCTCCTATCAGGTGTTATTAGCTGGTAGTTTACCGTACCTTCTCCTATCAGGTGTTATTAGCTGGTAGTTTACCGTACCTTCTCCTATCAGGTGTTATTAGCTGGTAGTTTACCGTACCTTCTCCTATCAGGTGTTATTAGCTGGTAGTTTACTGTACCTTCTCCTATCAGGTGTTATTAGCTGGTAGTTTACTGTACCTTCTCCTATCAGGTGTTATTAGCTGGTAATTTAGAGAATGACTTCAATTTGCACACACATCTAACCATGTTTTCATATGTTTGTATTTATGTGTGAGGGAGACTATTAGAAAACAGTCATTCGACATTCGTTCTTTCTCTCGCCACAATGTCCAGACTGCCTAATTGGTTGTGATTGTGTTTGGCCAGTAACGTTCGTGGCCAACTGTGTTGCCTGCTCTGTGGCATCTGTCCCCTGCTTTCCTTGCCGTTAATCCAGCAGTTATTTTAGGCACCTAGTGTTCAGTGTGTAAGATCAGTGTATGGGCATTAGCCCTGGCTGCGAGTGTGACTGAGTGAGGACAGGCTCTGTGTGTGTGTTCCACACAGAGCCTGTAAAGAAATGTAGCATGGCAGACGGTCCCTTTATAAAGTTCATGAAAGATAGTGACTAAGTTAGGAAACCATCTCTGTGGTCATGGAGTAGGATCAGTGGTGTGAAGTTCTTAAGTAAAAAGACTTGAAAGTACTACTTAAGTCATTTTTGGAGGTATCTGTACTTTACTATTTCTATTTTTGACCACTTTTACTTTTACTTCACTCCATTCCTAAAGAAAATATGTACTTTTTACTCCATACATTTTCCCAGACACCCAAAAGTACTAAAAAAATCAATGGTCTAATTCACACATTTATCAAGAGAACATTCCTGGTCATCCCTACTGCCTCTGATCAGGCGGACTCACTAAACACATGCTTGGTTTGTAAATGATGTCTGAGTGTGCCCCTGGCTATCCGTATATAATAATTTTAAAAAACGAAAATGGTGCCACCTGGTTTGCTTTATATAAGGGATTTGACATTTTAATTTTTTACTTTTACTTTTGATACTTAAGTATTTTTTAAACCAAGTACTTTTGGACTTTTACTCAAGTAGTATTTTACTGGGTAACTTTCACTTAAGTCATTTTCTATTAAAGTATCTTTTACTTTTACTCAAGTATGACAATTGGGTACTTTTTCCACCACTGAGCAGGATGACTTCCCATGCCTAGGGTGATGCCTTCCCAAGTTCATCTGTCTGGAGTTGGGGGGTGGAGGTAGAAGACTGCTGGGTTGAGGCAGGGCCAACATGGATGGATGGGCCTTCAGTCATTGGAATATTACGGTTCTTTGATGTGTCCGTGTGTCCTAAATTCTATCATGAAGCCAACAGTATGCTCATGGAAAAACCCAACTGAATGTCCTAGCTTACTGAATCTTTAAATTGGAACCAATTTCTAAACAAAATTGTCTTATGGAGAGGGCAAACAAGGTTATGTTTGTGTGGTGGAAGACATTCACCCCGGCCAGTAGGCCCGAATGGTTGTTTCACAACCATCAGCTTGGTTTATTTACAACTTAACCTCAGACAGGAGGACTCTGTTAAACATGGAATGAAAACCAACCAGTTTGTGTGTTCTCTCCGCGTCTCTTGGTGGTGTTTCGGGTGAACACAAAAAGAGCACACTGTGTGCTGTGGTCCTCATTTTCCTGCCCCCGAAACATTTGATCAGACTTCTCAAAATGTAGTCCTCTGTGTTCTACACATGCACACATACAGCAACTCGCTCGCAATGTCTCATACAAGCCCGCATGTTCACGTGCTCTTCTCAAATCAAAGGCCTTAGGTGTTATTTCTTCACTCTCTTTTTCGTGTGCCCTTTGAAGGGGTAGGATGGGTCAAGAACATGGCCCAACATGACAGGAATCTCTTCCCATTAAATGGCCCTCCTCCATACTGTAACTAGAGTTCCTTGATATCATCCTCACTCTCTCTAACAGGCTTGTCTGTACTTGAAGTGGCCATAAAGCACCCAGCCAAAAAAGGAACTAAAGAGACTAGAAGAGTCCTCACTGCATATCAAAGTGTGGGAATTTCTGTTCATGATACGTGTGGTAGCAAGTCTATTTAGTTTTTCTTGTGTGAGTTGACGATACGTTTGCTTATGAAGTGTAGGGAAATCAAATAACGATTTCCTCTTCGGAGGACAAAAAATAAACGTTGTTTTTACAGCTTTTTTTGTACATTATATACACAGTTTACATGCATGGCACTTCTTTATTTTCTTCACAGTAGTTACACAGCAAGAATATACACCGATGAACACAAAATATTAACTCAACATGCAACAATTTCAAAGATTTGATGGAGTTACAGTTCATGTAAGGAAGTCAGTCAACTGAAATAAATTCATTAGGCTCTAATCTATGGATTTCACATGACTGGGCGGGGCTACAGTCATGGGTGGGTCCTGGGAGGGCATCAAATCAAACTTCATTTGTCACATGCGCCGAATACAACAGGTGTAGTAGACATTACAGTGAAACGCTTACTTACAAGCCCGTAACTAACAGTGCAGTTCAAGAAGAGTTAAAGAGAATATGTAGTTAACTAAAGTAAAACATAATAACAAGTAACACAATAAAATAACAATAACGAGGCTATATACAGGGGGGTACCAAGTCAATGTGCGGGGGTACAGGTTAGTCGAGGTAATTTGTACATGTAGGTAGGGGTGAAGTGACTATGCTGCTACTCGCTGTTTATTTTCTATGCAATGTACAAACAAATGAGGGGGGGGGGGGTCTATTTTAAATAGTCAGGTGGCCATTTTGATCACCCACTGGGGAGCCAGGCCCAGCCAATCAGAATGAGTATTTTCAAACAAAAGGGCTTTATTACAGACAGAAATACTCCTCAGCACCCCCTACTCACCACCCATTGGACGATCCTGCAGGTGAAGAAGCTGGATGTGGAGGTCTGCTGTTGTGAGGCTGGTTGGACGTACTGCCAAATCCTCTAAAATGATGTTGTAGGCAGCTAATGGTAGAGAAATGAACATTACATTCTCTGGCAACAGCTCTGGTGGACATTCCTGCAGTCAGCAGGCTAATTGCACGCTCCCTCAACTTGATTTCAACTGTGTTGTGATATTTCACATATATTCTGAACCTTCCTAATCCCATAGTATCTACAGATTGTAAATTAAAGATTAATATTTTTATTGAAACTATCATATTGTTGATTGATTGACTATGGCTTTCCAAATCTCCCAACAGTCCTATTTGTAGGGTTAATTTGAGGTAAATGTTGTGATTTTTCAGCCATTCCTGAACCTGTGACCAGAAACAAGCTACATATGGACAATACCAGAATAAATGATCTAATGATACTGTCTCTTCGCAGCAAAAATATGCAGAGCTGAGATGGCTGTATGCCCTATAAACATAACATAACATAACATAACATTGGGTGGCAAGAATTTTATACAATTTTATTTTGATTGAAAAACTCTTCAAGTTGTTTTGTATCAGTTCATAAACCATGTGCCATAGAATCGGTACATCAAATCTCTTCTATTTTACAATCTGTATGGCACCGCTGTCAACATTTTGGTCCTCCAATGAAACTGGTATTTTTTTCAATTTATGATGATTTCTTTTAGGCAATTTTGGCCTTTAAAAGGTAGACGAACAGGTTCCCTACCTTCGCTCCCTTCCACTTGCCTCCTCCAATTTGGCAGTTTTGCGGTAATCAGTTGGTTATTTAGTGTTCTATGCAATTCATATGTGGGATGTTTCTACGGAGTCCATGTACCACAGGAAGAGTGGGGCGCTTCCTATTTCCTGTCGGTAGAAGGTCGTCCTCCTCCCTGTGGCCTCTCAGTCTCTCTCTCTGGCCCTGTTCCAACTTTCTCTCCCCCTCTCTTTAGCAACAGAACGCAGCATGATTTAGCACCTCAAGGCTGGGGGTCAATGGCTGTGTATATGTGGAGAATTCTTGGAAGGCATAACATTTGGGTAGATATGGTGACTTGAGATTCAGTATCAACAGTCTGTAAACTAAATGTTGCCTCGGACTGATTTAATATCCAGCATTTCCTTAGATGACGTCACTCACCCAATGGAACGCGCCCTGTCATTCTTATCGAATGGTGGCGAGCTTTTCATGCATCTCGTGTGTATCGTCCGTAATATCTCTATTTTCATGTTCCTTCTCCCCAGGACCAATATGACATCATCGACAAGCACACGCAATCCGGGCTGGAACTGGTAGAGAAGTATGTCAAGTTTGTGAAGGAGAGGACGGAGATAGAGCAGAACTATGCCAAGCAGCTGAGGTAGGCCTCCTTCTTCATGGTTCCTCAGGCCTCATTCCTGCCTGTGTGCCCACAGCAGTTGATGTTTGTGCTCGAAAGCTGTTTTATGAAATGTATGTGGTGTCTTATGACTAGTTTGGGGCAGAGTTGAACTTGTCTCCCCCTGTTGGCATTGCCCCAGCCCAGACAGTCCCAGAAACACTGCCCTCATTCTCAAGCTTGAGCCTGCATTACTGCCTCCCCTTTTCTCTGTTCCTCACTCTCACTCCACGTGTGTCTGTCAGTATCTGCTGCTGTGCTCTGGTGGAGAGGAGAGGAAGTGGGAGCAGACTGGCACATGACGGACAGGATGTGGTCAAAGGGAGCTCTAATGAAAGAAGGAAGAATAGGAGAAGTGGCTGTGTTTTAACATAGATGTTATTCTTGACTGTAGTTTTGCATTGGCTTTCCCTTAAAGGGGCAGTGCAGTCAGAAACTTGATATCCTTAGTTTTTTATATATATATCTCCACACTGAGGTTGGAATCATACAGTGAAATTGTGACAATTATGATAATGCCCTTTTAGTGTAAGAGCTGCCTGAATTTTCAGCTTGTTTGGCTGGGTGTTTTTTTTTAGACCTAGATGATAATATAAGATTAATAACTGCTAGCTTTCAGGTTACACATCCTTCCCATTAGGCTCCTCTCTGACCACTCCCAGACTGACCACTCCCAGACTGACCACTCCCAGACTGACCACTCCCAGATTGACCACTCCCAGACTGACCACTCCCAGACTGACCACTCCCAGACTGACCACTCCCAGACTGACCACTCCCAGATTGACCACTCCCAGACTGACCACTCCCAGACTGACCACTCCCAGTCTTAGTAGAATTCTTGCTTGAGCTTTTTTTGTTTCTTTTTGACCATTTGAATTCAAAACAATTTACAGTAAGGTAATTAATTGTTACCTAGAAATGATTTTGATATTGAGATAAAAATGGAAAGATCAACTGTGCCAGTGGACCGGGGCAGTCTTGCCTACAAGAAGCAAATATTTGTGTGTGTTGTTTCTTAGAGGTGTGGATTGATTTTAAATTGAAATCATTTCTATTAAATGCAAACTGTAACCAATTTAGGTTAGTAGAACGTCTTCATTGAGATTTGAATAGACACCCTAATTTGATGCCATGTGTTTTCCTATCATTTAGGATAATTAAGTTAGAATATGTCAAAAGCACAGATGCAATCTTCCAGACTACTTACCATATCTTCCCCCTCTCCTAATATTGACAGAAATCTAACAAAGAAATACAATCCTAAACGAGGCTGTAAAGAGGAACAGGAATGCAGGTGGGCTTTTGTGTGTGTGAATGAATGTGTGTGTGAATGAATGTGTGTGTGCATAAAATAAATGTGCTGTATTTGTACCTGCCCAGGCCAGCTGTGATCTTCAACATGACTTTCAGTTCCTAATCAGACATAGAGAAGGAAAACAAAGCTTGACTAAAATAATACACCAACAATACATGACGTAATTTCAATGATGTCTTTTCAAACTGCTTTCCTGTCTATAGTACTGTAGTTGGAGAGGCTATGCCAGCACCTGCAGAGCAATGCAAATGACTGCTACTATACCCCCTGAGAGGGAAACGGGAATAAGGAAGTAATGGACCTATCATTACCTGGCTAACACAGCTATTTAAGCAACAGTGTATGTAACTTCCTGTCAATGCCCAAATCCATTACAGATCTCATCTCTCCCCCCCCCCCCCCCCCCCTCTCCCATAGGTTCTCAAACCACCAGTCCTTCCTGGACATCCTGAATGAGATGAACGACTACGCAGGACAGAGGGAGCTGATTGCTGAGAACATGATGATGAACATCTGCATCGAAATCACCAAGTACCTGCAGGAGCTCAAGATGGAGCGCAAGACGGTGAGAGAGAGAGATCCACACTGAGAAGGAAGGATGGAAGAGTTCAAAACTCAGATTATTATAGTGAGGGCGAGTGAAGATGGGTGGGATCTAGGGAAAAGGAAGGAGAGTATGAAGGAGACAGGAAGGACGAGCAGAGATTTGTAGGTTCCTCTGTTATGGCACGAAGGTAGCCTTGATTGGGTTGTCTCGTAGGGGATGGTCACTGTCGTGTTGTCGTCCTCTGAAAGGAGAGGAATGCCTTGGCCCAACCCCAATGGAATATAGAACACACACAAACACTAAAAAGTCTCCCAGTAGACATGACCCACAGACAGACAGACTGCTATTTGTTTACCATCTGTTTTGTTCAGTGGTTTTTGGTGGCCGTTGTTTATTCTGTACCCAATGCCAATGGCCCTTTCTAAGTAGGGAACGTCATGTCATCATCCTAGTGTTCTTGGTGTCTCATGTGTCCTCTCTCTCTGTTTGTCTGTTTGCAGCATCTGTCGGAGGCCAAGAAAGCCCAGCAGAGTTTGGAGAGCACCTATAAGCAGCTCGACAGTGTACGTTTGTTTACATGACAGGCCGTCTGCCAATAACTCCTCTCTTCCAAAGGGAAAATCTACGTTGTCGGTAGAATACTAATGTATACATCCTCTCTATACAGTAGGCCTGTACTTTGCTTGTCAGTGAACAGCTGTTTATTCTTTCTGTTTAGTCAAAGGCCAATGTTTTTGTCCAGTCACTGTCCTCCATTGTCTATAGTGGTGAAAGCTGTCAAATGTTTCTGAATGCTCTCTCATATTGTCTGCTTTTTGTCTGCTGTAAGTGGGGTCATTGTTACATCGGTGAAAGGGACGTTTGTTCACTAGTTGTGAGTGCATGTGTGTGTGGTGACTCAGGTGACCAGTATTTGTAATATACAGTAAAAAGAGACGAGGAGCTCTTTTTAAAAGCAGAGGAAGGGAACCAAAATGAGACCAGAAACCAGCAGCACTCCTGCCCATTGCTCATCACTGTATGGGTCAACACCACTTTAGTAAAGTCAGGTGCAAGTGTTTACTACCCTTGGGTGAAGCGGAGGTCTCGCTTGTACACAATAGCAGAGTCTATTCTCTTCCATTCAAAAAATGCCCACTGAGCACAGTGTTGGGTTAGCTAAGATCAACATGGATGTGTTTCTGTCTCTCTCTGTGTTTCAGAGTAAGAAACGTTTTGAGAGGGAGTGGCGGGAAGCAGACAAAGCTGCTCAGTATGCCGAGAAAACTGACCAGGACATCAACGCCACAAAGGCCGACGTCGAGAAGGTAGGAGGACACCAACGCTGAATAAAAAGAACACAGGTTTTCATTTTCCGTTGCAGAACGTTTTCCTACGGTGTGCCCTACTGAACACATTCCAGCTGTCCTACTGGTCCTGTTTCCCCTTTAAACAGTGGAATGTGAGCCACCATACCGGCCTGTGTGTGTGAGACCTGTGTGTTTGTTTTGTTACCGGTGTCCAGGCCAAACAGCAGGCCAACATGAGGACACACATAGCGGAGGAGTGTAAGAACGACTACGCAGCCCAGCTGCAGAAATACAACAAGGAGCAGAGCCAGTTCTACTTCAGCGACATGCCTCTCATCTTCAACGTAAGGCAGAGCCTCTCACCCATCCATCCTGACCTTAACCTAGCTTTCCTTCCTTCTGCTGGAGCTATTTTAAATGCTAACGTTGGGTTCAACAGACACTGAAAACACAGCTGACCTTTTTGAGATGGTTACTCTGTAATCAGGCACCAAGACATGGCAGATCTGATTGAGTGACGTCATGTATGTGCCTCCTTGCCCTATAGAAACTCCAGGATATGGATGAGAGGCGGGTGAGGAAGCTGGCGCAGGGCTACGTCTTGTTCTCAGACACGGAGAGGCACGTGATGCCCATTATCGGGAAGTGTCTGGAGGGCGTCACCAAAGCGGGCACTAATGTCAACGAGAGGAATGTGAGTCGGCCGGTCTGTACTGCATGTATACAGAACAAACCCAGACGTAACGTACGTAGATGCATGTGGTCCAATGAAGTTTGACAGAATTTTGAGGGAAATGGGTATGAAACACAAATGCTTTGAAACGTTTCGGTATTGTTGGTCTGTGTTTCACTGTCATAATGTAACCTACTGTCCCTGCAGGACTCCATAGCTCTTATAGAGCAGTACAAGTCAGGCTTTGAGCGTCCTGGGGACCTGGACTTTGAGGACTACAGTCAGGGCATCAACCGTGCCTCCTCAGACAGCAGCCTGGGCACCCTCGGTACACCCAAAGGCCCCCTGGAGCTGCTGGGCAAGAACAGGAGCAAACCGTTCTGGCTGTTCAGCAAGAAGAGTAAGGTAGGCTGCTAGTACCACGCCTCCTCACAGACACAATGACTAGTTTGCACTCCCTGGTACAGCCCACTCCCATGACTCAGTTCTGACTAGCTGAGTGACTTTCTGAGTTAGGAAGAGACATTATTATCCTAATTTACAATTCATGCCCAAATCAGGTTATTTCCCTCCTATGAAAGAGTGGATTTCTTAGTGTTTGAAATGATCAGTGCTCCAAGGTGCAGGTAGATCAACCGTGAAGCAGTGTGTGTCAGTGTTGAGGCAGAGGGGTTGAATCAGGGAGACAGAGTCTGGGAACGTCCCTCTGAGGACCACCTCTATCACTATGGTCCTGAAGCTGTGGTCTCACACACAATCTTTCCTGTTCCCAGAGCTCTGCATGTACAAACTGCATGGCTCCCCTCTCTCTCACACACACACACCTTTCTAGAACTGGTATGTGCATGGCTGTGTCCCTGGCCTGTCTGGGAATAAGCCCCCTCTGACTTTCTGTAGCGTGTGACTGACTGTGGTTTCCAATAGGTCAACTCTACTAGCAGGCAACGTTCTGCAGAGCTTGTTCTTTCATCAGCACAGACAGGCACAAACACATTGACTTTTCCGCTACAAACACACTGCTATTATACTGTATTATACTGGCCTAGACTATAACATTAGCAGTCAAACCACCACAATGACACCTTTGGGAAATGCCAACCATCAGGGATGATACTGGGACAGGGAGGGATGACTAGTTCCAGGTGAACTCATTTTTTCTGTGTTCTCTCTACACCGTCATTGGAGATCATGGATGGCGTTGGACCCCTAGAGGCCGTCTAGATCTAGAATATATTGGATGTCCCTTAAACAGGCCTCCTGAGCCAGTCTGTAATGACTGAAAATAAACTAGACAGGAATGTTGAGAGTACAGCAACCCAACACCGAGCTAACCTACATCATGGCCGGCCTCTATCCCCTGCTGCATCTCTCTCTCCTCCCTCCAGTCTCTTCCAGCACTTTCCTCCTGCTGCATGTCTGATTGGCTTACCCTGCTGACTGCTGTCCAATCCTGTTGCTCTAATGCACCCAGCCTACTTCCCGTCCTGTCTGTGTGGTGCACCGCTCCTGTGTCATCGCTCCTGCTCTCCCCAAAGTGGTGGATCAGTAATGATCCACCACTTTCCACCACTTTAGTTAACTTTCATATTGGCCTGTGAGAAAGAGCTTTGGATGTCATTTGTAAAAAGTCTCCCCACTGCACAACACTGACTCAAACAGCTCCTAGTTAAAGTGTTTTTTAGTCCAGGACTACTGTAGGTCTAGGCTGATCTGTGACTGAGAAACCAGCCTGTAGAGATGACTATATTCTCCCTCGCTGCTCCTCACTTGGTCATGTGGTTACACCATCATGCCAACGTTCAGTAGTTCCCACTAGTTTAGAGACCTGCCATGTCTTATTACAAGCACGTATACCAGGTCCAGACCTATAGGGTGTCCTTTCTACAAAGTTTCAGTCTACCTGTGTATCTGTGTCCAGATTAAGGTTAACCAATGGAACCTCCCATTGGTCTGCTCCAATCTGTCAACCTTGTTCCTCACGTAGGCTCACTCTACTCTACCCTTCATCGTGGCTTGTGTTTTGTTGGTGTTGGGGCTGTGGTGCTGTACTGGTGTTTCATTGCTGGTGTTGTGGCGCTATGTGAATGATCCGGTGGCTGTGGGCTTCTGCAGGAGTAACTGCTGCAGTGTCGTCTTCTCTGTGTGGTGTGTTGATGGTGTTGATGGTGTCTCTCCCTCTTTCCCTTGTCATCTGTTTTTGTCCTCCCCTCCCTCTCTCCCTCCATGCCACCCCCTCCCTGGGTGTCTGTGCTTCACCCCTCCCCAGCTCTCTCCCTCCCCCTCCTCACTCACCCCCTTGTCCACGCCGCCCGCCCCCTCGCCCGCTAACGGAACCCCCTCCCCCAAGTTCGGCCGGGACCCATTGTCGTACTGTTTGAAGGAGATCAATAAGACAGTCAAACCCAGAATATCCTCCTTCCGGACCCTCGGGCGAATGGTGAGTCATCAGGGTCAGGGGCCACAACGTCTCCTCACAAAGGCCTCCTGTTTGGTGGATCAACCTGTTCTGTCTTATTGTTCCATGAAATGACTGAATACGTTCAATCAAAACGGACTAACTTAATGAGCAAAATGTTTCAGGTTTCAGGTGTTGACCTTTCAGAGTGGAAAGACCGAATCTTTGAAGGTGTCATACACTGAATATACCAAACATTAAGAACACCTTCCTAATATTGAGTTGCACCCCCCCGGGCGTCCCCTTTTTTTGCTCTCAGAATAACCTCAATTTGTCGGGGCATAGACCTTATATAAGGTGTTTAAAGCGTTCCACAGGGATGCTGGCCCATGTTGACTTCCCACAGTTGTGTTAAGTTGGCTGGATGTCCTTTGGGTGGTGGACCATTCTTGATACACACGGGAAACTGTTGAGCCTTAAAAACCCAGCAGTGTTGTAGTTCTTGACACAAACCAGTGTGTCTGGCACCTACTACCATACCCTGTTCAAAGGCACTTCAATCTGTTGTCTTTCCCAGTCACCCTCTGAATGGCACACACACACAACCCATGTCTCAAAGCTTAGTCATCTTTCTTTAACCCTTAGAGCAGGTTTCCTTCATGTTTTTTATACTCTGAATACACATTGCATTCAAAAGTATTCAGACCCCTAGACTTTTTCCACATTTTGCTATGTTACAGCCTTTATTCTAAAATTAATTACGTTGTTTTGTTTTTTCCCTGATCAATCTACACCCAAACATGACATTTACATAAGTATTCAGACCCTTTACTCAGTACTTTGTTGAAGCACCTTTGGCAGCGATTACAGCCTCAGGTCTTCTTGGATATGACGCTGAAAGCTTGGCACACCTGTATTTAGGGAATTTCTCCCATTCTTCTCTGAAGATTCTCTCAAGCTCTTTCAGGTTGGATGGGGAGCTTCACTGCACATCTATTTTCAGGTCTCTCCAGAGATGTTCAAGTCCGGGCTCTGGCTGGGCCACTCAAGGACTTGTCCTGAAGCTACTCCTGCGTTGTCTTGGCTGTGTGCTTAGGGTCTTTGTCCTGTTGGAAGGTGAACCTTCACCCCAGTCTGAGGTGCTGAGCGCTCTGGAGCCGGTTTTCATCAAGGATCTCTCTGTAATTTGCTCCATTCATATTTCCCTCAATCCTGACTAGTCTCCCAGTCCCTGCCACTGAAAAACATCCCCACAGCATGATGCTGCCACCACCAAGCTTCACTGTAGGGATGGTGCCAGATATCCTCCAGACGTGACGCTTTGCATTCAGGCCAAAGAGTTTAAATCTTGTTCTCATCAAACCAGATAATCTGGTTTCTCATGGTCTGAGAGTCCTTTAGGTGCCTTTTGGCAAACTCCAAGCGGGCTGTTATGTGCCTTCTACTGAGGAGTGGCTTCCATCAGGCCATTCTACCTTAAAGGCCTGATTGGTGCAGTGCTGCAGAGATGGGAGAACCTTCCCGAAGGAGAACCATCTCCACAGAGGAACTCCCGAGCTCTGTCAGTAACAGTCTGGTTCTTGGTCACTGACCAAGGCCCTTCTCCCCCGATTGCTCAGTTTGGCCGGGTGGCCAGCTCTAGGAAGAGTGGTGGTGGTTCTAAACGTCTTCCATTTAAGAATGATGGAGACCACTGTGTTCTTAGGGACCTTCAATGTACACTGTCAACTGTAGGACCTGTATATAGACAGGTGTGTGCCTTTCCAAATCATGTCCAATCAATAGAATTTACCACAGGTGGACTCCAATTAAGTTGTAGAATCATCTCAAGGATGATCAATGGAAACAGGATGCACCTGATCTTAATTTCGAGTCTCATAGCAAAGGGTCTGAATACTTATGTAAACAGATTTAGACATTTGCAAAAATGTCTAAATCTGTTTTTGCTTTGTCATTATGGAGTATTGTGTGTAGATTGATGAGAAATGTTTTTATTTAAATCATTTTAGAGTGAAGCTGATAACATAACAAACAGTTGATGGGTCTGAATACTTTCTGAATGTACTTTGTATATATATTTAAGCAATAAGGCACCTTGGTGTTTGTGGTATATGGCCAATATACCACGGCTAAGGGCTGTTCTTATGCGTGACACAACAGTGCCTGGATACAGCCCTTAGCCGTGGTATATTGGTCATATACCACAAACATTGAGGTGCCTTATTGCTACTATAAACTGGTTACCAATGTAATTAGAGCAGTACAAAAAAAAATAATTCATACCCGTGCTATACAGTCTGATATACCACGACTTTCAGCCAATCAACCTTCAGGGCTCGAACCACTCAGTTCTCACACTCACACACACACACACACACGTGTTGTCTGTCTGTTTCTCTCTCCCTCAGAGGCTCACTCCAGAGAGGATCATAGTAATGGTAATACTAGAGTGGTGTCTGTGTGGGGTGTTAAAGGGTGTCTCAGCTTCTCACATTAACGGGGAATCTCACACATGACCACCTCTCCATCAGTACAATTGAACAAGCATCTTGGTCTCAAGCGTCACACTAAAGTCGGCTTGTTTACCTTCTCAAATCAATGCTGGAATGTTCACGCTCTAGTTTAGCTGCTAGCACATGAACTGGAACACAGCCAGATTCAAATTCAACATTGGATGCAAAGCAGAGGGCTGAAAACATGGCCTGTCTGTCCGTTTGGAGTTAGAGTTGAAGAGGTGGCCACCTGGTGGATTAGGGTGTAACAACACAACTCAAGTCACTGCAGCAATGGGGCAACATGGTATAATTTGACCGATTTTAAAAAATAAAAAAAACATATTTTTATTTTTTATATTGGCTTCAGTTTACCTCCATTGTTTTACTGGTCTGTCACTATGATAAACTCCTTCCTTTAAACGTTCACCACAAAACCCAATGGGAAGAGTTCCTAAAAACAGGTTCTCATTTGGGTGGGTGCTGCCAATGGGATGGTATTGGGAATGATTATATGGGTGACAATGCTGGTGGTCTTGGGTTCAGCTCACTTTAAAAAAACGAAGCATATCTGTTTGTTCACTCTAAAGCAAAAACAATGTCATTACTAGAGGTTAAAAATGTTTTCTTGTCGTCAACCGTTTCCCTTGGGCTGAACCCTAACCACAGACCGGCATTTCCTCTAGAGGTGGTTGTGGGTGGCGGGGTGTGTTCCTCTCCTACCACGTGCCATGGTGATGAAGAATGTGTGTGTGTGCTAAAGTGACTATTCCGCCCTGTGCGTTTTCTCAGCCCACAGTGACAGAGGACTTTGGCCATCTCCCCCCCGAGCAGCGCAGGAAGAGGTTACAACAGAAACTAGATGACATTGGCAAGGAGTTGCAGAAAGAAGTGGACCAGAGGTGTGTGGGGGAGTTTTGACTGACTGCTTTGACAACCATCTCTGTGACTACTGACAACTTCTCCCAACATAGTATTCCTGTGTGTGTGTTGTTTACCAATTACTGCACTTCACAGGGGATGCATTTCCACAGAGAATCAATCCACCTCTCATCTCCTCTCTTTCCCTCTCTGTCTGTCTGTGTGTGTGTGTGTTGCTCGGTCTCTCCAGTGAGGCCCTGGAGAAGATGAAGGATGTGTATGAGAAGAACCCCCAGATGGGAGACCCTGCCAGTCTGTCTCCCCAGATCAACCAGACAGCCCAGAACATGGAGAGACTGAGAGGAGAGCTCAACAAGTATGAGGTAATGGACTCCCCTCTACTGGCCACAGTCATGTACTGCATGCAATGTTCCCATATGCAAGCTAGAATACATATTGTTTGTTACCTCTTCACATAATTCTTTGTAAACACAGATCTCGTGTTTTTCTTAATTTAATATACTAACCCTTCCCTCTCTTTGACTTGGTCTCACTCACAATCTGTCACGAGCACAATCTATAGGAAACAATGGTATATTTCCTCTGTGCTTTGTTTCGCAGTCATGGTTGACAGAGGCAGGAAGGCGAGGGGACTCGATGCTCAGGAGAGATACGTTACCAGAGGATGCGATGAGCTACAGGTCTCACTCCAACAACAACGGCAGCACTCACGAACCATACAGGTTAGAAACCAGACGCTGAGGCTTCACTCGTGGCTGTCAGTGAATGTACTGTAGTCATATATCTACATTTATTATTAAGCATATGTGTGTTTCTCCCTCCAGCCCTGACGGAACCCACTCTGAAGAAGGCAGCCCAGATCCCTCTCAGGCCATCTACGCCGAGTTTGACGACGACTTTGAGGAGGAGGAGGAGGAGCTTGTCGCTCCCATCGGCCAATGCACAGCCATGTACAACTTCCCAGGTAGGTGTGGATGGGTCACAATGACACCAATGTACTCAACACTATTGTGGTATAACACACTTGTACATGGCGATAGTGTAACATGCTGTCATGTCCCTGCTAGGTGCCAGCGAGGGGACCATCACCATGCAGGAGGGGGAGGTGTTGTCTGTAGTGGAGGAGGATAAAGGTGACGGCTGGACCAGGGTCCGCAGGGCCAACGGGAACGAGGGCTACATCCCAACATCCTACGTCAGCATCAGCCTCAGCAAGTGACCCGACACCCATCCCACCCGCACAAGGCCTGAGGGAACGGCCAGTCATCACTGATGATGATTCCAAAATACTGTGGCAGCTCTCTCATGGGACCAATCAGAAAGAGGGAAAAAAGGCACTGTGGGCGGAACCATCTGGGTGTCCATAAGGAGACTACTAGGGCCAATCGAGTCGCTTTGATTTCCTCGCTGAGATGCGCACCCATGATTTCTTTCCCCTGCTGGCCAGAGAAGATGCAGTCAATTGGGCTTTTGGTTCCTTCTGGCTTGCACTTCTGTACCAGGTCACTATACTTACCACAAGCCACACATTTTCATCGTAGTTCTCCTTGATATTATCACAGTGCGGTTGTGGTTTAGTAGTGGATATCATAGCAGGACTGCTGATATAGATTAGAATGCAGCACCAACCAACATGTTCATATGCCCTCACCTCACTGTGGGAAGGCTTCTCCTTTTCACAGTGAGAGGGAGAGAAGTGCTGTTGTCAGGGCTGTACTGGAGCGTTTTGACATTAGGGTTGTGGTCAGTAAGGATAAAACGTTTTGAAACAGAGGTACTACCTGAACTTGTCCAATGAGAACACAGTGCTACAGTGTGCCCTACTGAACAGGAGCCGGGATTAAGAGGAAGTTTCCCTGACACATTAGTAAGCATAACCTGCTCTGTCTCACTCCCATGCAGCCAGAATGTAAACGGATCACATTCTTGCTCTTCGTATTTGCGCACGGCGTTTTGGACAAATAACATTTTCTCAGATAAAGGAAGTGTCTCAACACAGATCTCTGGGCACTGCATTTCAGTAGGAAAGCCCTGTTGACACAGCCCCACTATTCAGATCAGATATACTCACCAGTTAGCGTGACTTCATTTTCTTGTGCTCTGCGGTATAAATAGATTAGCCACCCACAAGGCCAAAGACTGCCAGTAAAGGCCCCTTACAGGGACATGCACATACTGATGGCAATAAAGAAATGTTTCAGACAATCACAGCCGTAGCTTCACTACAGCTCAGATTCAAGCCATCGACATAAATGGCCTATACGAGAGCTCTTTTATAGCTCTCGATTCTGAATAGTAAATAATGAATTGTTTGTATTGAGAATATAATTTATTAAGTATGTGTAGGTTGCTACATTTTAAAAGAGTTCAAGTTTAAGGCATGTTTTGGTTGATATCATAGGAGTTAACTCTCATTTGTACTTTTCCCTGCAAACACGGTGGACTGTCTGTATCCAGAGGCGAGATGGATACCAATAAATTGTTGCAGACAGAATATGTGCAACGTTAATAAGACTATCGTATTTATGTTATAAAATAATATATTTTTTAGCTATCACTACACCACTATTGTCTTCTTAGCTTTTTAACCTGTTGAATAAAGATGTGTACCTTGGTCAGGTGAATGTGTCCATTTTGTCTGGGGTTTAATAGGCGCTGCAGTTTTGAGCCACGGTGGAATATTCCTAACGTAAAAACTCACTCGCACGTCCAGGTGCCTTTTCTGGTTAAAAGCATTGTGTGTATATATACCTAACATCCAAATGTCTTCTGTTTTTTAAGGCTAATAAATGTAACACACATTTCAAAGTTCAAGTGGTTGTATAATTTATTCATGTTCTTTTTATTGTAAATATTTGTCTTGCATAGAGCCATCCGTTGTAGTATTATTATTATTATTATTATTATTATTATTATTATTATTATTAAGAGAGCAAGTTCTTCCCCAAGAAGCATTTGAATGAGATGAGAAAATACCTAGAAATATCAGGAGCATGTACATACTCTTAAAGGGAAAGGCTGTTGGAGTCTCCTTAGGGGTTCTTCAAATTGAAACTGTGGGGGGACCCCGATAAGTTCTTCGAAGAACCCCTTTTAATGGATCCTCAAATACCCCCCCCCCCCCCCTCCTGTTATTGATCATATGCATAACAATATTTTAGTTATCAGTGTTTATAATTATTTTAGTGGCAAAGCAGAATAAAACAAATATTTCCAATGACAAACCACTGTTCCCTGGTAGGCTAACTGCCTTGTTCAGGGACAGAACGACAGATTTTTACCTTGTCAGCTCAGGGATTCAGTCCAGCAACCTTTCAGTTACTGGCCCAACGCTCTAACCACTAGGCTACCTGCCGCCCCAAATGGTTAATGTGTTGATGTATCCATAGCCAGAATGATTTTTCAGTGTATGGTGATCGAACAGGTTTCCTGTTCTATGTTCTAGTCTGTGAATCCCAAAAATAGTAATTATACAGATGATTAACAAAACATGCACATGACCAGTATTCATACCTTGGTTTTTCTGGTAAATGTGAATTTAAAACAACTTGTGTTAGTGGTTTTCATACACATACCATGTCCATAATGTTGAGGCCTATGGGGTATTCTTTAAAGAAGTAAGGGAGGAGGATGCTAAATGTGATCTGCATACCAATACCAATTGACATAACTTTGTATGCCTCATCTGTATTGCCGCAGACACAAAAGTGAGCAGTTCAGTCCTCTGCACCCAATACAGCCAGCCTTCAACATATTCTTACAGCCCACATATTCTTACCTCTTTGGTGATTGATTTCCATTGGATTGTCCATCTTCTGTTTTAGAAAGATTTTCACAAATATAAAAAGACAGATGGTATCATCATAAAACAGTATCAATTTCGATCATACAGGGGACAAACCTTACCTTAAACGGAGTAGATCTTTACATTGTTCAGTTAAGTGACTTCCCTTGCTGTCTCAAATTAAAATCCAAATGTTTCTGTTGGGCAGTTAGGTTCCTGCAAGAACCCCCAGCAACTAAGGAGGTTCCTCACAGAACCCAACCTCCTACAGGGTTCTTTGAAGAAACTTTTAGGGGCAATTTTCAGAACCCTAAGGTTCTTCAAAGGACTTTGAAGAACCCTTGTTGAACCCCTCATTTTTAGAGTGTATAGCAGAGTCACAGCAGATGGCACTATTGCTGTAGTGTATAATTTCTTGTGATCTGATATCCAAACAGCCTTGTCCTCTATCCTGCTCTCTCTGAGCAGGGTATTCAAACAATGTATTAAGCCTTCCTAAACCTGTTTATTATCATGTACACCAATAATTTGCATGCATCATTAACACCTATTGACTTGAAAACATACCAACTACAGAGGTTATTTTCACGCATGTCCTACTAATCACGGTGCTCTTGCTCTCATTCCGAACATTGGCCTCTGCTTGATCAAAACGAGGACTTTTTTTTTGTGATCTAAAAGTCCTTCAACAACTGATTGATCTTTTGAATAATAATGATGCTCTGTATGGGGGGCCCTCACAGAGGAAATTATACCTTTCCTTTCTAGCACCTAATTGGCTTGCTGCTGCGCTCAAGGCCAAGTGACCACAGGGCAGCATTGACCGGTCAGTTGATTGAGCTTGGTCATTTGTATGCACTAGTCTTACTCTCAGGAACGATAAAGGTCAGATGGTCCATAAAACTGCCTGTCTTCGCATTGGGGTTGCCCGGGTAACAGGATCAGCCTCTCCTGTAAAGAAGCCATCCTCACCGCGACTGATAAACGGTTCGATGGTTCCTCTGATGTCATAACTGATGCGTTAACGATGACGTTGTCCTCTCTGTTGAGCTGGGAGGCTGAATCGCTCCACTAGGTTGGAAAGTTTGGGCTATGCTCAGAATTCTTTGGGATGATGCAAGTTTATTTTCTTTGTTCAAACTAGGCACTGGAAAACTTAGACTGCGGCTTTAAGAAACCAAGCAGATAGGCTTTACGGTGTAGGCTTCCTCCAATCAGAAAGGACCTCTGAATGTCAAGGGATAGCCTAATATTTAAAAACTGCTGTGGTTTAAAATATTTCCCTGCATGCAGCAGTGGTTGACCGAGATCAGGGTGCTCGACATGGGCAGAGTGCTAACCTGTAGTCTGTGTTCTCATGTGGCCTAAGCCTATTGCACCAATGCATCTGGATAAACAGTCAACAAAATACACTGCTCAAAAAAATAAAGGGAACACTTTAACAACACAATGTAACTCCAAGTCAATCACACTTCTGTGAAATCAAACTGTCCACTTAGGAAGCAACACTGATTGACAATACATTTCACATGCTGTTGTGCAAATGGAATGGACAACAGGTGGAAATTATAGGCAATTAGCAAGACACCCCCAATAAAGGAGTGGTTCTGCAGGTGGTGACCACAGACCACTTCTCAGTTCCTATGCTTCCTGGCTGATGTTTTGGTCACTTTTGAATGCTGGCGGTGCTTTCACTCTAGTGGTAGCATGATACGGCATTTCTTTGGGGGGCCGCACAGCCCTCCATGTGCTCGCCAGAGGTAGCCTGACTGCCATTAGGTACCGAGATGAGATCCTCAGACCCCTTGTGAGACCATGTGCTGGTGCGGTTGGCCCTGGGTTCCTCCTAATGCAAGACAATGCTAGACCTCATGTGGCTGGAGTGTGTCAGCAGTTCCTGCAAGAGGAAGGCATTGATGCTATGGACTGGCCCGCCTGTTCCCCAGACCTGTATCTAATTGAGCACATCTGGGACATCATGTCTCGCTCCATCCACCAACGCCACGTTGCACCACAGACTGTCCAGGAGTTGGCGGATGCTTTAGTCTAGGTCTGGGAGGAGATCCCTCAGGAGACCATCCGCCACCTCATCAGGAGCATGCCCAGGCGTTGTAGGGAAGGCATACAGGCACGTGGAGGCCACACACACTACTGAGCCTCATTTTGACTTGTTTTAAGGACATTACATAAAGTTGGATCAGCCTGTAGTGTGGTTTTCCACTTTAATTTTGAGTGTGAATCCAAATCCAGACCTCCATGGGTTGATACATTTGATTTCCATTGATATTTTTTGTGATTTTGGTGTCAGCACATTCAACTATGTAAAGAAAAAAGTATTTAATAAGAATATTTCATTCATTCAGCTCTAGGATGTGTTATTTTAGTGTTCCCTTTATTTTTTTGAGCAGTGTACTATCGATCTTATTTCACTGTACTGCTCTTTCTGTGAAAAGGTGCTAACGATACATCTACTCAGGACATTATTCATCAATCAATAAGGTGGGAGAGCAGGAAAAGCTCCTGCACTTAAAACAAACTGAACGATCCCTTCTTCCTCTAAAAATAAGATGTTCAAAGACTAAATGACAGGAATAGATGGTGGATTCCTCAACAGGCATGTGAGACTGATGGAACAAGAGATGTGGTGGCAAGGCAGAGGAAAAGTAAACAGGAGAGACACGACCAGAGATAGCTGAAGATCTACTAGGTAATGTATGATAGGCGATCTGCTTGCATAAGGGATTTGTATCGATGTGTGTGCATTTGTTGTACTTGGGCTCAATGTCAACACTGATGTTCATGTTCTCAGATATCCATGTGTGCATTAAGTGTCGATGTTTGCTCTATTGAGTTTCATGTTGGGATGTAGATTGAAAAGTCAGAGAAAATGAACAAAACAGGCTTCACTTACGAGGAAACCCTAGGTACATGTGCTTGGTCACTATGTTTGTCACTCTCAGCCACCGGCCCAAGCTCCCGACCGCCAGGCCACCAGCCCTCCAAGAGCTGCCCCTCAACCCCCCCCCCCCCCCCTCCCAATACAATAATTCCATTCCCCGCCCCGTCCCCCCGCCCCGTCCCCCCGCCCCGTCCCCAAATGCACCAACAAAACGAACAAAAGAGAAAAACAGAGGAAAACAGAAAACCACAACAAAAAAAACCAAAATGCATCCAGGACAACACAAATCATAACAGCAAGGCCAACTGAATATGTTTGAGTGCATGTATGGCACTATTTACATGTGTGTATGTATGCGTGTCCGTCTATGTGCACGTGTGTGTATATGCATGTCTGCGGACACGTGCGGCATCAGCCTCAGGCGAACAGGCATTAGCTGTAACAACACTGCCCTTCAGGGTCATTCCAACATGCTTTATTTTGTCAATATTTTTAGACTTTTTGTTGTTGTTGACTTTTATCTTTGACCGTCATGCTATCCTCTGCCCAGCAACTCCATTCCCACTTGTCTCCAATTCCACATCTAACCCTCAGCTTCGCTCAGCCCATCCCACCTATCTCTGCTAGCCAACCTTCTTTGGGTTTCTACGCACTATATATACACCTTTCAACTATGCTGTGATGTTTAACATACAATTTCAGTCTATCTAATCAAATAGGAAGATAAATAATTTTACTAAGAGTATTAGTATATTAGTAATTGACTGACCAGGTCTCTTCAAATCTCCCAACAATACTATTTCTAGGGTACATTTTAGATGAATGTTATGCTTTTTCAGCTATTCCTGAACCTGAGACCAGAAACAGGCTACCTGAGGGTAACACCAAAATAAATGGTCTATTGATTCTGTATCCTCACAATAAAATCTGCAGAGCTGCGATGATTGTATGTCACCGATATTCAACATTTTGTTGGTGACAAGGATACAATAATTTTAGCGGAAAAGCACAAAGTCTTGAATCTTGTGTCGTTTTATATATCGACTCATTCACCCTGTGCCATGGAATCAGTACAGCAAACATCTCTTCCCAACTATTTTGCAAGCTCTCAACATCCTGGTCCTCCGATTAAATTGGTATACTTTCCTATTTCTGCTATTTTATTCCTCTGCCAGTTTTGATCCTTTATACTGGGTAGACAGACCAGCTCCCTACCTCCTCCCACTGCCACCTGCCTCCTCCAGTTTTGATCCTTTATACTGGGTAGACAGACCAGCTCCCTACCTCCTCCCACTGCCACCTGCCTCCTCCAGCTTTGATCCTTTATACTGGGTAGACAGACCAGTTCCCTACCTCCTCCCACTGCCACCTGCCTCCTCCAGTTTTGATCCTTTATACTGGGTAGACAGACCAGTTCCCTACCTCCTCCCACTGCCACCTGCCTCCTCCAGTTTTGATCCTTTATACTGGGTAGACAGACCAGTTCCCTACCTCCTCCCACTGCCACCTGCCTCCTCCAGTTTTGATCCATTATACTGGGTAGACAGACCAGTTCCCTACCTCCTCCCACTGCCACCTGCCTCCTCCAGTTTTGATCCATTATACTGGCCAGACAGACCAGTTCCCTACCTCCTCCCACTGCCACCTGCCTCCTCCATTTTGGGGGTAATGATGTAATCAATTGGTTGTAATCTTGGATTGAGCAGACCTTCTCATTCTCCATGAAAGACATAACTCTACCATTCCAATTTACAATATCATTGAAAAACAAAATACCCTTTTCCATAAATACAGGTATTTTATCAACCAGCACATTTGAGTTCAGCCATAATATTTGTTCTATCTTTTCAGGGGAATGAAATTGAAATTGTAGCCAGCCCTGCAATGCTTGTTTGAATGAATCGAAAAAGAGACATGGCAATCTGCACAAAGGTTAAAAGGCCATTTTTAAACAACGGATGAGCTTTTCTTAGTAACCTACATGAGAACCATTTAGGGTTCAAGTAAAACATTTGTATAAGTGAAGCTTTTAGAGAGAGGTTTAGTGCTTTTATATTTAATAACCTCAGCCCACCCAGTTCACATTCATTATATAGATAGGGAGTGTTTGTGTCAGGGCGGATCATGGAGCATCACCCGCAGGAGCTTTTGAAGTCATAGGTAAAGAGTACAACCTCAACTCCCAACTGAGATGTCCTGTGGTTTTGTCGGTAGCTGTTAAATATCCGAGTATCCATTGAACAACCGATAACTGATGATTATTCATTATGATTATTGATTATTGATCAGCTACTGGAGATGTAGAGCTACATGGGAGCATACAGATATGTAGATATGAGTAACAAGCTGATCCTCTGTAACTCTCTCCAGTAGAAGTCTGTCTCCGTCAGCCACAATCAGCCTGTTACTATCACACTCACTCTTTATTCCTGCATGTTCCAACAAAACAAAATATCATGCCTGTGTCGAGCACAGCGCTGGTGATTAAATATTCAACAACCAGGTCCACCATCAGTTCCATTTCCCTGGAGAAAGAGGCACTGGAGGAAATAGGGAAAAGCTTCAGGTTTCTGGTATAGCTGTGTGTGTGGGGTTGGAACTTTAGTCAGTGGATTCTCAATCACAGAAACGATGTACTGTACTGTACTGTACGATTGATTTCCAGAACACCAGACAATTCTGAGAATGCTATGCTGGAACTGTAAACAAACAAACAAACATCAAACTTTACTCTGCTTATAATAGTCCACATCTTTATGCTCTGGGCCAGCCCTTTCCTCAAACGAATGCATATCCAATCTCTCGTTATGCAATAATTCTGAAAGCAGCTGCTAGGCCTCTGAAAGGAAACCGAGAACAGCAGAACTAAAAAGTGGGGGATGGAGGGAGAGAAGGTAAGAGGGAGAGAAGGTAAATTAGAGAGAACATTCAGTTAATATTTCTCTCTTGCCTGATCTGTGTTGTCTGATCTGTGTTGTCTGCTCTGTGTTGTCTGCCCTATTGTCTGCCTGGTTGTCTGTCTGCCAGCCTGGTTGTCTGCCTGCCTGCTCTCTGGTTGTCTGTCTGCCTGCCTGGTTGTCTGCCTTTCCTGGTTGTCTGCCTGCCTGCTTCCTGGTTGTCTGCCTGCCTGCTCTCTGGTTGTCTGCCTGCTCTCTGGTTGTCTGCCTGCCTGCTCTCTGGTTGTCTGCCTGCCCTCTGGTTGTCTTTCTGCCTGCTCTCTGGTTGTCTGCCTGTTCTCTGGTTGTCTGCCTGCCTGCTCTCTGGTTGTCTGTCTGCCTGCCTGGTTGTCTGCCTTTCCTGGTTGTCTGCCTGCCTGCTCTCTGGTTGTCTGCCTGCCTGCTCTCTGGTTGTCTGCCTGCCTGCTTCCTGGTTGTCTGCCTGCCTGCTCTCTGGTTGTCTGCCTGCTCTCTGGTTGTCTGCCTGCCTGCTCTCTGGTTGTCTGTCTGCCTGCCTGGTTGTCTGCCTTTCCTGGTTGTCTGCCTGCCTGCTTCCTGGTTGTCTGCCTGCCTGCTCTCTGGTTGTCTGCCTGCTCTCTGGTTGTCTGCCTGCCTGCTCTCTGGTTGTCTGCCTGCTCTCTGGTTGTCTGCCTGCTCTCTGGTTGTCTGCCTGCTCTCTGGTTGTCTGCCTGCTCTCTGGTTGTTTGCCTGCTCTCTGGTTGTCTGCCTGCTCTCTGGTTGTCTGCCTGCTCTCTGGTTGTCTGCCTGCCCTCTGGTTGTCTGCCTGCCTGCTCTCTGGTTGCCTGCCTGCCTGCTCTCTGGTTGTCTGCCTGCCTGCTCTCTGGTTGCCTGCCTGCCTGCTTCCTGGTTGTCTGCCTGCCTGCTCTCTGGTTGTCTGCCTGCCCTCTGGTTGTCTGCCTGCCTGCCCTCTGGTTGTCTGCCTGCCCTCTGGTTGTCTGCCTGCCTGCTCTCTGGTTGTCTGCCTGCCTGCTCTCTGGTTGTCTGCCTGCCCTCTGATTGTCTGCCTGCTCTCTGGTTGTCTGCCTGCTCTCTGGTTGTCTGCCTGCCCTCTGGTTGTCTGCCTGCTCTCTGGTTGTCTGCCTGCTCTCTGGATGTCTGCCTGCCTGCTCTCTGGTTGTCTGCCTGCCCTCTGGTTGTCTGCCTGCCCTCTGGTTGTCTGCCTGCCTGCTCTCTGGTTGCCTGCCTGCCTGCTCTCTGGTTGCCTGCCTGCCTGCTCTCTGGTTGTCTGTCTGCCTGCCTGGTTGTCTGCCTTTCCTGGTTGTCTGCCTGCCTGCTTCCTGGTTGTCTGCCTGCCTGCTCTCTGGTTGTCTGCCTGCCTGCTTCCTGGTTGTCTGCCTGCCTGCTCTCTGGTTGTCTGCCTGCCTGCTCTCTGGTTGTCTGCCTGCCTGCTCTCTGGTTGTCTGCCTGCCCTCTGGTTGTCTGCCTGCCTGCTCTCTGGTTGTCTGCCTGCCTGTTCTCTGGTTGCCTGCCTGCCTCCTCTCTGGTTGTCTGCCTGCCCTCTGGTTGTCTGCCTGCCTGCCCTCTGGTTGTCTGCCTGCCTGCCCTCTGGTTGTCTGCCTGCCTGCTCTCTGGTTGTCTGCCTGCCTGCTCTGCCTGCCGAGGGGGATGAATGGGATTCCTTAAATAGCTCTGATTAATTAGAGGTTTTCATTGCAAGTGTGCCTGTAGCAGCAGCAGTACCAGAAGCAGCTGGACTCATACTCCATACAGTAAGTACTGTTTATATGTTCCCTCTCACTCCACTACCGTTGATGTGCTGAAGTGGTGTAACCCACAATACACACCCACACAGCAGCTTTGTTTTTTTGCCCCCATTCCCCATATCTTGCTCTTTCTATCCTGTTGCGTCAGCGCCCTCCTTTTTGTTCTTATCATCACTGTAGTGTGCACTGTCTCAGGTCTCTCTCTTCTTTGCATCAGTCAGTTGGCTCCACCCGTTTTCACTCACTGCATTGATCACAGAACCCCATTTTAGACAGTTTGAGAGAATACCTCCAACCGTGGTGGAGTTTGACAGTGTAAATACTTGGTATTCATTTAATCCAAAATAATGTATGTGTTTATCACCTTAGTGGAAGCTGCCTGGCAGGTTGGTACTAGTAGTTGTGACATTACCTGGTCTTTCCCACCCTATCCTCTCTGTGCTGTTTGGGTATGCAGGGGAGCCCGTGGTGATTGATGAGTGGGCCGGGGAAGCGGAAATCTATCCCCTGGCTGCGGGGCGGGACCTGTGATGGATGGCCCCTCAGAGCTATGCTCTGGGTTGGACCGATGGGCCATGGGCCTGAGAGAGAGAGACCACTGTTGCCTGCCTGCCTGGGAGAGGGAAGGAGGGAGGGAGGGAGGGAGGGAGGGAGGGAGGGAGGGAGGGAGGGAGGGAGGGAGGGAGGGAGGGAGGGAGGGAGGGAGGGAGGGAGGGAGGGAGGGAGGGAGGGAGGGAGGGAGGGAGGGAGGGAGGGAGGGAGGGATGTGGAGGAAAAGGCCACAAGCAGTCCATAATATCGGCATTTCTCACCAAGCTGAGATTTCATCGGTGCTGTTATGAATGCAGCAGAGCAAACACCAGCTGTAGGGAGTCCTTACTAAGGATCTTTTATCACCATGAATGTACAAAAGTATGACTTTGCTTAGAAGGTATCTCTATACAGCTTATGAATACTTCATAAATCCTTTATACGTTATTGTTTGCAGGGATATCAGGCAGACCATGTTGACTTTTACTTAGCTTTGGTTAATAACGACTTGACTGAACAGAACTGTAGCAGCAGAAACAGGTCAGTTAGTTAGACACTAGTTCTGCCCAGTCAGCCACACTCTGAAAGGGCAGGTGAATGACTTTCTCACCACCAGTCGCATCCATCATGTGCTTCAAATCATTACGGATAAAACTTCCGCACGGTGTCCTTTTGTATATGCTGTATGGCTGACAGGGGTGGTTTGTAAGTGTGGCTCTACAACCAGGGAGGAAGCATGTTCAATGATGTCAGATAGATTGGCTGTCAGAGAATGTGTCCTCATCTTTCCTGACTGTTTGCATTCTCCCTGCAGTTTACACATATACTGGGGGGGGGGGTATCTATGAGCTTTTCTCAGTGAATGCGTGACACCTTGAATGTCAACATCAGCCGGAACATTGCTTTGTGTGGGAGAGACAGAATCCAGACTGTCACACACACAGACATTAATGTGTTGGTAGAACCACCTCTGATTCCTCCTCTCGGAAGCCCCGGGCTGAACGTCTCACTGTAGCGAATAAGCTGAAAATCAATCACAGTGATGCACAGAGTGTGGGTAGAACCTGACAGAAAATTAATATAATCTGTGTTTTTATTATCTCAAGAGAAACACTCCCTAGGCTCTGAGACGAGTTTGGTGGGAGATACTGTATTAGTCCTGACAGTTCCAGCTCTGTGTACATAAACACGTAGCTCCTGTTGGAGTCGTACTGCCTGTTAGTGCTGACGTCGCCTCTGATAAACACATTATAGATGCTTCCACAGTGACCTGCTGCACTATTTATGAAGTCCCAGGGGATCTCCTGACTACCTCCTCAATGCAGCAAAGAATATGCTAACGAATGTCTGATGGGGGGAGAACTTTGCGACATTACATCCTGCTATTCAAATAGATTCAGAAATACGTCTTGGTACCGCGGTTAACCACGGCCACGTTGTTTGTTCCTTTTACAGTTACAAGAATCAGCTCTTTATGAAGAGGCCCCTGTAATTTGTATTCGAATACAAAACACCCACGTCCTCACATGCACACACACACACACACACACACACACACACACACACACACACACACACACACACACACACACACACACACACACACACACACACACACACACACACACACACAGCTTCTCATCCGCAATATGTCTGTGGTTGCAGTCGATTTTGACTCGCCTGCCATCCAATATTGTGTGCTGCGGTGGGCCAACGTTGTGATACATTTGGATGCTGACATTTAACCTGGTAGGGAGACGCGGCAGCAACCTTCATCCTGGCTGGGTCTGTTCCTTTTCACCAGCTCTATCCTCAACAGTCATGGACAAGCAGAAAGGCAACGAAGGGGTCATTGACCCAGGAGGGAGGAAGAGAGTGGGAGAGGGAGCGGATTTTAAGTGAGAGGGGCCAGGAGGACCACTGCTTTCAGACAGAAAGATCAATCATCAGAAAGTGACTTAATTCTTGGCTGCAGAAGTCCCAGGGAGAGGGAGAGAGCAGAGATAAGTTGGAGAACTCTGATCCAGCAAACCTTATCTGCGGTCAGTGCTCTTCAAGCTTCAGCACAAAACTCTCCCTGCTCCCCCTACTCTCCCTGCTCTCCCTACTCTCTCCTGGTTTTTGCCAAGATTTTAGCCATCACATAGAATAGGTGCATCTGGCTGATCTCTCTAAGCTTGAATCAACATATGTTTCAGCTTCTCCAGAACTGTGATAAATGTACATTTTTTTAGCAATGTGTTTGGATTTGCCATCCAGGCGCACGGACAAGAAGTTACAGAGAACAGAATCCACATCAGCATATTTACGAAAGTATGTGGACACCAGCTCGCTGAACATCTGAGTTCCAAAATCATGGGCATTAATATGGAGTTGGTCCCCCGTTTGCTGCTATAACAGCCTCCACTCTTCTGGGAAGGCTTTCCACCAGAGGTTGGAACATTGCTGCGGGGACTTGCTTCCATTCAGCAACAAGAGCATTAGTGAGGTCGGGCACTGATGTTTGGTGATTAGGCCTGGCTTGCAGTCGGCCTTCCAATTCATCCCAAAGGTGTTCGATGGGGTTGAGGTCAGGGCTCTGTGCAGGCCAGTCAAGTTCTTCCACACAGGAAATGGCCTTCCCCAAACATTTGCCACAAAGTTGGAAGCACAGTCTAGAATGTCATTGCATGCTGTAGTGTTAAGATTTCCCTTCAATTGAACTAAAGGACCTAGCCTGAACCATGAAAAACATCTCCACACCATTATTCCTCCTCCTCCAAACTTTACAGTTGGCATTATGCATTGAGGCTGGTAGCATTCTCCTGGCATCCATCAAACCCAGATTCGTCCGTCTGACTGCCAGATGATGAAACGTGATTCATCACTCCAGAGAACGCGTTTCCACTGCTCCAGAGTCCAATGGCAGCGAACATTACACACACACCCCCCCCCAGCCGATGCTTGGCTTTGCATATTGTGATTTTAGGCTTGTGTGCGGCTGCTCGGCCATGGAAACCCATTAAATGAAGATCCCGACAAATAGTTATTGTGCTGACGTTTAGAACTCGGTAGTGACTGTTGCAACCGAGGAGCTACACGCTTCAGCACTCGGAGATCCCATTCTGTGAGCTTGTGTTGTCTACCATTTTGCGGCTGAGCCGTTGTTTCTCCTCTACCTTTTCCACTTCACAGTAACAGCACTTACAGTTGACCGGGGCAGCTCTAGCAGGGCAGAAATTTGATGGATTAACTTGTTGGAAAGGTGGCATCCTATGACAGTGCCACGTTGAAAGTCACTGAGCTTATCAGTATGGGCCATTCTGCTGCCATTGTTTGTCTATGGAGATTGCATGGCTGTGTGCTAGATTTTATACACTTTTCAGCAACGGTTGTGGCTGAAATAGCCAAATTCACTCATTTGAATGGGTTTCCACATACTTTTGAATATATAGTGTAAATTGAGGAGCTGATGTTTTTTGAGAAGGTAAATGTGTTATTTTCTGACATCAAGTTCAGTTGAACGAGAAAGCAGAGAGTGAGATTTGGGGGAGAGATGAGAGATGGGGTGACTGAAAAAGAGAACGAAAGATCAAGAGGGCCTAAGAGAATGTGTGTTTGGACAGGATATAGGGGAGAGTACTGTTTCTGCTCATTTGCCCCCAGGCAGGATGATTTCCCTCGTGAAAGGCCATCAAAGAAAACTCTCTGAAGAAGAAATCACATCAGGAATTCACTTTTGGAGGACCTGAATCTGTGTTTTTCTAACCCCAGGCAGGGTAGCGAAGAGCCTGCACGCCCGCGTCTCTGGAGGATCAGGCTATACGGTCTGTTTTCCCATGCGGCTCTATCTCATCAAATCTCACGTTTGACATCTCTCTGCTCTTTTCCTGGTGCATAATTGTGATTATATGCTGTGTAGAATGTAGATGTCATGTGATTTACCAGTTGGCCTCTTGTTAGAGGAGCTACGTAACTGGTTTAAGCTCTTGATTGTTTGTGTTTAAAACTGACCTCTGTACCGTGACAATTTAACGCGGAGCTGCTGAAATTACTAATTGGCCACGCACTTAGGCAGCGTATACACAGGCAGCCCAATTCTAATCTGTTTTTCACTAATTGGTATTTTGACCAATCCCATCAGATCTTTTCACATCAGATCTTTGTCAGAACTGATCAAAAGACCAATTAGGGAAAAAAGTATCAGAATTAGGCTGCCTGTGTAAACGCCTCTATTGGCTACTCTACGCTCTCTCCTCTAGTCATACAGTAACCTCTGTTCCAATGGCACACGTACATGCATGCACGCAAACCACCCAGGGGCTAGAGGACCCATTACTGTTCTGTTGAAAAAAACATGTGAACCAGCTTAGCATAAATTAGTGCACAGACTGCCATCCATCATTTGAAGTCCCCAAGCAGCCTGTCATACATACATGGCATCATTTTATTATCACTGGGGCGGGAAAATAACTTTCCATCAAAGGTTGCAGAAGCGGTGACATAAAATATCTTCTGCAGATGTAGATGATGTTGTCTAGCTGCCGGTTGTTCCCTGAGATGGAGCGAGAGGGCAGAGGTTTCTACTGCTAGCTAGTTTGATGAGACAGGCCAGCTCTCGCCTGGGGAGCGCTAGTTTGTCTGGCAGCGATGGCGAGGGGAGTAGAGCAGTCTGGGTAGAATGGCGGGTGAGTGGACGTGTGATGTGGCTCTGTGTGTGAGTGTGTGAGTGCATGCATGCGTGTCAGGAGGGATGGAGGGATGGAGGGATGGAGGGATGCCCAGACCTAAGTTGTTTCTGGGAAAAGGGACTGCATGGGGGAGTGAGTGCCACAGTTGTTCAAAAGGTCTCGGCTATTTAAAAAAAAAAAATGAACACAAAGTGATCATATGAGATAAACTGCTTGGCAAGCTGGACTGTGAAAAGCATTAAACTCACTATTATTTTGAGAGGACAGCAGGTGTGTGCTGTGATCTGCCTTGTAGCACTGCGGACAGACCAACAGTATATCTGGACACTTTCACTGTATGTAGGAAATTAGACCTTGGTCAACTCAGTGTTTATGCTTCTGACTACATGTACTTCTGTACATGCCAGTCAATTCATGTACTTTTTCGGCACCAATTGTTTATCAACCAATCAAATCCCTCATGTTTTCGAGTTAAGCACATTCATATATGTCACCCAATCAGAGAAGGTCTAGTACTTTAGTTAGAGATGCACTGTAATGAAGTGGCTTCTAATTACGCCTCATTTTAGGACAGCTCTCTCCATGTTAGTTCAGAGCAGAGTGAGGTACTTTGTGTCCTGGCTAAGGGTCCTCTCAGTAGGCCCACTAAGCACTTCAATTTCCCTCGAATTCTGCAGCCTCTTTGTCCGAGGATAAACACCAACACTGTGAAATATCCACTGAATGCACTGGGCTTTCTGTAACTCGCACTCGTTGGATGGAAAGACCCATTCTGACTCGACAAAAAATAATGTTTTCAAGGAGGGAGAGCGGATATTAGGACTATATTAGTACTAGATCAGGGCTGCTGAAAGATGAGTAAAGGACCCATGGCGTTCTACAGTACAACGAGTGGATTGAGCTTTGTGTGTTTGGTGGGGGGGTTGAGTGAGAGGATGTTTGTTTGGACTGGAGGAGGGAGATGTGTGAGTCAGTTGCATTTGGGGCTCGGAGCTGCTGAATGAAGTATGTGCCTGGGTATGAATAATTATCCTCACTGTTCTGCGTCAACAAGCTGACACACTTTCATCTCTGCGTTCCCGAGGTTCAGAAAATAGATCTGGGTGTTGTTCTAAACAGCAGACAGGATCCGCAACTGTACAACCATGAGACTTGATAAGGAACGGAGTTGTTGTCAGTGTTACCGGGGTCTTTATTCATGTTACAGGCGTGTGCAGTACCTGGTGGTTTATGGGAATACTGGCCCCACATGAAACAGTACATGAGAGGATAAAGCCTTGGTTTGTCAAGATACTGTAACTGCAAAACACAATATCTCCTATGCTGTTTGACTGATATGAAGGCATAGTCTCTGTCCTCTATAGTTTCCGAACAATTGAATTGATTCAAGACATTTCTATGCTTATTGCAGTTCGCATTGTTGTGTGAGATTCCGTGTAGTGTTTATGGGACGTAGCTGCCAGAGAAAAAGGAATGTGTCTGAGTCTTGCTGTAGTGTATTAGCTCTACTGTGTTTATTTGTCTGGGGCTCTTGATGAAAAGCCATGTCGCTCTCCATTCTCACTGTGTTCAATTTTCTGTTATTACGCAGAAATTAAACATGGCTGTCACTTTACCTTGCCAATGAGCTCCATCATGTTGGTGGGGGGAGAGAGAAGCTGGGGAGGGAGAAGAGATATGTAGACCCACGTGATCAAACGCTTTGCATCTGTCTCCTGCTGTGAATGATTCTCCCCTACACAACCCCTTGTTCCCTCAGTTCCTCTGTCTCCAAACTCTCCTATTCGTTATTTTCATGTTCCCCACCATCTAATAAAGTAATCAACCCAGGCCTTCACCAAGACGGAAAAAAACTAAATACCCCAAAGCCTTCCTGCCGAAAGAGGAAGAGTTTGGAACTCATCAAAGATTTACCGACTGTGACTTTTTATATTTATTTCTGCCCGCCTCTGTTTTGCATATGAGTTTGTTTTCCTCCTCCGCTCCCATGCTGATAGATCCCCTCCCAGCCAATTCTGCTTTCCACAGTGATGTGGCTGCTATTGCCTCTGCTCAGAATACGCACAGCCTAATGCTCAGTTTTGTATGAGGGGTGCTGAGTCCCCTAAGCCTCGGGGCTAGGACTGCAGTCTGGCAGAAAGGGCTACCTGAAATGACATTATTGTTTCATTATTAAGCACATCTGGAAACAGTTCTACATTAATTAAGCAAATTCCTGCTGCAGTAAACCTGATGACTACATTAATTACCAAATGCCACAATCCAAATGAAAGTTTAATATTTCCTCGTCATGCTTTGAATTTTTCAGCAATAGTATTAATAATTGGAATGTTTCATCAGAGTCCTTTAAAACACGAATGATTCATCTCATATTCAGCATTCCATCGTTTCTGATCAAATTCCCTAGAACTTATGCCCACCTTCCACTACACTTCCAGGACCCAGGCGCGCACACACACACACACACACACACACACACACACAAACACACACACACAGGTCTCCTACAGACCCACTGTATATGTTATTTCTGCTGCTGAGAAGTCAGGAAGTTATTAGCAAGTTCATGAATGTGGCCGTCCTTCTCATTTCCTACCTATTATTGTTCCATTACCCTGTACTGTGTGGATACATGTAATTACACATTTATTCTCAATAGTAAAAAGTACAATTATATAATAGCAGTATTTATTTGAAGGCAGCTTACAGCCAAGACTGTGTGAGGCTTTTAGTCCAGTTGTCCTTGATGGTCTGGCTTTAACTGTTATGTTCTGCTTCCATTCTGTCTGTGTTCTCAGTGTTCTGGTCTTGAGTCAGTGAATCATGAAGACTGTGTCTACCCACTGCCTATCTAACTACTCCCTTCTCCCTACCTCCTCCACTGTTCCTGTGTCTCTGAACATACAGCAAGGTCTGTGCCCCTTGTAACCATACTGCCTAAGAGCTGCACTGGGTGTCCTAAAGACACTGATATGGAGCAGCAGCTGAAGAGCAATGAATGAGGAGGTAGACCAGAGGTGAGGGACCTCTTGATGTGTGATGGAGAATCCCAAACCACCCCCTCGCCCCTACCAACTCGCTCAGAGGGCTCTCCGCGTTGTCACAGGTTACCGACAAAACTCTGAGGGTGACTTCCAGAGAGTGGCGAGGAGATCAATAAACCCATCAACTTTGGAACACACTCTTGACTTGAATGAAGCAAGCATGAAATTCAAATGAACAAATCCCCCCAATATATAAACCTCAGTTAGAGTTAAACCTTTACTTTGAAGGTTTTTTGTGTCAAGTCTCAAAATCAGACATAAACTAACGCACGTGGAATATAATCAGGCACGCCTCTCAATTAAAAAAAATTTTAATTGAACATACTCCGAACATATCGCAGTGCACGTCAGGATAGTACTTCGCTCTGAAGCCTGCAGCCTTGCAGGTTCATGTCTATCTGGGGGTTTAATTAGCCCCTACACCCTTGATAATGTTCACTCCCTCAGCTTTGGGACACTTGTGCAAATGGCGAAGGGGTTGATTTGGGGTTCATCCTGTGTGTGTGTGCGTGTCTCTGTGTGTGTGTGTGTGTGTGTGTGTGTGTGTGTGTGTGTGTGTGTGTGTGTGTGTGTGTGTGTGTGTTTTGACTGGGCTGGGCCTCTTCACCACTAGCTCTTAATGTCTGGAAACTCACTACAAATCCTATTTTCTGCAGACAAAGCACAATGCCATGGAGGGAGAAATTAGTTTTAGGTTAAGGGTTTGTCCCATTCAACAGATTACATGACTCTCCATCTTAAATGACTTTAGCCGATGCTCTTATCTGGGCTTACTCACAGCTTTCACACACTAGCAGTTTCTGAATTTCAGGCATGGAGTTATCATTGTAGATGAATACAGAACTAGTATTTTGTTTGTGTCAAAGTGGGACCAATCTGCATACCCAATTCGGCCACTTTATATCCATACAACCTCTCCTCTATCTCTCTTTATTCCTTTTGGCTATGTGGGAACAAACCTCCTTTCCTACGCTTCCACTCCCACTAACCTGTCAGTACATCTCAGCACAGGAGCCTCTCCATTGAAATCAGCGCTCCCCTTTGTAAAATGGAACATTCAAATCAATTATTCCTCTTTTGCTGCCAATTCTGCTTCACTTTTAGCTGAATTACTTCCCCACTGTTGAAAAGGCTCCAAAATATATCCAATTTGCATGTTTATCTCAAACAGACATTTCGGTCTTTTCACTCGACACAAACCCTTTCTCCAAGGTCATCAGTCACTTCTACACTTTAAGTCTCCTCCCTGTCCTTCTCCTGCTAGTAGGGCTCTTGATACTGGAGTCCCCATTTTCACAATAAATGGCTTCTGTCGTCTTTCCCCAGCGCTGGCCCTCTAAATTATTACAGTTGCTATACCGTGTGAGTTGGGCGCTTTGGATGGAGACCTATTTACTGCAGAGAGGAATATGTGATAGATAACACAAGGGCACAAACACAAAGAAAACGCAGAACTGCCAACCTGAGAGGACTTAATTTGGACTGTAAATGCTGGTTGTCATGGCACTACTTTCTGCATCACAACCGACAATGTTTTGCTTTGGGTTTTGTACACATTCAAAATAATCCTTGAAATAACAAATGGCTGTGAGAAGTCCAAGCAGAAATTCAATCACCAGAGGGGTGGAGGGGCGCCAGGCATTTCTAGGGTGTAATTGGGCTCCTGTTCTTTACATGAGTCAGCAATTTACTGTGTACTCAAAGTTAACAATTTACTGCAATCTCTCTCTCTCTCTCTCTCTCTCTCTCTCTCATAAACACACAGATAGCATCGTTATGTACCTCTTGACAATGCACATTTACAATATTGTATGCACTGAATACATTCCTAATATTGTGTTGCACCTCATCTTGATACACACGGGAAACTATTGAGCATGAAAAACCCAACAGTGTTGCAGTTCTTGACAAACTACCACCAAGTAGATTTAACAAGTAACATCAATAAGGGATCATAGCTTTCACCTGGATTCACCTGGTCAGTCTAAGTCATGGAAAGAGCAGGTGTTCCTAATGTTTTGTACTGTCAGTGTATGACTCATGCACTCAGAGGAAATAGAGACTCTCCCTCTCTCTCTCTTTCTCTCTCTATCCTTCTCTCTTTCTCTCTCTCTCTCTCTCTCTCACTCTCTCTCATTCTTTCTCTCTCCCTCCCTCTCCCTCTCTCTTTCTCTCTCTCTCTCTCTCTCTGTCTCTCATTTACTTTCAACTTACACCTACTAGCCATATATTCATATATTGTCCACATCTAAGTGCACTCTCCTGTTGCAAACTGTCTTAGGTGTGAACTAAGCTAGGTCCTAGTCTAGCAGCATATAAAAATGGAATTTGTCTTAGGTGTGAACTAAGCTAGGTCCTAGTCTAGCAGCATATAAAAATGGAATTAATCAATAGGTGCCTTACCGGCGCATCTCTGTTTCCACCAAAGTAAACCGTTTGAGAATAATTGAATGAGTGCCTCTCTGACTGAGACAAATTACTCTCTTTTGTGACTGATTGGACTTGCTGCTCTCGTCTCTTCCGGTCTTTCACCCCCTCTCTCTGTACAGTATCTCTCTCTCTCTCTCTCTCTCTCTCTCTCTCTCTCTCTCTCTCTCTCTTCTCTCTCTCTCTCTCTCTCTCTCTCTCTCTCTCTCTCTCTCTCTCTCTCTCTCTCTCTCTCTCTCTCTCTCTCTCTCTCTCTCCCTCTCTCTCTCTCTCTCTCTCTCTCTCTCTCTCCTCTCTCTCTCTCTCTCTCTCTCTCTCTCTCTCTCTCTCTCTCTCTCTCTCTCTCTCTCTCCTCTCTCTCTCTCTCTCTCTCTCTCCTCTCTCTCTCTCTCTCTCTCTCTCTCTCTCTCTCTCTCTCTCTCTCTCAGCTACTCGTATTGCCTTCCTTGCCTCTCCCTCTGTCCCGCCCCAAATGTTAATTCAAAAAACAACGAACAGCGTGCTGTTGCCAAATTATTTAAAGAGATTTAGAAACGCAAACTTTGGATGAGAAGAGAGGCGAGATGGAAAATTGATGTTTGCTCTTGCTTTGCTGTCCTATTGGCCAAGCACTTACCCCATTCAAACTCCCATAAAGACTCACTTTGCATTTGCACATGACTATTTCCCTATTCCCTTTCTCCATCCGCCCTGCTGACATTAGCACAAGTCACATCAGTTGCAGTGAGCCGGCCCAGCGTCCCGGTACTGACCGAAACATGAATATGGGCCAGTGGATGGCTGTTTGAAAACTGAACAATAAGGTATCATCACCTCCTAAGGAGCGATCAGGTAGTCTTTGGCTACTATTCTGCCTCAATATCTCTATCTACCAAACCAGGTCTGGAGAGGTGTATTCTCTGGTAGGGTCTGTTGGTATCCCTATTCTCCTCGGTGCCTGTGGTGAAGCGCCCCAACTCAATGAAATATCCTGATGAAATATCCCATTTCCATTCAATTCAATTGTGTTCCTATAAAGAATGGAACAACCCGAATATTAGAAAGCGCTTATCTATAATTTATAAGCAGAATCAATTAGAATCACCTGCCTGCATGTGAGGAGGCATGGGCTGCTAGCTGGCTGGCTGGGGGAAGCTGCTCACAGGAGCACAAATACAAATGGCATCATCAATAACTGGTGCTACTATGATTTATAATCATGTGTGTGGAAGTAGAGAGCAATATGCTCTGTACTGTAGCTGGGGATACGGCTATAGGTTCTTTTCCATAATGTCTCAGGTAGATACACTTGCTGGCTTCTCTAAGTGAAGAGGTAGGAGGAAGATATATGGCCCAACAACATTTCCTAACATTCCCATCTTCATTTGGTGTTGACCGTTGCTGGTGGACGGTAATGGAATGTGGACTACTATTGTGTGTGTACCAGTCTCCTCATATCAGCTAACCACAAAGGAAATGAAACCAGGATAGGGCCCTTGTGCTATCCTGCATGTTGTTCTATATTGTCCCCTACAGGAACAGTGAGTTCTATCGTGCCGACATCCAGAAGCCCATGGGTGTCTTTTATTCTCCATGAAGGCAGCCCGTACGCCCGTGTTTTAGATGTATTTCTATATGTTGGTGTGTGGCGGCTGATGTGCGTGGAGGGAACAGGCCTGCTGGGAGGTTAATTAGCTTCCTGCGTCCCGGGAGGCACTCTGCAATCTGGCATACCTGTCATCCATTACTGCATTACTAGAGACCGGTTTTGTGTGTGTGTGTGGATGTATATATTAAATACAAATAAATAATCACTGTGTAATCATGTTTCCATAGTTCTGATGATACTACAGTAATGTAGTTGTTCCTCCCATACCAGTGAGTGTGTGTCTGACTAGTAAACCAGCTCTTTGGGGTGCTGTACAGCAGGTACCAACAGGTCTCAGACCTGCTCAGTGCTGGACTCTATGTAAATGACTACAGTAAGCAGATGTAAGTGGCTGCTCATGTTTAAATCACAGCGTTGCCCCTCTGAACTCCCTCAGGGGCAGAAGCTGAGTCTGACACATCATTTAATTCTCCCCTTTGGTCCAGAACAACCCTGTGCTGTGACCCAGACCTGCCTAACCTTTTAGCACCAACTTCACACACAGCAGACTCATTGGTCAGGACCGGTACACCTCAGCCAAAGCACGGGACACCTCAGCCAAAGCACCAGGACGCCTCAGCCAACGCACCGGGACACCTCAGCCAAAGCACCAGGACACCTCAGCCAAAGCACCAGGACACCTCAGCCACAGCACCGGGACACCTCAGCCAAAGCACCAGGACACCTCAGACAAAGCACCGGGACACCTCAGCCACAGCACCAGGACACCTCAGCCAAAGCACCGGGACACCTCAGCCACAGCACCAGGACACCTCAGCCAAAGCACCGGGACACCTCAGCACCGGGACACCTCAGCCTAGGCACCAGGACACCTTCCCATTGTCATTTCTACTGTTGTCCTACACTTCACACAGCTCACACCTCCATGGCAGTGTTGGAATAATATCACCTTCAGATTCCTACAAATGTGTATAGTTGGAGTCTCGGTATGAGCTGAATCAGGGGGAAGCGGTATGAGCTAAGCAAGCAGTGTGACGTCCTTTACACATGGACAAACACAAACAAAATCATATGGACACACCCTAATTCAAACCATACCATGATGACCGAAGTAACATGGACACACCCTAATTCAAACCATACCATGATGACCGAAGTAACATGGACACACCCTAATTCAAACCATACCATGATGACCGAAGTAACATGGACACACCCTAATTCAAACCATACCATGATGACCGAAGTAACATGGACACACCCTAATTCAAACCATACCATGATGACCGAAGTAACATGTGAGACATACTTAGCCCAGTAAGGTCTGTAAACCATATTTCATGCACGGTCTGTACACACACTAAACACACACACATGTCTGTAGTTTTTGTCAGTTGTAGTCAGTTCAGTATTTCAGTGAAGCAGAGGGTTGTGACAGAGTAAAAAGCTGCTATTAATGTCTACAGTACTGTAGGAACTCAGACTCTGTCTCTGTGAAGACCTCAGAGTATAAAACCCGCTGTCAGACCCCGTGTTGCCCTCCTCCTCCCTCCTTACTCCCTTCTTCCTCCTATATCTCTATCTCCTGCTAGGCAAGGAGGATCGCTAATTCGTCCTCTCCCTCTCTCTCTCCTTCTCTCTCTCTTTCTCTCCCCCTCTCTCCCTTCACCTGTCAACCAGGCTGACAGAGGTTTGTGGTTCTTCCTCTGAGCAGTGACCCTTACTGGGTTACAGCAGCACTGACAACACGGGAGAAAACTCTACAGGCTAGGGAGGGGGAGTTTGATGGAGGAAGATGGAGGGCGGGATGGATGGTAGTTGGAGGGAGGAAGATGGTGGGATGCAGTAGGAGGAAGGGATGGAGAGGAAGAGGGGGAAGGAGAGGAGGAGGTAGGTTGAAGTGAGGCAAGGGAGAAAAACCTGTGCAGAATGTTTGCTTTCTCGTGGCTGAGTTGTTGTTGCTGCCTGGGTAATAAACCTCTAGAGGATCTATCTGAGTGACATTGTTAGAGTCTGGCTGCCTCCCTCTCCCTCTCCCTCTCCCTCTCCCACTCCTTTCCTTCCTTCTCTCTCCTTCCTTCCTTCCTTCCTTCCTTCCTTCCTTCCTTCCTTCCTTCCTTCCTTCCTTCCTTCCTTCCTTCCTGCTCTCTCCCTATTTCCTTCCCCCTATCCCCCCTCTCTCTCTGTCTCTCTCTCTCTCTTCCTTCCTTCCTTCCTTCCTGCTCTCTCCCTATTTCCTTCCCCCTATCCCCCCTCTCTCTCTGTCTCTCTCTCTCACTCTTCCTTCCTTCCTTCCTGCTCTCTCCCTATTTCCTTCCCCCTATCCCCCCTCTCTCTCCCTCCTTCTCTTTCTCCCTCTCTCAATCCTACACAAGGCACACACTCCATGCAACCAAGTACACACAGTTCTGCATAAATTCCCTCCTGTCTGACCTACGCACACACACATGGACACACACTGAGTGACGCAGTGTGAACTCTGTGAGTAAGAGCGAGGGGATGACAGTTGAGAAATATAATAAAGAATTACCTCTAACCCCTCTGCCGGAGCCTGCCATCCTATTAGTGATCCATGCTACATCTCCATAGTAACCACAGGCCTCATGTGTCCTCCAACTCCCCAGCTGGCTTTTTGTTGGGTCAACTTCACTGATAACAATGTGTGTGTGTGTGTGTCTGTGTGTGTTTGAGAAAGATGTTTATGATAACATATGCTTGCCATTTGCTTGAGTAGTATCGATGTTGTCCTGCCCCAGCGGTCCAACTGTTGAAGAGAAGGAAATTAGTGAATGAAAAGAGTGATTTCCTAAAGAGCTGTGGTTCTTTCACTGTGAGTCCATCTCTTCTCTTTCTCTACCTCTATAAACCCTGCAATCATTTCATCAACCTCTCTTCTCTTCAGCAGGGCCGCTCATCATGACCTTTCTTCCCTCTTTTCAACACTCGCTCGTTTCTTTACCCGTCCCTCCTAGCCCCTCCTCCAATTTCCCAGTCCTACATTCACTCCATCCAAACACACTTTCATTTGGGCTTCTTCATTGGCTTGCATGGCTCGTCTGCGTGGGCTGCCAAAACTCTCAAAGTATTGATTATGCAACAAGCACATAAACCGCTGTATCCACCTGATTCATTAATCAACCAAATGACTGCACCAATGTTCATGTTGTATTAGCATTCCATTTGCAACATCAATAAAAACCTGACGTGATTATTATGGGCAGTACAGTTTGATGGCAGTTGTAGAAGTAGTTATGTGGATTGTACATTGATTTTCTCCTCTTTGTCGAGTCTGAACCACAGAGGCAGAGAAACAGGCAGAGAAACAGGCAGAGGAACAGGTAGAGAAACAGGAAGAGAAACAGGCAGAGAAACAGGCAGAGAAACAGACAGAGAAACAGACAGAGAAACAGACAGAGAAACAGACAGAGAAACAGACAGCGAAACAGACAGCGAAACAGGCAGAGAAACAGGCAGAGAAACAGGTAGAGGAACAGGCAGAGAAACAGGCAGAGGAACAGGTAGAGAAACAGGAAGAGAAACAGGCAGAGAAACAGGCAGAGAAACAGGCAGAGAAACAGACAGAGAAATAGACAGCGAAACAGGCAGAGAAACACAGAGAAACAGGTAGAGAAACAGGCAGAGAAACAGGCAGAGAAACAGGCAGAGAAACAGGCAGAGGAACATGTAGAGAAACAGACAGAGAAACAGGCAGAGAAACAGGCAGAGGAACAGGTAGAGAAACAGGAAGAGAAACAGACAGCGAAACAGGCAGAGAAACAGGCAGAGGAACAGGTAGAGAAACAGGAAGAGAAACAGGCAGAGAAACAGGCAGAGGAACAGACAGCGAAACAGGCAGAGAAACAGGCAGAGAAAAAGGCAGAGGAACAGACAGAGAAACAGGCAGAGAAACAGGCAGAGAAACAGGCAGAGGAACAGGTAGAGAAACAGGAAGAGAAACAGGCAGAGAAACAGGCAGAGAAACAGACAGAGAAACAGACAGCGAAACAGGCAGAGCAACAGGCAGAGAAACAGGTAGAGAAACAGGCAGAGAAACAGGCAGAGAAACAGGCAGAGAAACAGGCAGAGAAACAGGCAGAGAAACAGGCAGAGGAACAGGTAGAGAAACAGGCAGAGAAACAGGCAGAGAAACAGGCAGAGAAACAGACAGAGAAATAGACAGCGAAACAGGCAGAGAAACACAGAGAAACAGGTAGAGAAAGAGGAAGAGAAACAGGCAGAGAAACAGGCAGAGAAACAGACAGAGAAACAGACAGCGAAACAGGCAGAGAAACAGGCAGAGAAACAGGTAGAGAAATAGACAGCGAAACAGGCAGAGAAACACAGAGAAACAGGTAGAGAAACAGGAAGAGAAACAGGCAGAGAAACAGGCAGAGAAACAGACAGAGAAACAGACAGCGAAACAGGCAGAGAAACACAGAGAAACAGGCAGAGAAACAGGCAGAGAAACAGGCAGAGGAACATGTAGAGAAACAGACAGAGAAACAGACAGAGAAACAGGCAGAGGAACAGGTAGAGAAACAGGAAGAGAAACAGGCAGAGAAACAGACAGAGAAACAGACGGCGAAACAGGCAGAGAAACACAGAGAAACAGGCAGAGAAGCAGGCAGAGAAGCATGGAGAGAAACAGGCAGAGAAACAGACAGAGAAGCAGGCAAGGAAACAGGCAGAGAAACAGGCAGAGAAACAGGCAGAGAAACAGACAGAGGAACATGTAGAGAAACAGACAGAGAAACAGGCATATAAACAGGCAGAGAAACAGGCAGAGGAACAGGTAGAGAAACAGGAAGAGAAACAGGCAGAGAAACAGGAAGAGAAACAGGCAGAGGAACAGGTAGAGAAACAGGAAGAGAAACAGGCAGAGAAACAGACAGAGAAACAGACAGCGAAACAGGCAGAGAAACACAGAGAAACAGGCAGAGGAACAGGTAGAGAAACAGGAAGAGAAACAGGCAGAGAAACAGACAGAGAAACAGACAGAGAAACAGACAGCGAAACAGGCAGAGAAACAGGCAGAGAAACAGGTAGAGAAATAGACAGCGAAACAGGCAGAGAAACACAGAGAAACAGGTAGAGAAACAGGAAGAGAAACAGGCAGAGAAACAGGCAGAGAAACAGACAGATAAACAGACAGCGAAACAGGCAGAGAAACACAGAGAAACAGGCAGAGAAACAGGCAGAGAAACAGGCAGAGAAACAGGCAGAGGAACATGTAGAGAAACAGACAGAGAAACAGGCAGAGAAACAGGCAGAGAAACAGGCAGAGAAACAGGAAGAGAAACAGGCAGAGAAACAGACAGAGAAACAGACAGAGAAACAGACAGCGAAACAGGCAGAGAAACACAGAGAAACAGGCAGAGAAGCAGGCAGAGAAGCATGGAGAGAAACAGGCAGAGAAACAGACAGAGAAGCAGGCAAGGAAACAGGCAGAGAAACATGCAGAGAAACAGGCAGAGAAACAGACAGAGGAACATGTAGAGAAACAGACAGAGAAACAGGCAGAGAAACAGGCAGAGAAACAGGCAGAGGAACAGGTAGAGAAACAGGTAGAGAAACAGGAAGAGAAACAGGAAGAGAAACAGGAAGAGAAACAGGAAGAGAAACAGGCAGAGAAACAGACAGAGAAACAGACAGTGAAACAGGCAGAGGAACACAGAGAAACAGGCAGAGAAGCAGGCAGAGAAGCATGGAGAGAAACAGGCAGAGAAACAGACAGAGAAGCAGGCAGAGAAACAGACAGAGAAGCAGGCAAGGAAACAGGCAGAGAAACAGGCAGAGAAACAGACAGAGGAACATGTAGAGAAACAGACAGAGAAACAGGCAGAGAAACAGGCAGAGAAACAGGCAGAGGAACAGGTAGAGAAACAGGAAGAGAAACAGGCAGGGAAACAGGAAGAGAAACAGACAGAGAAACAGACAGCGAAACAGGCAGAGAAACACAGAGAAACAGGCAGAGAAGCAGGCAGAGAAGCATGGAGAGAAACAGACAGAGAAGCAGGCAAGGAAACAGGCAGAGAAACAGGCAGAGAAACAGGCAGAGAAACAGGCAGAGAAACAGGCAGAGAAACAGACAAAGAAACAGGCAGAGAAACAGGCAGAGAAACAGGCAGAGAAACAGACAAAGAAACAGGCAGAGAAACAGGCAGAGAAACAGGCAAAGAAACAGGCAGAGAAACAGGCAGAGAAACAGACAGAGAAACAGGCAGAGAAACAGGCAGAGAAACAGACAGAGAAACAGACAGAGAAACAGCAGAGAAACAGGCAGAGAAACAGACAGAGAAACAGGCAGAGAAACAGGCAGAGAAACAGACAGAGAAACAGACAGAGAAACAGACAGAGAAGCAGGCAGAGAAACAGACAGAGAAACAGGCAGAGAAACAGACAGAGAAACAGACAGAGAAATAAACTTGTTCTGTTCTAACTGCATGTGGTGCTCTCGCCTCTCTCTCTCTCTCTCTCTCTCTCTCTCTCTCTCTCTCTCTCTCTCTCTCTCTCTCTCTCTCTCTCTCTCTCTCTCTCTCTCTCTCTCTCTCTCTCTCTCTCTCTCTCTCTCTCTCTCTCTCTCTCTCTCTCTCTCTCTCTCTCTCTCTCTCTCTCTCTCAGCCACTAAATGATCAGAAAGCTTTCAACTATGTCATCGTTTTCCTTCCATTTTCTCAAAGGAATTGTGATGTTTGTATAAACTGGTTTATATTTAGTTTAAGTTTATTAGAATCTAGAAATCACAGCTTTGCAGGATCCAATGCATCATGTTCCAACTGTCAGGATCGGACCCGTCATCACTGCTCTGTTTTTCATTCCAGTCCTTGATAATGGGCAGGTCACAAGTTGAAAGATCAGCACACTACTGCCACTGCTACAGACGGCCTAATCAAAGCCGACGCTGGAGATGAGAAGCAGATACGGAGAGTTGAACATTTAATGTAGCACAGACAGGGAACAGAACAGGAACAGCGTCAGAACCGGGGAACACAAAGACATAAGACAATTAATACAGAAGTGGGGAGCAGAGTTATAGGGGAGGTAATAACACGGGGATTGAGTCCAGGTGAGTGCAATGAATCGCTGATGCGCGGAACGAGGGAAGCAGGTGTGCGTAATGATGGTGGCAGGAGTGCGTAATGTAGGGCACCCTGGCAGCATGGTGCACTCGAGCGCCCGGGAGGTGAGAGTGGAAGCAGGCGTGACACTAGCAGCAACTCTACATTAACAACTTTTAGAGAGAGCGAGAAAAAAAGAGAAGGACAGAGAGATAGAGGGGGAGGCGGAGAGAGAAATTGTGTGTACAGTAAAAGAGAAAGTGAGCAAGAGGCTTGAATTTCATGTGACCTTATGCCTGCATTAAAAATTTAACCAGAGCCGTTAAAATAACAAGGAAATGCTTGGCTGTGTTTGCTGCAAGTAGGCCAGGACTATAAATCTTTCATTTTGTTCCTGGAGGACCGGTAACCACAGGGGTCCTGCTCTCCTGTCATTGCCATCGCTCTCTCTCTCTCTGACATGGAGTGCTACAGACTCGTTCTCCCAGAGTCCTCTCCTCTGACAGTCTGTGGCGTAACATTATTTGAACCTCAGTGTGAGTCTGTGTTTACTGCTGCTATTCCTCTGAAAGTCACATTCAAACCAATCAGACTGAATAATGAATGGGACTGGGAGCCACTGTGTGTATTCCTCTCTTCAGAGAGCTCCTGTCCCTGCACTGTTAGTTTGTTAGTCTTAGTGTTCACGATTTGCTGAATCTGTTTGTGAAAGTGTTCTCTGATGTTCCCAGACCCCCCCCCCGCTCTCTCTTGAGGTGACGCAGCAGTTTAATCAGTGGTTACAATCGCAGAAACAGGAAATTAAGATTTTCCAGCCCATTGCAGATCCTCTCTCTCCCCTTCTCCCCCACTCCCCCACTCCCCCTCCTCTCTTCTCCTCCCCTCCCCACCCCCACTCTCCCTCCTCTCCCCACTCTCTCACTCTCCCTCCCTCTCCCCCACTCCTCCCCCCCTCTCACCACTCCCCCTCCTCTCCCCTCTTCCCCTGGTGAGATAAAGGGCCTAGAGCAGTTAGCTGATATATGAAATGCTCAGATTGCAGAACTGGGATGTGTCCTTGAGGAAATGGAGTTGATCAGTGGTACGTCTCAATGCATTGACCTCCTCCACCTCCTCCGGCCCTGGCTACTTATCAACCTGCACCCAGGCCGCCAGGCTAACTGCCCCTGTACACGCTGATATGTGGGCTGGAAGAGGAGAAGAGGGGAAAGTTAATGCTTTCGAGAATTGAAATAGAAAGTTTGAATTTAGATGAAGGTTATAACAGTAGGGGGAGAAATGCATGGTGTGGTAGAAGACAACCATGGACATTCTTCTTCCTCTCTTCACTGCTCTTAGATTGTATGCTGCACTATGTTCCCCTCTTCTCCACACTCCTCTCTTTTTGGTATTCCTCCCCAGTCTCCTCCTCTCTCCCACTTACCAACCACTGCATAGAGCCAGTCCCCCTCTCCACCTGCTGTCTCTGCAGATGTTCTATCCCTCTCTCTCTCCCTCCATTTCTCCCCGCTCCCCCTTTTTTTGTATTCTTTGTGTTCTCTCTGTTTTCCCCTTTCCTCCTCATGTCCTCTTAGTGTCTTTGTTTCTCTGCGGTCTCTGGTGGAGGGTTGTAAACACAAAGCACATAATGCTCCATGTGGCCCCATGTTTTCATAGTTATTGCTCTAACGATTGCTAACCGGTTTGTTGGTAACCCTGTTTGTTGGTTCGACCTCAGCCTGTCAGCCATTTGGTTGACAGTGTGTGAGAATGTGTGAGAGTGTGTGAGAGAGTGTGTGTGAGAATGTGTGAGAGAGTGTGTGCATGAGAATGTGAGAGAGAGTGTGTGTGTGTGAGAATGTGTGTGTGTGTGTGTGTGTGTGTGTGTGTGTGTGTGTGTGAGAATGTGTGAGAGAGTGTGTGAGAGAGTGTGTGTGAGAATGTGTGAGAGTGTGTGTGTGTGTGTGTGTCTGTGTGTGTGTGTGTGTGTGTGTGTGAGAATGTGTGAGAGAGTGTGTGTGTGTGTGCGAATGTGTGAGAGAGTGTGTGTGTGTGTGTGTGTGTGTGTGTGTGTGTGAGAATGTGTGAGAGAGTGTGTGAGCGAGTGTGTGTGAGAATGTGTGAGAGAGTGTGTGTGTGTGAGAATGTGCGAGAGAGAGTGTGTGTGTGTGTGTGTGTGTGTGTGTGTGTGTGTGAGAATGTGTGAGAGAGTGTGTGTGTGTGTGCGAATGTGTGAGAGAGTGTGTGTGTGAGAATGTGTGAGAGAGTGTGTGTGTGTGTGAGAATGTGTGAGAGAGTATGTGTGTGTGTGAGAATGTGTGAGAGAGAGAGTGTGTGTGTGTGTGTGTGTGTGTGTGTGTGAGAATGTGTGAGAGAGTGTGTGTGTGTGTGTGTGTGTGTGTGTGTGTGTGTGTGTGTGTGTGTGTGTGTGTGTGTGTGTGTGTGTGTGTGTGTGTGTGTGTGTGTGTGTGTGTGTGAGAATGTGTGAGAGAGTGTGTGAGAGAGTGTGTGTGAGAATGTGTGAGAGAGTGTGTGTGTGTGAGAATGTGCGAGAGAGTGTGTGTGTGTGAGAATGTGTGAGAGAGTGTGTGTGTGTGTGAGAATGTGTGAGAGAGTATGTGTGTGTGTGAGAATGTGTGAGAGAGAGAGTGTGTGTGTGTGTGTGTGTGAGAATGTGTGAGAGGTGTGTGTGTGTGTGTGTGTGTGTGTGTGAGAGAGAATGTGTGAGAATGTGTGAGAGAGTGTGTGAGAGAGTGTGTGTGAGAATGTGTGAGAGAGTGTGTGTGTGTGAGAATGTGCGAGAGAGTGTGTGTGTGTGAGAATGTGTGAGAGAGTGTGTGTGTGTGTGTGTGAGAATGTGTGAGAGTGTGTGTGTGTGAGAATGTGCGAGAGAGTGTGTGTGTATGTGAGAGAATGTGCGGGAGAGTGTGTGTGTGTGAGAATGTGTGAGAGAGTGTGTGTGCATGTGTGTGTGTGTGTGTGTGTGTGTGAGAATGTGTGAGAGAGAGTGTGTGTGTGTGTGTGAGAGAATGTGTGAGAGTGTGTGTGTGTGAGAATGTGCGAGAGTGTGTGTGTATGTGTGTGTGTGTGAGAATGTGTGAGAGAGTGTGTGTGTGTGAGAATGTGCGAGAGTGTGTGTGTGTGAGAGAGAATGTGTGAGAGAGTGTGTGTGTGTGAGAATGTGTGAGAGTGTGTGTGTGTGTGTGTGTGAGAATGTGTGAGAGAGTGTGTGTGTGTGAGAATGTGCGAGAGAGATGCAGAAGGAGAGGGAGAGAATAGAAAGAACCTCAATCTGTCATTTGTAATGACAGTTTATTTGATGTAATTTAGTTAAAGAGCTGCTACTGCTTGGAACCAGTTTTATCCACGTGCACCTGCATGCAGACATTGAGTAGAGGGAGGGGTGTGATTGCTTCTGTGCGTGTGCGACGGCCTGTATTCTGTCGATGGCACTGCAGTTCATTTTGCTAACCTGTGAGTGCAGCGTTTAGTCCCACCTGCTTCTTGGTGATCGCACCATGATGTCAGCTTCACAACACGTCTCTGTAACTGCAGCCACTTGATCATCCATCCCATCCCTGTGGACACGGGACAGTGGCCAGAGCAAAGTGATGGAAAGTGGGTTGTTGTTAGGGAGGGAACAGGGGAGCGAGGTGGGGAACAGGGGAGCGAGGTGGGGAACAAGGGAGTGAGGTGGGGAACAGGGGAGCGAGGTGGGGAACAGGGGAGCGAGGTGGGGAACAGGGGAGCGAGGTGGGGAACAGGGGAGCGAGGTGGGGAACAGGGGAGCGAGGTGGGGAACAGGGGAGCGAGGTGGGGAACAGGGGAGCGAGGTGGGGAACAGGGGAGCGAGGTGAGGAACAGGGGAGCGAGGTGAGGAACAGGGGAGCGAGGTGAGGAACAGGGGAGCGAGGTGGGGAACAGGGGAGCGAGTTGGGGAACAAGGGAGCGAGGTGGGGAACAGGGGAGCGAGGTGGGGAACAGGGGAGCGAGGTGGGGAACAGGGGAGCGAGGTGGGGAACAGGGGAGCGAGGTGGGGAACAGGGGAGCGAGGTGGGGAACAGGGGAGCGGGGCCAGCATCGACAGAGAGGTGGGGAACAGGGGAGCGGGGCCAGCATCCACAGAGAGGTGGGGAACAGGGGAGCGGGGCCAGCATCGACAGAGAGGTGGGGAACAGGGGAGCGGGGCCAGCATCGACAGAGAGGTGGGGAACAGGGTAACGGGGCCAGCAGGGCAAGGGAGGTCCTGTGTGGCTGGGAGCATCCTGTCGTGTCCCTGGGTGGTTGGGGTGATGGACGGCCCAGCCCGGTGGTGGCAAGGTGGGACGGGTGGTGGTGCCAGCGCTGTGCTGCAGCAGTTTACGGCCCCCGTCTGTCTCCCTCTGTCTCCTTTGCTGACAGGGCCCCTGCCGTGATGAATGTAAAATTGATAAAGGTTCATTGATATGCGTCGACTGGAGGAAAACCCATCGACTACCTCAGCAGACTCTCTCCCTTCCACCCTCCACTTGTTTGGGGGTAATGTATTTAATTACAGGATCAGTAAAGCGGCCCAGCCCCAATTTGCATATTAATGAGGCATTGTGCGTGCCTCCTGCAATGTTTATGGGGAGTAAAGTGGAAGGAGCAGTGTTTTAAATTATCTTTACTTTGTGTATATGTGGAGGGTGGCAGGGGTGGGGCTCTGTAGTGCCAGGGAGAGGAATCACCATTTTTCAGGAAACACTGTGGACAAATTTAGATAACCTAAGTATATTAATTAGATGGATAAGTCCCTTCCCAACCTGGACAGTTTGTGTGGGAGTTCCTGCTCATTTACACACACTGAATACAAATAATACACACAGATATCCAAATCCAACATATAGGTTTTCTTTCTCAGAATGAGACATTTCATAAATCAATATCTAAACCGTTATTAGCTGTCAAGGATGAATGTGTTTTTATGTATGGCTGTACGTTAAATTCCTTTTGTGAATGCATGGATATAATGAAGATTTGTGTAGCGTTTAAAATGGAATCCATATTCTATTGTATGGGCATGAATTATACAACAACTCTGTGTGAGGAGGGAATTCACTAACCCAAAGACCGCTGAACATATTACTGTGTGTGTGTGTGTGTGTGTGTGTGTGTGTGTGTGTGTGTGTGTGTGTGTGTGTGTGTGTGTGTGAGAGAGAGAGAGAGAGACGGAGAGAGCCGGAGAGAGCCGGCAGGCAGGCGTGTCCTTGGAAGCTTGGCCCTCTGGACTTGCTGCAATTAGTTCCATGTTTTAGTCACATACTTTATATATACAAAAGTATGTGGACACCCCTTCAAATTAGTGTATTCGGCTATATCAGCCACACCTGTTGCTGACAGGTGTATAAAATCGAGCACATATACATGCAATCTCCATAGACAAACATTGACAGTAGAATGGCCTTACTGAATAGCTAAGTGACTTTCAACGTGGCAGCGTCAAAGGATGCCAACTTTCCATCAAGTCAATTTGTCAAATTTCTGCGCTGCTAGAGTTGCCTACCTGCCCCCAATGCATAGTGCCAACTGTAAAGTTTGGTGGAGGAGGAAAATTGGTCTGGGGCTGTTTTTCATGGTTCGGGCTAGGCCCTTTAGCTCCAGTGAATGGAAATCTTAACGCTACAGTACAATGACATTCTAGACGACTCTGTGCTTCCAACTTTTTGGCAACAGTTTGGGGAAGGACCTTTCCTGTTTCAGCATGACAATGCGCCCGTACAAAAGCGAGGTCCATACAGAAATGGTTTGTCGAGATCGGTGTGGAAGAACTTCACTGGCCTGCACAGAGCCATGACCTCAACCCCATTGAACACCTTTGGGATGAATTGGAACGCCGGCTGCGAGCCAGGCCTAATCGCCCAACATCAGTGCCCGACCTCACTAATGCTCTTGTGGCTGAATGGAAGCAAGTCCTCACAGCAATGTTCCATCTTCTAGTGGAAAGCCTTCCCAGAAGAGTGGAAGCTGTTTTAGCAGCAAAGGGGGGGGGGGGGGCAAATCCCATTTTAATGCACATGATTTTGGAATAAGATGTTTGACAAGTAGGTGTCCACATACTTTTGTTAAGGTAGTGTAGCTTTGTGATGTCTAAAGTGGGCCTTGGCCTGCTCCCCTCTGCACCAATACCCCTGTTGTCCTATGACAGGCAGCCTGCTTCTTTCTCATTTTTCAGTCATGGAATGAGGCTAGAGGAGGAGGCGGAAGGGAGAAGCAGAAGGAAATAAATTGTCTCTCTCTCTCTTCTGAGATGCTTCCCCTGCCTCCTCTTCTCTTGTTATAACAGAGGGGGGGGGAACAGCCCCTCATCTAACTGACAGTAACTACAGCAGAAAAAGGCTTCTGATCCCTCCCGTCTCCTCACCTCAGCCCAGATTTCCCTCCTCTCGCTCTCTCGCACCTCAAGGTTCTGTTAAAGAGCATCCGATGAGAGTTAGAGCTCGTTATTGCTCCGTCAGCGCTGTTGCGCTTCAAGTTCTCTCAGTATGTATTTATTTCACTATTGTATATGAACATTTCAATCCACACACCAATACCACGCGCCACAAAACGAATAGACAGTTTGTTCTTGAAGAATGAATTCACTCTGTTCCTGCCTGGTGACGCATTATCTGAGAGGAAATGAGAAAGGGGGAGAAAGTGTGGGAGCGACGACGGAGGAAGAGGGAGAGAGAGAGAAGAGACAGGAGGGAGGGTTTTAACATTGACACCCATGTATTCCTTCTGTTCCCAAATGAATGGCTGTTGATGTGAGAAGAGGCTGAGACAGAGACAATAGAACTGAGACTGAACTGCAGGATCGTGAGCGTTCCATTCAGTTAAGATCCTAATGGCACTGTGAATGTTTCAGTAAACACATGTAATGGTCATTGAGCTGACAGATGGAGGTGGTGTATACCTCCGTTAACACTAATGCTGCTGTTCTCCAGGCTACTCAGCGACTTTTATAGACCCACCTCTATATCATGTTCTAGTCTGGAGGACGTGACACGAGTAACAGTGACGTCGTGGAGGAGAAACAGTGGCGTAGTGGAGGAGAAACAGAGACGTAGTGGAGGAGAAACAGTGGCGTAGTGGAGGAGAAACAGTGACGTAGTGGAGGAGAAACAGTGACGTAGTGGAGGAGAAACAGTGACGTAGTGGAGGAGAAACAGTGACGTAGTGGAGGAGAAACAGTGACGTAGTGGAGGAGAAACAGTGACGTAGTGGAGGAGAAACAGTGACGTAGTGGAGGAGAAACAGTGACGTAGTGGAGGAGAAACAGTGACGTAGTGGAGGAGAAACAGTGACGTAGTGGAGGAGAAACAGTGGCGTAGTGGAGGAGAAACAGTGACGTAGTGGGAGGAGAAACAGTGACGTAGTGGAGGAGAAACAGTGACGTAGTGGAGGAGAAACAGTGACGTAGTGGAGGAGAAACAGTGACGTAGTGGAGGAGAAACAGTGACGTAGTGGAGGAGAAACAGTGACGTAGTGGAGGAGAAACAGTGACGTAGTGGAGGAGAAACAGTGACGTAGTGGAGGAGAAACAGTGGCGTAGTGGAGGAGAAACAGTGACGTAGTGGGAGGAGAAACAGTGACGTAGTGGAGGAGAAACAGTGACGTAGTGGAGGAGAAACAGTGACGTAGTGGAGGAGAAACAGTGACGTAGTGGAGGAGAAACAGTGACGTAGTGGAGGAGAAACAGTGACGTAGTGGAGGAGAAACAGTGACGTAGTGGAGGAGAAACAGTGACGTAGTGGGAGGAGAAACAGTGACACACGTCACGTAAATGCCGTGTTAATACACAGACTTTTGATATTGTGAATGAAAAGCGTTTACACACCTTTCTTTATCAGCACACTGCAGGACACAGGCACCAAACCTAGAAATAAGTCCTAGTGGGGATTTTATATGGCACTTCCCGAACTGCTGTACCACATTAACCCTCTCCCTACCCTAGCTTCATGTCCACACCCCGGTTCAGCCCTAACTCTAACCCTATCCCTACCCTAGCTTCATGTCCACACCCCGGTTCAGCCCTAACTCTAACCCTACCCCTACCCTAGCTTCATGTCCACACCCTGGTTCATCCCCAACTCTAACCCTATCCCTACCCTAGCTTCATGTTCACACCCCGGTTCTTCCCTACCCTAGCTTCATGTCCACACCCCGGTTCTTCCCTACCCTAGCTTCATGTCCACACCCCGGTTCAGCCCTAACTCTAACCCTATCCCTACCCTAGCTTCATGTCCACACCCCGGTTCAGCCCTAACTCTAACCCTATCCCTTCCCTAGCTTCATGTCCACACCCCGGTTCAGCCCTAACTCTAACCCTACCCCTACCCTAGCTTCATGTCCACACCCCGGTTCAGCTCTAACTCTAACCCTATCCTTACCCTAGCTTCATGTCCACACCCCGGTTCAGCCCTAACTCTAACCCTATCCCTACCCTAGCTTCATGTCCACACCCTGGTTCAGCCCTAACTCTAACCCTATCCCTACCCTAGCTTCATGTCCACACCCTGGTTCAGCCCTAACTCTAACCCTATCCCTACCCTAGCTTCATGTCCACACCCCGGTTCAGCCCTAACTCTAACCCTATCCCTACCCTAGCTTCATGTCCACACCCCGGTTCATCCCTACCCTAGCTTCATGTCCACACCCCGGTTCAGCCCTAACTCTAACCCTATCCCTACCCTAGCTTCATGTCCACACCCCGGTTCAGCCCTAACTCTAACCCTATCCCTACCCTAGCTTCATGTCCACACCCCGGTTCAGCCCTAACTCTAACCCTATCCCTACCCTAGCTTCATGTCCACACCCCGGTTCAGCCCTAACTCTAACCCTATCCCTACCCTAGCTTCATGTCCACACCCCGGTTCAGCCCTAACTCTAACCCTATCCCTAACCTAGCTTCATGTCCACACCCCGGTTCAGCCCTAACTCTAACCCTAACCCTAGCTTCATGTCCACACCCCGGTTCAGCCCTAACTCTAACCCTAACCCTGCCCTAGCTTCATGTTCACACCCCGGTTCTTCCCTACCCTAGCTTCATGTCCACACCCCGGTTCTTCCCTACCCTAGCTTCATGTCCACACCCCGGTTCAGCCCTAACTCTAACCCTATCCCTACCCTAGCTTCATGTCCACACCCCGGTTCATCCCTAACTCTAACCCTATCCCTACCCTAGCTTCATGTCCACACCCCGGTTCAGCCCTAACTCTAACCCTAACCCTTCCCTAGCTTCATGTCCACACCCCGGTTCAGCCCTAACTCTAACCTTCACATTTATATTGCGCCATCTGTTATGCTTCCGTGATACAGACTGAATAGAGCCTTTCATCCTTTTCGCGTCTTGAGGCAGGTCAGACCACATCTCCTTTTTCTACCCTAACCCTAACATTAGCCCTGACCCCCAGCTGCTTCCTTCTGCGGTGCGGCCGAGCCCTCTGCCCTGTCCACTAACCTACAGCAGCGTAAATACAGAGGGAGATTGGGGGAGCAGGAGTCCACGTGGCCCCACCCCCATCAGCTACATTTCATGTCAAATCTTCACTGTCTCAATGAAGTGTGCCATGTCAGAACATCACAGGTGTAAAACCAAACGATCCATGGCTGTGCCCCAGAATACTGCTACAGCTTTACTGTCCTTCACAGATCCTAATTAGACTATAGAGCTGGGAGGATCGATGGCTGCTCCAAAACGCTATTAAACACACCAGTTAAAGGAGAGGGTCTCTCAGGAGACATCTTTCATTTCCATCTCTCCCTCTCTCTCTTCTGTACCTCCCCCTCCACATCCCTCCCCCTTTAGGGGGAGAGTGTCCATCCAGAGTGATGAAGATACTGTAGGGCAATCTGAAGAGAAGGAATATGGCTGCAGTGTAACTGTGTGTTGTGTTTATGTGTACCTCCCTCCTGCTGCCTGCCGTCGGTTCAGTATAGCAGGGAGGATAGAACTGATTGTTTAATTGGCCGGATATAAAGCAGCTGTCAAAGCTTGCATACCGCACTGTAAGTCTTAGTTTAACAGCAGGGCATCTTTGCTGCTTCAGCCCCGACTGCAGACGAACGACACGGCAGCTTTATATGTATAACATACTTTTTCTTATTCTGCCCCTCCACGAGACAGATGCCTGATTCATTTTACTAGGCAAGTCCCCATGGTGGTGGGATGGGAACGGGCTCTCACAACTCTCAGGGACCCGAGTGGATGGGACTGTTTCTCTCTTTGTCTTCTCCACATTCAGCTCAGCCCCTCTCCTCTCCATCACACTGTCTCCCACTATTATATGAGTCAATCAGAGCGAGTGCATGCAGAGCAGAGCAGAGTAGACATGCATGCTTATAGGCAGCTAGGCTAAGCTCTGAGTGAATGAACTCTTACTATGCCACTCCATGGTTCAAACTTCTCTTCCTGGATTGCATTAACGCTGGGATCCAATCAATCACAGGTAGTGGATTTTTCAGGATATCACTTTGAGAAGTGTTTGATTTGCACAGCAGCATGTCCTGGATAGAGGGAGTTGACACTTGTAGAGATTGTCAGTCTGGTTGTGTGCTCTGGATCACTTTAATGAGTTGAACGCTACAGACTGGCGGTCTCTAAATCAAGCCTCCATCTCCCTCCATCCAGGACATGTTGCTATGCAGATCAAACACATTTCTGGAAAGTCACTATCTGCAATTGACTGAATCCTTGCCTGAGGCTTCCAATGGGCAGAGCCATGTTATGGACCAAAATCCTCTAATTGAAGCAGAAGTTTGTTGAAATAAAGCCTGAAAACGGTGAAATTATATATATTAGAATTTCCTTTGGGTGGATATGATTGTTTAGGAGGATGTAAGATAGAAATGATAATTTTAAGGTTTTGGAAATACATGTGTCACAGGACGCTGTTGAGGGGAGGACGGCTCATAATATCGTCTGGAATGGAGTAAATGGAATGGTATCAAACACATGGAAGGTTTGATTACCATTCCATTACTCCGTTCCAGACATTACTATGAGCCCGTCCTCCCCAATTAAGGTTCCACCAACCTCCTGTGGTGTGTGTTAATATACAGTTGAAGTCGGAAGTTTACATACACCTTAGCCAAATACGTTTAAACTCAGTTGTTCACAATTCCTGACACTTAGTCCTAGTAAAAATTCCCTGTCTTAGGTCAGTTAGGATCACCACTTTATTTTAAGAATGTGAAATGTCAGAATAATAGTAGAGAGAATTATTTCTTTCAGCTTTTATTTCTTTCATTTCTTCCCAGTGGGTCAGAAGTTTACATACACTCAATTAGTATTTGGTAGCATTGCTTTTAAATTGTTTAACTTGGGTCAAACATTTCAGGTAGCCTTCCACAAGCTTCCAACAATACGTTGGGTGAATTTTGGCCCATTCCTCCTGACAGAGCTGGTGTAACTAAGTCAGGTTTGTAGGCCTCCTTGCTCGCACACGCTTTTCCGTTCTGACCACAAATTTTCTATAGGATTGAGGTCAGGGCTTTGTGATAGCCACTCTAATACCTTGACTTTGTTGTCCTTAAGCCATTTTGCCACAACTTTGGAAGTATGCTTGGGGTCATTGTCCAATTGGAAGACACATTTGCGACCAAGCTTTAACTTCCTGACTGATGTCTTGAGATGTTGCTTCAATATATCCACATAATGTTCCTTCCTCATGATGCCATATATTTTGTGAAGAGCACCAGTCCCCTCCTGCAGCAAAGCATCCCTACAACATGATACTGCCACCTCCATGCTTCACGGTTGGGATGTTGTTCTTCGGCTTGCAAGCCTCCCCCTTTTTCCTCCAAACATAACGATGGTCATTATGGCCAAACACTTCTATTTTTGTTTCATCAGACCAGAGGACATTTCTCAAAAAATACTATATTTGTCGCCATGTGCAGTTGCAAACCGTAGTCTGGCTTTTTTATGGCGGTTTTGGAGCAGTGGCTTTTTCTTAACTGAGTGGCCTTTCAGGTTATGTCGATACAGGATATAGATACTTTTGTACCTGTTTCCTCCAGCATCTTCACAAGGTCCTTTGCTGTTATTCTGGGATTGATTTGCACTTTTCACAGCAAAGTACGTTAATCTCTAGGAGACAGAATGCGTCTCCTTCCTGAGCGGTATGACGGCTGCGTGGTCCCATGGTGTTTATACTTGCATACTATTGTTTGTACAGATGAACGTGGTACCTTCAGGCATTTGGAAATTGCTCCCAAGGATGAAGCAGACTTGTGGAGGTCTACAATTTTTTTCTGAGGTCTTGGCTGATTTCTTTTGATTTTCCCATGATGTCAAGCAAAGAGGCACTGAGTTTGAAGGTAGGTCTTGAAATATGTCCACAGGTACACCTCCAATTGACTCAAATTATGTCAATTAGCCTATCAGAAGTTTGTAAAGCCATGACATAATTTTCTGGAATTTTCCAAGCTGTTTAAAGGCACAGTCAACTTAGTGTATGTAAACGTCTGACCCACTGGAATTGTGATAGTGAATTATAATTGTTGGAAAAATGACTTGTGTCACGCACAAAGTAGATGTCCTAACCGACTTGCCAAAACTATAGTTTGTTAACAAGAAATTTGTGGAGTGGTTGAAAAACGAGTTTTAATGACGCCAACCTGAGTGTATATTGTAGCTCTACAGTGTGTGTATGCATATTTAAAATGGGCAACTGTTAAGATCCCAAAACCATTTCACGCACGATTATTTCCTCCGTTTCATCACAGCTGTACGTGTCCTTCCTCTCCGCTCAACTCAAATGGATGAACAATTGGACCTTGTCATGAAACACAGCCTTTCTTAGTGGACTGTCCGTCAGGGGGTGCATCCAAAATGGCACCCTATTGCCTATAAAGTCCATTACTTTGGACCAGAGCTCTATGGGGTGCACTTTTATAGGGAACAGTGTGCCATTTCAAGCGCAGCTGGGAGTAACCATACCGTAATAAAAGCGTTTTTCTTTTTTTACATGAGACCAATACTCTGTGGGAGATACGGCCTGTGTTATCCTCCATGCTGAATTAGATTGATTTGTGTCTCCGCGAAGTCTCAAAGGAAAGCTATTGAGACAGGTCCTTTGTGTTTTGAGTTCATCGTCTGAGTTTTCGTATTGTCCTGCGTTCCCACACATCCTTCTGCTAGTGAAATGTCAGCCTTGCTCTTGTCTGTGAACTCATCAGGGTCCTGGACTGCATGAAGGCTGACCAATAGAAAGGTCACCTACCAGAGAATCAGATCACCATGGTAACCCAGGGCTTCCCCTCACCACCTCATCCTCCTGTTTTTTTCTCCTGGGTCTCTTCCAAAAAGAGATCTGATTTTGTCTCAACCTGTATAAATGAATAAAATGAAAATAAAATTGTCTCTATCCAAACTCCTCTGCCTTTCAGAGATAAACCTGAAATGCCAAGGGGGATTTTAGAATATTTTGTTGGGAGTTTTGATTTTATGTGTCATTGAATGAACAGGAACACAGTGAAAAGGTCACTGTTTATGCAGGTGGTGTCATACTGAGTGTGTCTGTCTGTCCATTGTAGTGCAGTGGGGGATGGAGAAGAGCTATGCACTTTTAAAGAGATGGAGAGAGCCAAACGCAAACAGCAACAGTTTGTGTCAGTGTTGCCTGGGATCTCAGTTCTCTGCCTCAATGCTAATGTTGTCACATTTATCTTTACAATTTTCATATCTCTCTCTCGCTCTCACACTCTCCAATCCCTTCACACCTCTTTCCTTTTCATCCACACTGTTTATGACCACTCTTGTTCTTTCACAGAGTGATCACCTTGGAAACAACAACATTGTGGCTGTATTCAAACTTTGAGATCTTCAGGTAGTGAGAGCTCAAGATGGACATGGTATTTTGAGTGTTGTTTCTTCTGTCCCGTTAGGATGATTATTGAAGGAAATGGAGCTTTCATAATGAAAATCAATTTTAAAAATGAGCTATTTCAGCTCTCAAAGAGAGTACTGGTGGACGTACTCTACCCAAGAGTCAGGAGCCACAACAAAGAGAGTACTGGTGGACATACTCTACCCAAGAGTCAGGAGCCACAACAAAGAGAGTACTGGTGGACATACTCTACCCAAGAGGCAGGAGCCACAATAAAGGACAACGTTTTAAATGGTAAAGGTTGATATTTATTTCTCATCACAAATAAAAAGAACCATGCTTACTCATCACAGAAAAGGAAATCAGAAAGTCTGTATATATTTACTGACCTTGCTGTCGGAGTGTATTTTTTCTCTGAATGAATAACAGCAGTCTATGAAGAAGATTGAAATGCTTTAAAAAAGTCCAAGCCTCCTTCCGTCCATCTGCCCCCTCCCCCCCCTCCCTCCATAACAGCATTATAGTTCTGTTGTGTGTTCGGTCTGACTCTGCCTCTGGGTTAGCCTGGTCCCAGATCTGTGCTATCTTTCCAACACATATGGTCAATGTCACACTAGGAGTTGTCAAGACAGCACAACAGACCCGAGACCAGGCTAGCTCGGGGTGTCTCTGGAGGCTTGTGAACGGAGGACGGCTCATAGCAATGACTGGAATGGAATCAATGGAATGCTTGTTTGATATCGTTCCATTCATTCCATTCCGTCCATTACAATAGGCCCGTCCTCCGATGTAAAGTGACACCAGCCACCCCTGGTGTCTCTAGTCCCCAGCGGTCTTAACGACCTGGAACAGAGTGACGTTGTAGAGCACCTGGTGTCCGTTGTTCCAGGTGTACAGCACCCTCTCCCTGGGGTTATAGTCCATCATGGAGATGTGGGAGTACTGGTTATGGAAGGGGATGTCTGTGTACTCGTAGCTAGAGGAGTTGGTGTAGTAGGCGAAGTAGATCTTAGCCCCGGCCAGGTGGGAGTTGGTGACGTACAGCGTGCTACAGATCATGAAAGACTCTCCAGCGCTGCGCTTGGGGAACCCTGTGTCCCACGTCTGCAGCACCTCCAGGCTCTGCGGCTCCAGGCGGCTGATGACGATGTTGCCGGCGTTGGGGATGGTGGTGTAGACGGCCCACAGGCCGTTCTCGTCTGCCATCAGGTCGATGTCTGAAGAACCCCCCCAGGAGTAGGGGAAGGTGTTGTTGTAGCCGGCCCCACTGAGACTGCGCTGCACCAGAACACTGCGGGACCTGAAGTGGTACTTGATGATGATGTTGCTCTGGTACTTGTTGTAGTACAGGGAGCCGTTGTAGACCACGTGGCCGGTCCCCGCCCAGGGGTGGGGCAGCAGGTGCTGAACGAAGTTCTGGCCTTTCATGAAGTCGTTTAGGGTGCGGTACTCCAGGACACGACGACCTTTAAAGTAGCCATCCATGGACCACACCTAGAGAGACAGAGAGGGTGAAAACATAGTGATAACGTTGTGCTCCATTACATCAGAGGTGTCTGATCTTCAGGCATGGAGTGTCAGTGTGGTCTTTCTTCCTGGATAACCTGCCTACGGCGGTGCCCTGAGCAAAGTGTGTGTGTGTTCATACGAGCGAGCGTAGGAGTGTGCATTTGAGTGTGTTTGTGTGGTGTGCGTGCAGTGCGTACAGTGCTATTGATCTCCTGTGTGTGTGTGCGTGCGTGTGTGTGTGGACATGTTTAACTATTCAGAAGTCCCCACAAACAAAAATTTGACCAACCGGGGACATTTCTTTAGTCCCCACAAGGTCAAATTCTATTTCTAGGGGGTTTAGGGTTAAGATTAGAATGAGTGTTAGGGTTAGAATTACGTTAAGGTTTAGGGTTAGGAGCTAGGGTTAGTTTTAGGGTTAGGGTTAGGAGCTAGGGTTAGGAGCTAGGGTTAGGGTTAGGAGCTAGGGTTAGTTTTAGGGTTAGGGTTAGGAGCTAGGGTTAGTTTTAGGGTTAGGGTTAGGAGCTAGGGTTAGTTTTAGGGTTAGGGTTAGGGTTAGGAGCTAGGGTTAGTTTTCTGGTTAGGGTTAGGAGCTAGGGTTAGTTTTAGGGTTAGGGTTAGGAGCTAGGGTTAGTTTTAGGGTTAGGAACTAAGGTTAGGGTTAGGGTTAGGAGCTAGGGTTAGTTTTAGGGTTAGGGTTAGGAGCTAAGGTTAGTTTTAGGGTTAGGAGCTAGGGTTAGGTTTAGGGTTAAGGTTAGGTTTTTGGGTTAAAGTTAGGGTTAGGAGATAGGGTTAGTTTTAGGGTTAGGAGATAGGGTTAGTTTTATGGTTAGGGTTAGGAGCTAGGGTTAGTTTTAGGGTTAGGGTTAGGAGCTAGGGTTAGTTTTAGGGTTAGGGTTAGGAGCTAGCTAGGGTTAGGTTGAGGGTTAGGGTTAAGGTTAGTGTTTTGGGTTACGGTAAAGGTTAGGAGATAGGGTTAGGATTAGGGTTAGGGTTAAGGTTAGGTTTTTGGGTTAAGGTTAGGGTTAGGAGCTAGGGTTAGGTTTAGGGTTGAGGTTAATGTTAAGGTTCCGTTTTTGGGTTAAGGTTAGGGTTAGAAATAAGGTTAGGGTTAGGGATGGGTAAGAATACAGTTAGGGTTAGGGTTAGTGGTTAGGGAAAAGAGGATTTTGAATGGGACTGAATTGTGTGTCCCCACAATGTTAGCTGTACACTGTGTGTGTGTGTGTGTGTGTGTGTGTGTGTGTGAGTGAAGAAGTTGTTTGTATTCTCTGCTCTGCAGTCAGCCCAGCCAACCACACTGCTCTCTGCCCTTTTCCAGTCCACACTTACAGAAAATCAATCCTTTTAGCGTCTCTTTCTGTCTTTTCTCTCTCTACTGAGAATGACTGGATCAGGACATTGACAGATCAGCCCCCTTTATGACCCAATCTCCACTCATCCCCTGGCCTCTCCACTATTAATTGATTCAATTAAACCACAGTCAGCTCACATATGTACTTTTTGCTCTTAATGTATCAGGCAAGGATTTAGGTCCTAACTACTTGCTTTCAGGCTGATCCCCGGAGGGAGGGAGGGAGGGAGGGAGGGAGGGAGGGAGGGAGGGAGGGAGGGAGGGAGGGAGGGAGGACAGGAGTGGTGGTGCTGGAATAGCAGCTGAATTATGGAGGAGGGAAGATTATGGAGCATTAAGTATTATTTCCCGTTTTCACTGTTAAATGAGTCCCTAGAGCATGGAGGGGCTTTGCTTGAGCCCTAGTTGGGACACGCACAGGCAGACAGGCATGTCTGAGAGAGAGGTTTTTTGTCATGTAGCATTTGGGAGGCAGTATGGCGCAAATGACATTTCACTCTCAGGAGCCAATGACATTTCCGCTCCCAAATGTGATCACAGTGATGGATATGGGCGTTAATGTGATACTCCTTGGATGTACAGTATATGGGCTATAGGATCAGTGACTGATGTGAATTCTAACGTGATGTCAGTGAGCAACGTGATCATTAAACACAGTAGTCTGCATGGGGGAGACGATGACCTACAACACAACATTCCATCTATTTAGTCTGGGACATGATGACAGTGTTTAGATGAGAAAGGCCATCTTCATTTTTCCCCCACGGAACAAAATGTCTGTCCTCTCCTCCCCTCATCTCTCTCTTACCTCATTTATTCTATCCCCCATTCCTCTCCCCCTCCACACATCCCCTCCCCTCTCTTCCTCCTCCCTCCGCTTCCACCTTTTCTTCCTCTCCTCTTCCCTTCTACCACCTCCTCTCCTCTCCTCTCCTCTCCTCTCCCTGTCCTCTCCCTGTCCTCCCTCTCCTCTTCCCCTGTCCTCCCTCTCCTTTCCCCCCGTCCTCCTCTCCTTTCCTCTCCACTCTACACCAGAGGGTCTTGTTAACGTGCGACCACATGTCATCTCCAATTAGGAAAAGCCATTACTATATCATCTGTGTCCAGGCTCTCAGCCTTGTCTCAGTCTCTGCTGCTCGGCTGGCAGTCACACTGCTGGTAATTACCCAGGTGATTGGAGAAACTTCTGCTTAAACAACTCGTTCATTTCTTCACCCATGACAGAATGATTAATCAGCAGGAGTACTGTGGCTGTGACGGGGTGGGACAGGAGGGAGGGAGAGAGGGAGAGAGGGAGAGAGGGAGAGAGGGAGAGAGGGAGGGAGGGAGGGAGGGAGGGAGGGAGGGAGGGAGGGAGGGGGAGAGAGAGAGAGAGAGGAGGGAGGGCTGCCATCCATCAGTGACTCAGCTCTCAGTGACTCTCAGGAGTCTGACAGACTGTAGGCAAAATAGTCTGTCACCAAAGTAGCATTACAGCATACAACCCCCCTGTGAGGGTCCTGTGGAGCTGTAGTCTAAGCCATGTGATACACTCTGTTTTGGGGGTCAGGAGTCAGTGTGTGTGTGGTTTGGTGTTTACTATCCTTCTGGTGACCAGAAGACCTCACAAGGATAGTAAAACAAGGACAATTCTGAGTGGGGACATTTTGCCGGTCCCCACAAGGAAAAGGGCTTTTTTAGGTTTAAGGAGTAGGCTTAGGGTTACAATTAGGGTTATAATTAGGGTTAGGTTTAGTTTTAGGGGTTAAGGTAAGGGTTAAGGTTAGGTTAAGGGTTGGGGTTAGGTTTAGGGGTTAGAGTAAATAGGATTTTGAATGGGAATCAATGTTTTGGTCCCCACAAGGGTAGTGAATCCAACGTGTGTTCGTGCATGGTGTTCATCAGGAAAACTTACCCGGTTGTCTGAACTAGGGATCATGGTGTCAGTCATCCAGGAGCCGAATCTTGACCCTGACGCACGGATGGTGATGGGGTTACTGACGCCGGTCAACTTCCCACAGCCTGCGACACACACACACACACACACACACACACACAGAGAGAGAGAATATCGTGAAATATTAAACAGCTAAAGGCAACATTTCAGCTGCAATCCCCTTTTCTGTTAAATCATCAGTTTATATATGCAGGATTTTGTAAAATCATCAGTTTAGCTCCACATATTACATGAGAATGATACTTTATCTGGGCATCTCTAGGCCATTACTGGATCATTTATCCAGCTTAATACTAGTATTGAACATGAACATCACTAGAATGTTGACCATTAATCGCCTGCGTCTCAGCTACTGTAGCTACATTTCACATTGCTCTTGGTGATCGTACTCTGGTGGAAAGGTGGCAACCTATGACCTTTATAATAGTGCTTTCAGAGAGCACTGCTTGACTATTCATTGAGAAAAACAGTACGTCCTTCATTCTAAATCCAACAGCATCTCAGGTTGTGAACAAATACGTTTAGCCTGAACATATTCCAAATGATCTGTATTAGGTTTTTCTTACATTGCCTCGTCAATGTGAATAGCCCTCACAGTATTATGTACACGAAGACTACCTCCAACCAGTCATGGTAGAGTAGTCCATGACAAGCCAGGAGACATTCAATGCTGTTGGGATGTCAGCATCTTTCTATCAGTATAATGTCATCCTGGATCTTTACCTTTATGGATATTTATGGATCTCCACAGATACCAACCCCCCCCCCCCTCCCCCCCTCCACTCTCCTCACCCAGTTTCTGCATGCAGGAGTGGAGTCTGGTCTCCAGCAGCAGGACCCTGTGTCTGAGCTCCTCGTAGTCGTAGGCTCCCATCTCCTCCTGGATGGCCATGAGCACCAGCGACAGGTTCCTCACCTCCTCCCTCACCCGGCTGATCTGACGGGCGTCCGTCTTGTACTGCTCCAACACCGGCAGTAGGGGGAGCAGCTGGGTCACCTTGTCCTTCAACTCCTGTGGGTTGGATGGAGAGAGGGGTGACAAAGAGGAAAATTAGATTAGAAAAACAGCAGAAAGACGAGTGAGAGAGAGGAGCCACACTCATAGCAAACAGAAGGGCAGATTTGTGTGCGTGCTGGTGCTGACTGCATTCCAATGTCAGAACTAGTTACCGTTCTCATGACGAATCCCCAAATGTGTTTTCATACACATTGTTGATCCTGGACTCTATTGTTTCATTCTCCAATGCATTCTTCCTCATCCGGGGAACTACGCCATCTATCCTATCCTAGCCTCAGCTCCACATCCATGACTGATCTGCTGTCAGGGAGGTGGTGGGGCTGATTTCTCATAGGCCAGTGGTGTACTGATGAAGGGGGCAGCAGGAGAGGAAAGGTAGCCTGCTATGGTGCGTGGATGCAGTCCTGTGCTGTGAGGCTGTTAGGAGCAGCAGGCACATCAATAAACCTAGTCCACCACAGGGGGGGCTGTTTTCTCCTTGTTAAGGTTTATCGTAAATCTGGTGATGGAGCAGCTCTCAGCCCCACAGCGCCACATTATAAATCTCATTTTCCCCCGTTCAAGCCGCGAAAATTCCCTCTCGTTAATCTCCCGTGCCCTGCCATCGGCGACGTTGAGCCCCACACATTCATCAGGCTGTCTCACAGAAAGTCAAATGCAGCTTTTAGACTTACGCAGTTTGTTCTGGACCCATTGGATTGTGAACGAGTATTTATTCACACTTGGAAAGCTATTGGAATTTGCATGACTTGGCATATGCTAGTGATATTAAGATGTGTTGATGAATGGGGGGGATTTTGTAAACATTGCAGTGATGTTAATAGTAAAACGTGTTGAGAGAGAAACACCGACAGGGCCATTCCCCAGGCTCATCCCTGTTGCCGTGCAGAGTCCCAGCAGTAAATCAGACTTTATGCATTAGGCATTTATCAAAGAATATTTTAATCAAAACATTTTATGGTCCATCTAATACCCGCAGAGTGTAAGAAACGCGTGAGAAGGACCAGCTGACAGCAAGACAGAAACGCTGTCTGATAATGGAGCCTGAGATTCCGCTTGTAGGAAGATAAGGATTAGATAAATGTGAATATATATGGCTGTTAACTAAGAGAGAGAGAGAGAGAGAGAGAGAGAGAGAGAGAGAGAGAGAGAGAGAGAGAGAGAGAGAGAGAGAGAGAGAGAGAGAGAGAGAGAGAGAGAGAGAGAGAGAGAGAGAGAGAGAGAGAGAGAGAGAGAGAGAGAGAGAGAGAGAGAGAGAGAGAGAGAGAGAGAGAGAGAGAGAGAGAGAGAGAGAGAGAGAGAGAGAGAGAGAGAGAGAGAGAGAGAGAGAGAGAGAGAGAAACACTTGCGCTTGGTAGTGGGGTTTTAATAATGTAGGTACATTTGATTGTGCTCAAATTGCCTCCTGTACATGACTCAATTACACTGAAATAGCAGATGAAGATAAGCTATGTGATTGTTAGTGTGTCATTATGTGTTGTGATGTAGAGGAAGCTGTAGTAAGTATACGTTACAAAGGCTGTGCTAAGAGTCCAGGACGTTCCTATAGAAAGTTCTTATCAGAAAGTTCACATACACAGTTTAGAAATATGCTAGAAACCTGTGTGATTGTTTTTCAGTACAGATGAATAGGACACATGCACGCATGTCATGTGCGTTACCTGTAAGCTCTTGGGGTTGAGGCTTCGGGGGTTGTCTGAGGCAGTCTTCAGCTTGACGTCTACAGCCTTCATCAGGCTCTCTGTGTTCTTCACATACTGAAGGTCCCTGTTGGTCCGCAGGTCCAGCAACTCCATGGACTGGGTGATGTTCTGGACCTGTCAGTCAAACGCACACATGCTGTTAGACGCACAGACGCACAGACAGACAGATAGATAGATACAGAAGCCCCGTTTATACCTGGTTCTAACTTGAGTCCTTTGTCCTGATCTTGTCCACATTCCCGATTGTGCCCACATTTTTTGACAGGTGTAGACACTCAAAAGACACAGATCATGCTGCCCAACTCCAGAGGTAGTCAGACACACATTGTGTCTGGATATCTTACTAGCGTAGACCGATCTGTACAAAGAAACCATTTAAATCATCATTATTCCTCCTTCTCAAATCATTGAGAGGTGGCACCATTGACTGACTACATCAATATGTGTCTTACAATAAATAAATATTATTTTGAAGGAATAGCTGTGAAATCATTTGCATAAATGAAGGGACCAGGAACTCTTGTGACAATGCAGACGGATAACAGACACATTATTATACCATGTGTAGACACATTTCTGGACATGTGGGCACAATCAGTATGTAGACAAGATCCGGACGGACCCCTGTCAGCACCATATATTAACGGGGCTAGAGTCAGACCCACCCGGAATCAGACACACAGACTCACAGACAGACACACGCAGTCAGACACACACTAAATGACATGTTTATTCAGTGGCTTGTGTTTTCCTTTTTATTACAATGAGTGTGCTGTGCCGTACTCCCACAGCACTTTGCCTTCACTTCCTCTAATCTGAAGTTAGTTGTGTCTTCCTCCTCCCACCACCAGCTGTCCATCCCACCCACTGAGACATCCTCCCACTGGATCCACCCACTCACTACACACTCTGCTACTGCTCTATTCCACCCACACACTACACCCACTCTCCCACACACATACTGGCCAGGGTTCAACTGGCCAAACCTTATGTAACTAATTAACAGAATGAAATATTCATTTGTGTATTCATTTATGTACATGAATTATTATGAAGTTTGTAGTTCATTCAATTTGTGTATTAAAGTATGTACTGTACATGAATTACACTATATATACAAAAGTATGATAGGTGGATTTGGTTATTTCAGCCACACCTGAGCACAGAGCCATGCAATCTCCATAGACAAACATTGGCAGTGGAATTGCCTTACTGAAGAGCTCAGTGACTTCCAACATGGCACCGTCATAGGATGCCACCTTTCCAACAAGCAAGTTCATCAAATTTCTGTCCTGCTAGAGCCATTCAACTGTAATTGGGCCAGCAGCATACCACCCTGCATACCACTGCTGGCTTGCTTCTGAAGATAAGCAGGGTTGGTATTGGTCAGTCCCTGGATGGGAGACCAGATGCTGCTGGAAGTGGTGTTGGAGGGCACGTAGGAGGCACTCTTTCCTCTGGACTAAAAAATATCCCAATCTCCCAGGGCCAATCCCCCATTGCCCTGTGTAGGGTGCCGTCTTTCGGGTGGGACGTTAAATGGGTGTCCTGACTCCTGACTCTCTGAGGTCATTGAAGATCCCATGGCACGTATCATAATAGTAGGGGTGTTAACCCTGGTGTCCTGGCTAAATTCCCAATCTGGCTCTCAAACCAGTCACCTAATAATCCCCAGTTTAGAATTGGTTCATTCATCTCTCTCCCCTGTAACTATTCCCCAGGTCGTTGCTGTAAATGAGAATGTGTTCTCAGGCAACTTACCTGGTAAAATAACAGATAAATGAAAGTGCTGTTATTGTGAAGTGAAATGTCTAGGAGCACAAAATCATCTGTCCTTGTTTGCAACACTCCCTACAGAGTTCCAAACTGCCTCTGGGAGCAACATCAGCACAAGAACTGTTCGTCAGGGGGCTTCATGAAACGGGTTTCCATGGCCGAGCAGCCCCACACAAGACTAAGATCACCTGTTCTCTGGAGTGATGCTTCACCATCTGGTAGTCCGACGGACAGATCTGGGTTTGGCGAATGCTACCTTCCCCAATGCATACCGCCAAATGTAAAGTTTGGTGGAGGAGGAATAGTGATCTGGGGTTTTATTTCATGGTAGCTAGGCCCCTTAGTTCCAGTGAAGGGAAATCTTAATGCTAGAACATACAATGACATTCTAGAATCTAGACTATTTTATGCTTCCAACTTTGTGGCAACAGTTTGGGGAAGACCCTTTCCTGTTTCAGCATGACAATTTCCCCATGCATAAAGCGAGGTCCATAAAGAAATGGTTTGTTGAGATCGGTGTGGAAGAACTTGACTGGCCTGCACAGAGCCCTGACCTCAACCCCCTCGAACACCTTTGGGATGAAATGGTATACCGACTGCGAGCCAGGCCTAATCGCCCAACATCAGTGCCCGACCTCACTAATGCTCGTGGTTGAATGGAAGCAAGTCCCTGCAACAATGTCCAACATCCATTGAAAGCCTTCCCAGGGTAGTGGAGGCTGTTATAGCAGCAAAGGGGAGACCAAATCCATATTAATGCCCATGATTTTGGAATGAAATATTCAATGAACAGGTGTTCACATAGTTTTGGTCATGTAGTATGTATTATGAAGCCTCCGGTTGTGTGTGACTGTGTAGACACACTGTGTCCTGGCAGGTGTGACAGACAGGTAGCTCCATCCCCAGAGAGGCTTTGAGGTAACACTAACATTAGCTAACGCTAACCACAGACTGCTAGCTAGTTCCATATTCCTTCTCCTGGCTGGTTTAGATACATGTTCTAGTCCAATCTGCTTCTGCTGTCTGGCGGTCCAGCACAATGAGTCATGCTGCTCCATATCTCCTCCTTATCACACTGAGGGAGGTGTGCATTTTTATGCTGTTTAAATGTCTGTCTGTTTAAATGTTAGTCTGTTTAAATGTCTGTCTGTTTAAATGTCTGTCTGTTTAAATGTTAGTCTGTATGTCCGTCTGTTTAAATATTAGTCTGTCTTTCTGTCTGTCTGTCTTTCTGTCTGTCTGTTTAAATGTCTGTTTAAATGTCTGTCTGTTTAAATGTTAGTCTGTATGTCCGTCTGTTTAAATATTAGTCTGTCTTTTTGTCTGTCTGTCTTTCTGTTTAAATATCAGTCTGTTTAAATGTGTCTGTTTAAATGTTAGTCTGTCTGTCTGTCCATTTTTATTTTAGGCAGGGCTAAAGAAACACTATGATATGAAGAAAATGTTTTTCAGAAGAACTGAAAATGAGTTGGCCTACTGTATGTTATCTTGCTGTGCGTCCATGACATAGACTGTAGGCTAGTTCATTTAGCAGACAAGATATGTTTATACAGTTGAAGTCGGAAGTTTACACCTTAGCCAAACACATTTAAACTGAGTTTTTCACAATTCCTGACATTTAAACCTTGTAAAAATTCCCTGTCTTAGGTCAGTTAGGATCTCCACTTTATTTTAAGATTGTGAAATGTCAGAATAATAGTAGAGAGAATTATATATTTCAGCTTTTATTTCTTTCATCACATTCCCAGTGGGTCAGAAGTTTACATACACTCAATTAGTATTTGGTAGCATTGCCTTTAAATTGTTTAACTTCGGTCAAACATTTCAGGTAGCCTTCCACAAGCTTCCCACAATACGTTGGGTGAATTTTGGTCCATTCCTCCTGACAGAGCTGGTGTAACTGAATGGGATTTGTAGGCCTCCTTGCTCGCACACGCCTTTTCAGTTCTGCACACACATTTTCTATAGGATTTAGGTCAGGGCTTTGTGATGGACACTCCAATACCTTGACTTTGTTGTCCTTAAGCCATTTTGCCACAACATTGGAAGTATGCTTGGGGTCATTGTCCATTTGGAAGACCCATTTGAGACCAAGCTTTAACTTCCAAGCTTTAACTTGTCTTGAGATGTTGCTTCAATATATCCACATAATGTTCCTTCGTCATGATGCCATCTATTTTGTGAAGTGCACCAGTCCCTCCTGCAGCAAAGCACCCCCACAACATGATACTGCCACCCCCGTGCTTCACGATTGGAATGGCGTTCAGCTTGCAAGCCTCCCCTTTTTTCCTCCAAACATAACGATGGTCATTATGGCCAAACACTTCTATTTTTGTTTCATCAGACCAGAGGACATTTCTCAAAAAGTACGATCTTTGTTCCCATGTGCAGTTGCAAACCGTAGTCTGGCTTTTTTATGGCGGTTTTGAAGCAGTGGCTTCTTCATGGCTGAGTGGCCTTTCAGGTTATGTCAATATGGGACTCGTTATATAGGACTGTGGATATAGAAACGTTTGTACATGTTTCCTCCAACAACTCCACAAGGTCCTTTGCTGTTGTTCTGGGATTGATTTGCACTTTTCGCACCAAAGTACGTTAATCTCTAGGAGACAGGAACGCGCCTAGGAAGGAATCTCTACGAACGCGTCTCCTTCCTGAGCGGTATGATGGCTGCATGGTCCCATGGTGTTTATACTTGCGTACTATTGTTTGTACAGATGAACGTGGTACCTTCAGGCGTTTGGAAATTGCTCCCAAGGATGAACCAGACATTTGTGGAGGTCTACAATGTTTTTTCTGTGGTCGGCTGATTTCTTTTGGTTTTCCCATGATGTCAAGCAAAGAGGCACTGAGTTTGAAGGTAGGCCTTTAAATACATCAAGAGGTACACCTCCAATTGACTAAAATGATGTCAATTGGCCTATCAGAAGCTTCTAAAGCCATGACATAATTTTCTGGAATTTTCCAAGCTGTTTAAAGGCACAGTCAACTTAGTGTATGTAATCTTCTGACCCACTGGAATTGTGATATAGTGAATTATAAGTGAAGTAATCTGTCTGTAAACAATTGCTGGAAAAATTACTTGTGTCACGCGCAAAGTAGATGTCCTAACCGACTTGCCAAAACTATAGTTCGTTAACAAGAAATTTGTGGAGTGGTTAAAAAACTGGTTTTAATGACTCCAACCTAAGTGTATGTAAACTTCCGACTTCAACTGTAAGTCCCATGTCATTATTTTATATTATATGATATTATAGTATAAAGAATATAATTGAACTTAGCTGAATACAATAAAGGATAGCCAGTGGGCATATGAAGTGGCTATCTTGAGCGTAAAACAATTTGCTACAGTAGACATATGCTAGATTTAGAGTTATTTGGCAACTTTAGCTGTGAATGATACAAACCTTAGAATGTCTTAAATCAAAACAAATATGGGCTGCATGATGTGACAACAGGCTATTGATGATTTGAGAAAGTTGCAAAAAGAACTTGAGCTTTGTTCTTTGCCTCAGGCGTGCAACGCGCTGTTCTCTCATCTAGTGATCATAATTTCATCCTCCTCTTGTTAGTGGCAACCATCAAAACTCTGCTTTCACACAGGATTGCATATCGAAGGAATGAAGGAGCGAGAGGAGGAGATGGAAATGCACTGTGGTGAGATAGGCTTCCAGCTAAAGGTAATGTGTCAGCCTATTCATTATGAACATATAAAAAAGGCCCTATTACTATGCTATTCCAAATCAAATTCAAATTCACTATAATTGTAGGCTAACTCTGGAAGCCACCCTGCACAATCAATTAACCAATAGCATTGCCTAGGCCTATACATTCTCTCCTAGATTAATGGATAGACATTTTGGAGCGTAGCATAAGGTAACCTGACCATCCAGTATGCATAGTACTACAGTCCAAACTCAAAGACGATTACTAGAATTTGGAGAATTTTGGAGTATTGGCTATGTATTGCACAATCGTTCATTTAATTATGTTCATATATAGGCCTATGGTATTTACAAGCTCTAATAGTATGGTCGTTTTGAATGAATCAACACCTTAGAAAGTCCATTTTGATGGGTTCGGCTTTGAAACAACATCCACAACGAGCACAACAAGCACTCAGTTTCAACCTGCTGTTGAACTTCTTTCTTCAAATTGATCATGAGTTTTAAAAGCATGGGACTGTTTTGAATATAAGTGTTTGATGTAACTTTTGAATGCATTTGAGAGGGACAACGAGTCCTGAGTACCAGGCCATTAGGACCTGATGATCAAGTTAGTGAGTTGGGTACATGCATGTCCAGAGTGCATAAGAGGAAATTACTCAACAGTCAGATGGAATTATTATTATCATTATTATTATTGTATTTCAATTAACGGCACACCTGTTAATTGGAATGCATTCCAGGTGACTACCTCATGAAGCTGCTTGGGAGAATGCCAAAAGTGTACAAAGCTGTCATCAAGGCAAAGGGAGTCATCACGGCAAAGAATATATACTGTAAATCAAAAATGTATTTTGATTGAACACTTTTTTTGGTTACTACATGATTACATGTGTGTTATTTCATAGTTTTGATGTCTTATTCTAGACTGTAGAAAATAGTACAACTATAGAAAAACCCTGGAATGAGAAGGCGTGTCCAAACTTTTGAATGGTACTCTACATACTATATACATTTTATGGACACAGTATGTTATACAACAGTTACTTTTGTTTGTTTTTACTCCCATCCTTCAGCTACCCTCAACCCCTCTCATCTATCTCTAAAGACTATCCAATCCCATCCTTCAGCTCTCCTCAACCCCTCTCATCTATCTCTAAAGACAATCCAGTCCCATCCTTCAGCTCTCCTCAACCCCTCTCATCTATCTCTAAAGACTATCCAGTCCCAGCTTACCCTCAACCACTCTCATCTATCTCTAAAGACTATCCAGTCCCAGCTTACCCTCAACCCCTCCCATCTATCTCTAAAGACAATCCAGTCCCATCCTTCAGCTCTCCTCAACCCCTCTCATCTATCTCTAAAGACAATCCAGTCCCATCCTTCAGCTCTCCTCAACCCCTCTCATCTATCTCTAAAGACTATCCAGTCCCAGCTTACCCTCAACCCCTCTCATCTATCTCTAAAGACTATCCAGTCCCAGCTTACCCTCAACCCATCCCATCTATCTCTAAAGACAATCCAGTCCCATCCTTCAGCTCTCCTCAACCCCTCCCATCTATCTCTAAAGACTATCCAATCCCATCCTTCAGCTCTCCTCAACCCCTCCCATCTATCTCTAAAGACTATCCAATCCCATCCTTCAGCTCTCCTCAACCCCTCCCATCTATCTCTAAAGACTATCCAATCCCATCCTTCAGCTCTCCTCAACCCCTCCCATCTATCTCTAAAGACTATCCAATCCCATCCTTCAGCTCTCCTCAACCCCTCTCATCTATCTCTAAAGACTATCCAGTCCCAGCTTACCCTCAACCCCTCCCATCTATCTCTAAAGACTATCCAATCCCATCCTTCAGCTACCCTCAACCCCTCTCATCTATCTCTAAAGACTATCCAGTCCCAGCTTACCCTCAACCCCTCTCATCTATCTCTAAAGACTATCCAGTCCCAGCTTACCCTCAACCCCTCCCATCTATCTCTAAAGACTATCCAATCCCATCCTTCAGCTACCCTCAACCCCTCTCATCTATCTCTAAAGACTATCCAGTCCCAGCTTACCCTCAACCACTCTCATCTATCTCTAAAGACTATCCAATCCCATCCTTCAGCTCTCCTCAACCCCTCTCATCTATCTCTAAAGACTATCCAATCCCAGCTTACCCTCAACCCCTCCCATCTATCTCTAAAGACTATCCAGTCCCAGCTTACCCTCAACCCCTCCCATCTATCTCTAAAGACTATCCAGTCCCATCCTTCAGCTCTCCTCAACCACTCCCATCTATCTCTAAAGACTATCCAGTCCCATCCTTCAGCTCTCCTCAACCACTCTCATCTATCTCTAAAGACTATCCAGTCCCATCCTTCAGCTCTCCTCAACCACTCCCATCTATCTCTAAAGACTATCCAGTCCCATCCTTCAGCTACCCTCAACCCCTCCCATCTATCTCTAAAGACTATCCAGTCCCATCCTTCAGCTTTCCTCAACCCCTCCCATCTATCTCTAAAGACAATCCAGTCCCATCCTTCAGCTACCCTCAACCCCTCCCATCTATCTCTAAAGACTATCCAGTCCCACCCTTCAGCTCTCCTCAACCACTCTCATCTATCTCTAAAGACTATCCAGTCCCATCCTTCAGCTCTCCTCAACCACTCCCATCTATCTCTAAAGACTATCCAGTCCCATCCTTCAGCTCTCCTCAACCACTCCCATCTATCTCTAAAGACTATCCAGTCCCATCCTTCAGCTCTCCTCAACCCCTCCCATCTATCTCTAAAGACTATCCAGTCCTATCCTTCAGCTCTCCTCAAGCCCTCCCATCTATCTCTAAAGACTATCCAGTCCCAGCCTACCCTCAACCCCTCCCATCTATCTCTAAAGACTATCCAGTCCTATCCTTCAGCTCTCCTCAACCCCTCCCACCTATCTCTAAAGACTATCCATTTTTGATTTCTATTTGCAATACATTTTTCAACTGTTCTGTCACAAGGATTTTTACTGTGTTTGTGACTCATGACTGCCGGTGTGGCGGAAATATGGCCACCGCAACAGCCCTAACCATGACCATGGGTATGGAATTTGTACAACTTTACAAATGATGCTAGATATTGTGGCATTTTATTGTGGTATTTTACCATCTCTGGATAGAATTGAACTTTGTACGGTACATTGTTAGCATATCCTTGGCTGTCTGAGGTGAAGATCAGGTCTAGTGCGTTTTAAAAGAGGATGTGATATTGGATGACAGAGTGGCTCCATTCAGCCCACAGCTGCTGTCTTACAAGCGCACACACACCATGCCCCCACACACGTTTGTGCATTCATCAAAAAAGTGTGTGTGTGTGTGTGGGCACAAATGTGTGTGTGTGTGTGTGTGTGTGTCAGTCAAAAACCTGAGCGGAGGAGACACACAGCGTGAGAGGAAGGGGAAAAGATGGCTATCAGTGTGAATGAGATCAGAGAATTCAGGTGTCTCATTGATCCACTGAGGCTTCCACAGCCCATTCAGCATCTCAATTTACCTCAGCTCTCCTCTTCTCTCAGCACCCTATCAATGTCGACCTTCCTATCTCTCTCTATCTTTTTCTCACCAATGGACTTCCCTCACCAGCCCTAACTCAATACTGCCTCCTGCCAGGCTCCAGTGGTCTAGTACGTAGAGCTGGAGATGTGTCTATGAGAAGTCTCACTCAGCAAGCCAAATTATTAGCCACAATACAACCACTGGAGGTGGAGAGATGGAGTCAGACTGACGCTCAGCATCTATTTGTCGATTGATGCAACTGCAGAACAGCAGAGTCAACAACCACCTCTCTCTCTCTCTCTCTCTCTCTCTCTCTCTCAAAATTAAATTCAATTCAAGGGGCTTTATTGGTATGGGAAACATGTGTTAACATTGCGAAAGCAAGTGAGGTGAAGTAACCAATAACAATTAACAGTAAACATTACACATACAAAAGTTTCAAAACAATAAAGACATTACAAATGTCATATTATATATATATACAGTCTTGTAACAATGTACAAATGGTTAAAGTACACAAGGGAAAATAAATAAGCAGAAATGAGTGTAGAGAGATGCTGTAGAGAATGTATGAGTGTAGAGAGATGGTGTGGAGAGATGGTGTAGAGAGTGTATGAGTGTGGAGAGATGGTGTAGAGAGCGTATTAGTGTAGAGAGATGCTGTAGAGAGTATATGAGTGTAGAGAGATGCTGTAGAGAGTATGAGTGTAGAGAGATGGTGTAGAGAGTGTATGAGTGTAGAGAATGTGGGGAGATGGTGTAGAGAGTGTAGAGAGTGTAGAGAGATGGTGTAGAGAGTGTATGAGTGTAGAGACTGTAGAGAGATGGTGTAGAGAGTGTATGAGTGTAGAGAGATGGTGTAGAGAGTGTAGAGAGTGTAGAGAGATGGTGTAGAGAGATGGTGTAGAGAGTGTATGGGTGTGGAGAGATGGTGTAGAGAGTGTAGAGAGTGTAGAGAGTGTGGAGAGTGTAGAGAGATGGTGTAGAGAGTGTAGAGAGATGGTGTAGAGAGTGTAGAGAGATGGTGCAGAGTGTATGAGTGTGGAGAGATGGTGTAGAGAGTGTATGAGTGTGGAGAGATGGTGTAGAGAGTGTAGAGAGTGTAGTGAGATGGTGTAGAGAGTGTAGAGAGATGGTGTAGAGAGTGTATGGGTGTGGAGAGATGGTGTAGAGAGTGTAGAGAGTGTGGAGAGTGTAGAGAGATGGTGTAGAGAGTGTAGAGAGTGTAGAGAGATGGTGTAGAGAGTGTAGAGAGATGGTGCAGAGTGTAGAGAGATGATGCAGAGTGTATGAGTGTGGAGAGATGGTGTAGAGAGTGTATAGAGTGTAGAGAGATGGTGTAAAGAGTGTATGAGTGTGGAGAGATGGTGTAGAGAGTGTATGAGTGTGGAGAGATGCTGTAGAGAGTGTATTAGTGTGGAGAGATGGTGTAGAGCGTATATGAGTGTAGAGAGATGCTGTAGAGAGTATATGAGTGTAGAGAGATGCTGTAGAGAGTGTATGAGTGTAGAGAGTGTGGGGAGATGGTGGAGAGAGTGTAGAGACTGTAGAGATATGGTGTAGAGAGTGTAGAGAGATGGTGTAGAGAGTGTATGGGTGTGGAGAGATGGTGTAGAGAGTGTAGAGAGTGTGGAGAGTGTAGAGATATGGTGTAGAGAGTGTAGAGAGATGGTGCAGAGTGTATGAGTGTGGAGAGATGGTGTAGAGAGTGTATAGAGTGTAGAGAGATGGTGTAAAGAGTGTATGAGTGTGGAGAGATGGTGTAGAGAGTGTATGAGTGTGGATAGATGCTGTAGAGAGTGTATGAGCGTGGAGAGATGGTGTAGAAAGTATATGAGTGTAGAGAGATGCTGTAGAGAGTATATGAGTGTAGAGAGATGCTGTAGAGAGTGTATGAGTGTAGAGAGTGTGGGGAGATGGTGGAGAGAGTGTAGAGACTGTAGAGATATGGTGTAGAGAGTGTAGAGAGTGTAGATAGATGGTGTAGAGAGTGTTTGGGTGTAGAGAGATGGTGTAGAGAGTGTAGAGTGTGTAGAGAGTGTAGAGAGATGGTGTAGAGAGTGTAGAGAGTGCCGAGAGATGGTGTATAGAGTATAGAGAGATGGTGTAGAGAGTGTAGAGAGATGGTGTAGAGTGTATGAGTGTGGAGAGATGGTGTAGAGAGTGTAGAGAGATGGTGTAAAGAGTGTATGAGTGTGGAGAGATGGTGTAGAGAGTGTATGAGTGTAGAGAGATGCTGTAGAGAGTGTATGAGTGTAGAGAGTGTATGAGTGTAGAGAGTGTAGAGAGATGGTGTAGAGAGTGTAGAGAGTGTAGAGAGTGTAGAGAGATGGTGTAGAGAGTGTAGAGAGATAGTGTAGAGAGTGTAGAGAGATGGTGTAGAGAGTGTAGAGAGTGTAGAGAGATGGTGTAGAGTGTATGAGTGTGGAGAGATGGTGTAGAGAGTATGAGTGTGGAGAGATGGTGTAGAGAGTGTATGAGTGTGGAGAGATGGTGTAGAGAGTGTATGAGTGTGGAGAGATGGTGTAGAGAGTGTATGAGTGTGGAGAGATGCTGTAGAGAGTGTATTAGTGTGGAGAGATGGTGTAGAGAGTGTATGAGTGTGGAGAGATGGTGTAGAGAGTATATGAGTGTGGAGAGATGCTGTAGAGAGTGTAGAGAGTGTAGAGAGTGTGGAGAGTGTAGAGAGATGGTGTAGAGAGTGTAGAGAGTGTAGAGAGATGGCGTAGAGAGTGTAGAGAGATGGTGCAGAGTGTATGAGTGTGGAGAGATGGTGTAGAGAGTGTATAGAGTGTAGAGAGATGGTGTAGAGAGTGTAGAGAGATGGTGTAGAGAGTGTATGGGTGTGGAGAGATGGTGTAGAGAGTGTAGAGAGTGTGGAGAGTGTAGAGAGATGGTGTAGAGAGTGTAGAGAGTGTAGAGAGTGTGGAGAGTGTGGAGAGTGTAGAGAGTGTAGAGAGATGGTGTAGAGAGTGTAGAGAGTGTAGAGAGATGGTGCAGAGTGTGAGTGTGGAGAGATGGTGTAGAGAGTGTATAGAGTGTAGAAAGATGGTGTAAAAGGGTGTATGAGTGTGGAGAGATGCTGTAGAGAGTGTATGAGTGTGGAGAGATGCTGTAGAGAGTGTATTAGTGTGGAGAGATGGTGTAGAGAGTATATGAGTGTAGAGAGATGCTGTAGAGAGTGTATGAGTGTAGAGAGTGTGGGGAGATGGTGGAGAGAGTGTAGAGACTGTAGAGAGTGTGGAGAGATGGTGTAGAGAGTGTATGGGTGTGGAGAGATGGTGTAGAGAGTGTAGAGAGTGTAGAGAGTGTGGGGAGATGGTGGAGAGAGTGTAGAGACTGTAGAGATATGGTGTAGAGAGTGTAGAGAGATGGTGTAGAGAGTGTATGGGTGTGGAGAGATGGTGTAGAGAGTGTAGAGAGTGTGGAGAGTGTAGAGAGATGGTGTAGAGAGTGTAGAGAGTGTAGAGAGATGGTGCAGAGTGTATGAGTGTGGAGAGATGGTGTAGAGAGTGTATAGAGTGTAGAGAGATGCTGTAGAGAGTATATGAGTGTAGAGAGATGCTGTAGAGAGTGTATGGGTGTAGAGAGTGTGGGGAGATGGTGGAGAGAGTGTAGAGACTGTAGAGATATGGTGTAGAGAGTGTAGAGAGATGGTGTAGAGGGTTTATGGGTGTGGAGAGATGGTGTAGAGAGTGTAGAGAGTGTAGAGAGTGTGGAGAGTGTAGAGAGATGGTGGAGAGAGTGTAGAGACTGTAGAGATATGGTGTAGAGAGTGTAGAGAGATGGTGTAGAGAGTGTATGGGTGTGGAGAGATGGTGTAGAGAGTGTAGAGAGTGTAGAGAGTGTGGAGAGTGTATAGAGTGTAGAGAGATGGTGCAGAGTGTATGAGTGTGGAGAGATAGTGTAGAGAGTGTATAGAGTGTAGAGAGATGGTGTAAAGAGTGTATGAGTGTGGAGAGATGGTGTAGAGAGTGTATGAGTGTGGAGAGATGCTGTAGAGAGTGTATGAGCGTGGAGAGATGGAGTATATGAGTGTAGAGAGATGCTGTAGAGAGTATATGAGTGTAGAGAGATGCTGTAGAGAGTGTATGAGTGTAGAGAGTGTCGGGAGATGGTGGAGAGAGTGTAGAGACTGTAGAGATATGGTGTAGAGAGTGTAGAGAGTGTAGAGAGTGTAGATAGATGGTGTAGAGAGTGTTTGGGTGTAGAGAGATGGTGTAGAGAGTGTAGAGAGTGTCGAGAGATGGTGTATAGAGTATAGAGAGATGGTGTAGAGAGTGTAGAGAGTGTCGAGAGATGGTGTATAGAGTATAGAGAGATGGTGTAGAGAGTGTAGAGAGATGGTGTAGAGAGTGTATGAGTGTGGAGAGATGGTGTAGAGAGTGTAGAGAGATGGTGTAAAGAGTGTATGAGTGTGGAGAGATGGTGTAGAGAGTGTATGAGTGTGGAGAGATGGTGTAGAGAGTGTATGAGTGTGGAGAGATGGTGTAGAGAGTGTATGAGTGTGGAGAGATGCTGTAGAGAGTGTATTAGTGTGGAGAGATGGTGTAGAGAGTGTATGAGTGTGGAGAGATGGTGTAGAGAGTATATGAGTGTGGAGAGATGCTGTAGAGAGTGTAGAGAGTGTAGAGAGTGTGGAGAGTGTAGAGAGATGGTGTAGAGAGTGTAGAGAGATGGCGTAGAGAGTGTAGAGAGATGGTGCAGAGTGTATGAGTGTGGAGAGATGGTGTAGAGAGTGTATAGAGTGTAGAGAGATGGTGTAGAGAGTGTAGAGAGATGGTGTAGAGAGTGTATGGGTGTGGAGAGATGGTGTAGAGAGTGTAGAGAGTGTGGAGAGTGTAGAGAGATGGTGTAGAGAGTGTAGAGAGTGTAGAGAGTGTGGAGAGTGTAGAGAGTGTAGAGAGATGGTGTAGAGAGTGTAGAGAGTGTAGAGAGATGGTGTAGAGAGTGTAGAGAGTGTAGAGAGATGGTGCAGAGTGTGAGTGTGGAGAGATGGTGTAGAGAGTGTATAGAGTGTAGAGAGATGGTGTAAAGGGTGTATGAGTGTGGAGAGATGCTGTAGAGAGTGTATGAGTGTGGAGAGATGCTGTAGAGAGTGTATTAGTGTGGAGAGATGGTGTAGAGAGTATATGAGTGTAGAGAGATGCTGTAGAGAGTGTATGAGTGTAGAGAGTGTGGGGAGATGGTGGAGAGAGTGTAGAGACTGTAGAGAGTGTGGAGAGATGGTGTAGAGAGTGTATGGGTGTGGAGAGATGGTGTAGAGAGTGTAGAGAGTGTGGAGAGTGTAGAGAGATGGTGTAGAGAGTGTAGAGAGTGTAGAGAGATGGTGCAGAGTGTATGAGTGTGGAGAGATGGTGTAGAGAGTGTATAGAGTGTAGAGAGATGCTGTAGAGAGTATATGAGTGTAGAGAGATGCTGTAGAGAGTGTATGGGTGTAGAGAGTGTGGGGAGATGGTGGAGAGAGTGTAGAGACTGTAGAGATATGGTGTAGAGAGTGTAGAGAGATGGTGTAGAGAGTGTATGGGTGTGGAGAGATGGTGTAGAGAGTGTAGAGAGTGTAGAGAGTGTGGAGAGTGTAGAGAGATGGTGTAGAGAGTGTAGAGAGTGTAGAGAGATGGTGCAGAGTGTATGAGTGTGGAGAGATGGTGTAGAGAGTGTATAGAGTGTAGAGAGATGCTGTAGAGAGTATATGAGTGTAGAGAGATGCTGTAGAGAGTGTATGGGTGTAGAGAGTGTGGGGAGATGGTGGAGAGAGTGTAGAGACTGTAGAGATATGGTGTAGAGAGTGTAGAGAGATGGTGTAGAGGGTGTATGGGTGTGGAGAGATGGTGTAGAGAGTGTAGAGAGTGTAGAGAGATGGTGGAGAGAGTGTAGAGACTGTAGAGATATGGTGTAGAGAGTGTAGAGAGATGGTGTAGAGAGTGTATGGGTGTGGAGAGATGGTGTAGAGAGTGTAGAGAGTGTGGAGAGTGTATAGAGTGTAGAGAGTGTGGAGAGTGTATAGAGTGTAGAGAGATGGTGCAGAGTGTATGAGTGTGGAGAGATAGTGTAGAGAGTGTATAGAGTGTAGAGAGATGGTGTAAAGAGTGTATGAGTGTGGAGAGAGGGTGTAGAGAGTGTATGAGTGTGGAGAGATGCTGTAGAGAGTGTATGAGCGTGGAGAGATGGAGTATATGAGTGTAGAGAGATGCTGTAGAGAGTATATGAGTGTAGAGAGATGCTGTAGAGAGTGTATGAGTGTAGAGAGTGTCGGGAGATGGTGGAGAGAGTGTAGAGACTGTAGAGATATGGTGTAGAGAGTGGAGAGAGTGTAGAGAGTGTAGATAGATGGTGTAGAGAGTGTTTGGGTGTAGAGAGATGGTGTAGAGAGTGTAGAGAGTGTCGAGAGATGGTGTATAGAGTATAGAGAGATGGTGTAGAGAGTGTAGAGAGTGTCGAGAGATGGTGTATAGAGTATAGAGAGATGGTGTAGAGAGTGTAGAGAGATGGTGTAGAGAGTGTATGAGTGTGGAGAGATGGTGTAGAGAGTGTAGAGAGATGGTGTAAAGAGTGTATGAGTGTGGAGAGATGGTGTAGAGAGTGTATGAGTGTAGAGAGATGCTGTAGAGAGTGTATGAGTGTAGAGAGTGTATGAGTGTAGAGTGTAGAGAGATGGATTAGAGAGTGTAGAGAGATGGTGTAAAGAGTGTAGAGAGATAGTGTAGAGAGTGTAGAGAGTGTAGAGAGATGGTGTAGAGAGTGTAGAGAGATGGTGTAGAGTGTATGAGTGTGGAGAGATGGTGTAGAGAGTGTATGAGTGTGGAGAGATGGTGTAGAGAGTGTATGAGTGTGGAGAGATGGTGTAGATAGTGTATGAGTGTGGAGAGATGCTGTAGAGAGTGTATTAGTGTGGAGAGATGGTGTAGAGAGTGTATGAGTGTGGAGAGATGGTGTAGAGAGTGTATGAGTGTGGAGAGATGCTGTAGAGAGTGTATTAGTGTGGAGAGATGGTGTAGAGAGTATATGAGTGTGGAGATATGCTGTAGAGAGTGTAGAGAGTGTAGAGAGTGTGGAGAGTGTAGAGAGATGGTGTAGAGAGTGTAGAGAGTGTAGAGAGATGGCGTAGAGAGTGTAGAGAGATGGTGCAGAGTGTATGAGTGTGGAGAGATGGTGTAGAGAGTGTATAGAGTGTAGAGAGATGGTGTAGAGAGTGTAGAGAGATGGTGTAGAGAGTGTATGGGTGTGGAGATATGGTGTAGAGAGTGTAGAGAGTGTGGAGAGTGTAGAGAGATGGTGTAGAGAGTGTAGAGAGTGTAGAGAGTGTGGAGAGTGTAGAGAGTGTAGAGAGATGGTGTAGAGAGTGTAGAGAGTGTAGAGAGATGGTGTAGAGAGTGTAGAGAGTGTAGAGAGATGGTGCAGAGTGTGAGTGTGGAGAGATGGTGTAGAGAGTGTATAGAGTGTAGAGAGATGGTGTAAAGGGTGTATGAGTGTGGAGAGATGCTGTAGAGAGTGTATGAGTGTGGAGAGATGCTGTAGAGAGTGTATTAGTGTGGAGAGATGGTGTAGAGAGTATATGAGTGTAGAGAGATGCTGTAGAGAGTATATGAGTGTAGAGAGATGCTGTAGAGAGTGTATGAGTGTAGAGAGTGTGGGGAGATGGTGGAGAGAGTGTAGAGACTGTAGAGATATGGTGTAGAGAGTGTAGAGAGATGGTGTAGAGAGTGTATGGGTGTGGAGAGATGGTGTAGAGAGTGTAGAGAGTGTGGAGAGTGTAGAGAGATGGTGTAGAGAGTGTAGAGTGTAGAGAGATGGTGCAGAGTGTATGAGTGTGGAGAGATGGTGTAGAGAGTGTATAGAGTGTAGAGAGATGCTGTAGAGAGTATATGAGTGTAGAGAGATGCTGTAGAGAGTGTATGGGTGTAGAGAGTGAGGGGAGATGGTGGAGAGAGTGTAGAGACTGTAGAGATATGGTGTAGAGAGTGTAGAGAGATGGTGTAGAGAGTGTATGGGTGTGGAGAGATGGTGTAGAGAGTGTAGAGAGTGTAGAGAGTGTGGAGAGTGTAGAGAGATGGTGTAGAGAGTGTAGAGAGATGGTGTAGAGAGTGTAGAGAGTGTAGAGAGATGGTGCAGAGTGTATGAGTGTGGAGAGATGGTGTAGAGAGTGTATAGAGTGTAGAGAGATGGTGTAAAGTGTATGAGTGTGGAGAGATGGTGTAGAGAGTATAGAGAGTGTAGAGAGTGTGGAGAGTGTAGAGAGATGGTGTAGAGAGTGTAGAGAGTGTAGAGAGATGGTGTAGAGAGTGTAGAGAGATGGTGCAGAGTGTATGAGTGTGGAGAGATGGTGTAGAGAGTGTATAGAGTGTTAAGAGATGGTGTAGAGTGTATGAGTGTGGAGAGATGGTGTAGAGAGTGTATGAGTGTGGAGAGATGCTGTAGAGAGTGTATTAGTGTGGAGAGATGGTGTAGAGAGTATATGAGTGTAGAGAGATGCTGTAGAGAGTATATGAGTGTAGAGAGATGCTGTAGAGAGTGTATGAGTGTAGAGAGTGTGGGGAGATGGTGGAGAGAGTGTAGAGACTGTAGAGATATGGTGTAGAGAGTGTAGAAAGTGTAGAGAGTGTAGATAGATGGTGTAGAGAGTGTTTGGGTGTAGAGAGATGGTGTAGAGAGTGTAGAGAGTGTAGAGAGATGGTGTAGAGAGTGTAGAGAGTGTCGAGAGATGGTGTAGAGAGTGTATAGAGTATAGAGAGATGGTGTAGAGAGTGTAGAGAGATGGTGTAGAGTGTATGAGTGTGGAGAGATGGTGTAGAGAGTGTATGAGTGTGGAGAGATGGTGTAGAGAGTGTATGAGTGTGGAGAGATGCTGTAGAGAGTGTATTAGTGTGGAGAGATGGTGTAGAGAGTATATGAGTGTAGAGAGATGCTGTAGAGAGTATATGAGTGTAGAGAGATGCTGTAGAGAGTGTATGAGTGTAGAGAGTGTGGGGAGATGGTGGAGAGAGTGTAGAGACTGTAGAGATATGGTGTAGAGAGTGTAGAAAGTGTAGAGAGTGTAGATAGATGGTGTAGAGAGTGTTTGGGTGTAGAGAGATGGTGTAAAGAGTGTATGAGTGTGGAGAGATGGTGTAGAGAGTGTATGAGTGTGTAGAGATGGTGTAGAGAGTGTATGAGTGTGGAGAGATGGTGTAGAGAGTGTATGAGTGTGGAGAGATGGTGTAGAGAGTGTATGAGTGTGGAGAGATGCTGTAGAGAGTGTATTAGTGTGGAGAGATGGTGTAGAGAGTATATGAGTGTGGAGAGATGCTGTAGAGAGTGTAGAGAGTGTGGAGAGTGTAGAGAGATGGTGTAGAGAGTGTAGAGAGTGTAGAGAGATGGTGTAGAGAGTGTATGGGTGTGGAGAGATGGTGTGGAGAGTGTAGAGAGATGGTGTAGAGAGTGTAGAGAGTGTAGAGAGATGGTGTAGAGAGTGTAGAGAGTGTAGAGAGATGGTGCAGAGTGTATGAGTGTGGAGAGATGGTGTAGAGAGAGTATAGAGTGTAGAGAGATGGTGTAAAGGGTGTATGAGTGTGGAGAGATGGTGTAGAGAGTGTATGAGTGTGGAGAGATGCTGTAGAGAGTATTAGTGTGGAGAGATGGTGTAGAGAGTATATGAGTGTAGAGAGATGCTGTAGAGAGTATATGAGTGTAGAGAGATGCTGTAGAGAGTGTATGAGTGTAGAGAGTGTGGGGAGATGGTGGAGAGAGTGTAGAGACTGTAGAGATATGGTGTAGAGAGTGTAGAGAGATGGTGTAGAGAGTGTATGGGTGTGGAGAGATGGTGTAGAGAGTGTAGAGAGTGTAGAGAGTGTAGAGAGTGTGGAGAGTGTAGAGAGATGGTGTAGAGAGTGTAGAGAGTGTAGAGAGATGGTGTAGAGAGTGTAGAGAGTGTAGAGAGATGGTGCAGAGTGTATGAGTGTGGAGAGATGGTGTAGAGAGTGTATATAGTGTAGAGAGATGGTGTAAAGAGTGTATGAGTGTGGAGAGATGGTGTAGAGAGTGTATGAGTGTGGAGAGATGCTGTAGAGAGTGTATTAGTGTGGAGAGATGGTGTAGAGAGTATATGAGTGTAGAGAGATGCTGTAGAGAGTGTATGAGTGTAGAGAGATGCTGTAGAGAGTGTATGAGTGTAGAGAGTGTGTGGAGATGGTGGAGAGAGTGTAGAGACTGTAGAGATATGGTGTAGAGAGTGTAGAGAGTGTAGATAGATGGTGTAGAGAGTGTTTGGGTGTAGAGAGATGGTGTAGAGAGTGTAGAGTGTGTAGAGAGTGTAGAGAGATGGTGTAGAGAGTGTAGAGAGTGTCGAGAGATGGTGTAGAGAGTGTATAGAGTATAGAGAGATGGTGTAGAGAGTGTATAGAGATGGTGTAGAGAGTGTATGAGTGTGGAGAGATGGTGTAGAGAGTGCAGAGAGATGGTGTAAAGAGTGTATGAGTGTGTAGAGAGTGTAGAGAGATGGTGTAGAGAGTGTAGAGAGTGCCGAGAGATGGTGTATAGAGTATAGAGAGATGGTGTAGAGAGTGTAGAGAGATGGTGTAGAGAGTGTATGAGTGTGGAGAGATGGTGTAGAGAGTGTAGAGAGATGGTGTAAAGAGTGTATGAGTGTGGAGAGATGGTGTAGAGAGTGTATGAGTGTAGAGAGATGCTGTAGAGAGTGTATGAGTGTAGAGAGTGTATGAGTGTAGAGAGTGTAGAGAGATGGTGTAGAGAGTGTAGAGAGTGTAGAGAGTGTAGAGAGATGGTGTAGAGAGTGTAGAGAGATAGTGTAGAGAGTGTAGAGAGTGTAGAGAGATGGTGTAGAGTGTATGAGTGTGGAGAGATGGTGTAGAGAGTGTATGAGTGTGGAGAGATGGTGTAGAGAGTGTATGAGTGTGGAGAGATGGTGTAGAGAGTGTATGAGTGTGGAGAGATGCTGTAGAGAGTGTATTAGTGTGGAGAGATGGTGTAGAGAGTGTATGAGTGTGGAGAGATGGTGTAGAGAGTATATGAGTGTGGAGAGATGCTGTAGAGAGTGTAGAGAGTGTAGAGAGTGTGGAGAGTGTAGAGAGATGGTGTAGAGAGTGTAGAGTGTAGAGAGATGGCGTAGAGAGTGTAGAGAGATGGTGCAGAGTGTATGAGTGTGGAGAGATGGTGTAGAGAGTGTATAGAGTGTAGAGAGATGGTGTAGAGAGTGTAGAGAGATGGTGTAGAGAGTGTATGGGTGTGGAGAGATGGTGTAGAGAGTGTAGAGAGTGTGGAGAGTGTAGAGAGATGGTGTAGAGAGTGTAGAGAGTGTAGAGAGTGTGGAGAGTGTAGAGAGTGTAGAGAGATGGTGTAGAGAGTGTAGAGAGTGTAGAGAGATGGTGCAGAGTGTGAGTGTGGAGAGATGGTGTAGAGAGTGTATAGAGTGTAGAGAGATGGTGTAAAGGGTGTATGAGTGTGGAGAGATGCTGTAGAGAGTGTATGAGTGTGGAGAGATGCTGTAGAGAGTGTATTAGTGTGGAGAGATGGTGTAGAGAGTATATGAGTGTAGAGAGATGCTGTAGAGAGTGTATGAGTGTAGAGAGTGTGGGGAGATGGTGGAGAGAGTGTAGAGACTGTAGAGAGTGTGGAGAGATGGTGTAGAGAGTGTATGGGTGTGGAGAGATGGTGTAGAGAGTGTAGAGAGTGTAGAGAGTGTGGGGAGATGGTGGAGAGAGTGTAGAGACTGTAGAGATATGGTGTAGAGAGTGTAGAGAGATGGTGTAGAGAGTGTATGGGTGTGGAGAGATGGTGTAGAGAGTGTAGAGAGTGTGGAGAGTGTAGAGAGATGGTGTAGAGAGTGTAGAGAGTGTAGAGAGATGGTGCAGAGTGTATGAGTGTGGAGAGATGGTGTAGAGAGTGTATAGAGTGTAGAGAGATGCTGTAGAGAGTATATGAGTGTAGAGAGATGCTGTAGAGAGTGTATGGGTGTAGAGAGTGTGGGGAGATGGTGGAGAGAGTGTAGAGACTGTAGAGATATGGTGTAGAGAGTGTAGAGAGATGGTGTAGAGGGTTTATGGGTGTGGAGAGATGGTGTAGAGAGTGTAGAGAGTGTAGAGAGTGTGGAGAGTGTAGAGAGATGGTGGAGAGAGTGTAGAGACTGTAGAGATATGGTGTAGAGAGTGTAGAGAGATGGTGTAGAGAGTGTATGGGTGTGGAGAGATGGTGTAGAGAGTGTAGAGAGTGTAGAGAGTGTGGAGAGTGTATAGAGTGTAGAGAGATGGTGCAGAGTGTATGAGTGTGGAGAGATAGTGTAGAGAGTGTATAGAGTGTAGAGAGATGGTGTAAAGAGTGTATGAGTGTGGAGAGATGGTGTAGAGAGTGTATGAGTGTGGAGAGATGCTGTAGAGAGTGTATGAGCGTGGAGAGATGGAGTATATGAGTGTAGAGAGATGCTGTAGAGAGTATATGAGTGTAGAGAGATGCTGTAGAGAGTGTATGAGTGTAGAGAGTGTCGGGAGATGGTGGAGAGAGTGTAGAGACTGTAGAGATATGGTGTAGAGAGTGTAGAGAGTGTAGAGAGTGTAGATAGATGGTGTAGAGAGTGTTTGGGTGTAGAGAGATGGTGTAGAGAGTGTAGAGAGTGTCGAGAGATGGTGTATAGAGTATAGAGAGATGGTGTAGAGAGTGTAGAGAGTGTCGAGAGATGGTGTATAGAGTATAGAGAGATGGTGTAGAGAGTGTAGAGAGATGGTGTAGAGAGTGTATGAGTGTGGAGAGATGGTGTAGAGAGTGTAGAGAGATGGTGTAAAGAGTGTATGAGTGTGGAGAGATGGTGTAGAGAGTGTATGAGTGTGGAGAGATGGTGTAGAGAGTGTATGAGTGTGGAGAGATGCTGTAGAGAGTGTATTAGTGTGGAGAGATGGTGTAGAGAGTGTATGAGTGTGGAGAGATGGTGTAGAGAGTATATGAGTGTGGAGAGATGCTGTAGAGAGTGTAGAGAGTGTAGAGAGTGTGGAGAGTGTAGAGAGATGGTGTAGAGAGTGTAGAGAGATGGCGTAGAGAGTGTAGAGAGATGGTGCAGAGTGTATGAGTGTGGAGAGATGGTGTAGAGAGTGTATAGAGTGTAGAGAGATGGTGTAGAGAGTGTAGAGAGATGGTGTAGAGAGTGTATGGGTGTGGAGAGATGGTGTAGAGAGTGAGGAGTGTGGAGAGTGTAGAGAGATGGTGTAGAGAGTGTAGAGAGTGTAGAGAGTGTGAGAGGGAGTGTAGAGAGTGTAGAGAGATGGTGTAGAGAGTGTAGAGAGTGTAGAGAGATGGTGTAGAGAGTGTAGAGAGTGTAGAGAGATGGTGCAGAGTGTGAGTGTGGAGAGATGGTGTAGAGAGTGTATAGAGTGTAGAGAGATGGTGTAAAGGGTGTATGAGTGTGGAGAGATGCTGTAGAGAGTGTATGAGTGTGGAGAGATGCTGTAGAGAGTGTATTAGTGTGGAGAGATGGTGTAGAGAGTATATGAGTGTAGAGAGATGCTGTAGAGAGTGTATGAGTGTAGAGAGTGTGGGGAGATGGTGGAGAGAGTGTAGAGACTGTAGAGAGTGTGGAGAGATGGTGTAGAGAGTGTATGGGTGTGGAGAGATGGTGTAGAGAGTGTAGAGAGTGTAGAGAGTGTGGAGAGTGTAGAGAGATGGTGTAGAGAGTGTAGAGAGTGTAGAGAGATGGTGCAGAGTGTATGAGTGTGGAGAGATGGTGTAGAGAGTGTATAGAGTGTAGAGAGATGCTGTAGAGAGTATATGAGTGTAGAGAGATGCTGTAGAGAGTGTATGGGTGTAGAGAGTGTGGGGAGATGGTGGAGAGAGTGTAGAGACTGTAGAGATATGGTGTAGAGAGTGTAGAGAGATGGTGTAGAGGTGTATGGGTGTGGAGAGATGGTGTAGAGAGTGTAGAGAGTGTAGAGAGTGTGGAGAGTGTAGGAGATGGTGTAGAGAGTGTAGAGAGTGTAGAGAGATGGTGCAGAGTGTATGAGTGTGGAGAGATGGTGTAGAGAGTGTATAGAGTGTAGAGAGATGCTGTAGAGAGTATATGAGTGTAGAGAGATGCTGTAGAGAGTGTATGGGTGTAGAGAGTGTGGGGAGATGGTGGAGAGAGTGTAGAGACTGTAGAGAGATGGTGTAGAGGGTGTATGGGTGTGGAGAGATGGTGTAGAGAGTGTAGAGAGTGTAGAGAGATGGTGGAGAGAGTGTAGAGACTGTAGAGATATGGTGTAGAGAGTGTAGAGAGATGGTGTAGAGAGTGTATGGGTGTGGAGAGATGGTGTAGAGAGTGTAGAGAGTGTGGAGAGTGTATAGAGTGTAGAGAGTGTGGAGAGTGTATAGAGTGTAGAGAGATGGTGCAGAGTGTATGAGTGTGGAGAGAGGGTGTAGAGAGTGTATAGAGTGTAGAGAGATGGTGTAAAGAGTGTATGAGTGTGGAGAGAGGGTGTAGAGAGTGTATGAGTGTGGAGAGATGCTGTAGAGAGTGTATGAGCGTGGAGAGATGGAGTATATGAGTGTAGAGAGATGCTGTAGAGAGTATATGAGTGTAGAGAGATGCTGTAGAGAGTGTATGAGTGTAGAGAGTGTCGGGAGATGGTGGAGAGAGTGTAGAGACTGTAGAGATATGGTGTAGAGAGTGGAGAGAGTGTAGAGAGTGTAGATAGATGGTGTAGAGAGTGTTTGGGTGTAGAGAGATGGTGTAGAGAGTGTAGAGAGTGTCGAGAGATGGTGTATAGAGTATAGAGAGATGGTGTAGAGAGTGTAGAGAGTGTCGAGAGATGGTGTATAGAGTATAGAGAGATGGTGTAGAGAGTGTAGAGAGATGAGTGTAGAGAGATGGTGTAAGAGTGTATGAGTGTGGAGAGATGGTGTAGAGAGTGTATGAGTGTAGAGAGATGCTGTAGAGAGTGTATGAGTGTAGAGAGTGTATGAGTGTAGAGTGTAGAGAGATGGATTAGAGAGTGTAGAGAGATGGTGTAAAGAGTGTAGAGAGATAGTGTAGAGAGTGTAGAGAGATGGTGTAGAGAGTGTAGAGAGATGGTGTAGAGTGTATGAGTGTGGAGAGATGCTGTAGAGAGTGTATGAGCGTGGAGAGATGGAGTATATGAGTGTAGAGAGATGCTGTAGAGAGTATATGAGTGTAGAGAGATGCTGTAGAGAGTGTATGAGTGTAGAGAGTGTCGGGAGATGGTGGAGAGAGTGTAGAGACTGTAGAGATATGGTGTAGAGAGTGTAGAGAGTGTAGAGAGTGTAGATAGATGGTGTAGAGAGTGTTTGGGTGTAGAGAGATGGTGTAGAGAGTGTAGAGAGTGTCGAGAGATGGTGTATAGAGTATAGAGAGATGGTGTAGAGAGTGTAGAGAGTGTCGAGAGATGGTGTATAGAGTATAGAGAGATGGTGTAGAGAGTGTAGAGAGATGGTGTAGAGAGTGTATGAGTGTGGAGAGATGGTGTAGAGAGATGGTGTAAAGAGTGTATGAGTGTGGAGAGATGGTGTAGAGAGTGTATGAGTGTAGAGAGATGCTGTAGAGAGTGTATGAGTGTAGAGAGTGTATGAGTGTAGAGTGTAGAGAGATGGATTAGAGAGTGTAGAGAGATGGTGTAAAGAGTGTAGAGAGATAGTGTAGAGAGTGTAGAGAGTGTGGAGAGATGGTGTAGAGAGTGTATGAGTGTGGAGAGATGCTGTAGAGAGTGTATTAGTGTGGAGAGATGGTGTAGAGAGTGTATGAGTGTGGAGAGATGGTGTAGAGAGTGTATGAGTGTGGAGAGATGCTGTAGAGAGTGTATTAGTGTGGAGAGATGGTGTAGAGAGTATATGAGTGTGGAGAGATGCTGTAGAGAGTGTAGAGAGTGTAGAGAGTGTGGAGAGTGTAGAGAGATGGTGTAGAGAGTGTAGAGAGTGTAGAGAGATGGCGTAGAGAGTGTAGAGAGATGGTGCAGAGTGTATGAGTGTGGAGAGATGGTGTAGAGAGTGTATAGAGTGTAGAGAGATGGTGTAGAGAGTGTAGAGAGATGGTGTAGAGAGTGTATGGGTGTGGAGAGATGGTGTAGAGAGTGTAGAGAGTGTGGAGAGTGTAGAGAGATGGTGTAGAGAGTGTAGAGAGTGTAGAGAGTGTGGAGAGTGTAGAGAGTGTAGAGAGATGGTGTAGAGAGTGTAGAGAGTGTAGAGAGATGGTGTAGAGAGTGTAGAGAGTGTAGAGAGATGGTGCAGAGTGTGAGTGTGGAGAGATGGTGTAGAGAGTGTATAGAGTGTAGAGAGATGGTGTAAAGGGTGTATGAGTGTGGAGAGATGCTGTAGAGAGTGTATGAGTGTGGAGAGATGCTGTAGAGAGTGTATTAGTGTGGAGAGATGGTGTAGAGAGTATATGAGTGTAGAGAGATGCTGTAGAGAGTATATGAGTGTAGAGAGATGCTGTAGAGAGTGTATGAGTGTAGAGAGTGTGGGGAGATGGTGGAGAGAGTGTAGAGACTGTAGAGATATGGTGTAGAGAGTGTAGAGAGTGTAGAGAGTGTAGATAGATGGTGTAGAGAGTGTTTGGGTGTAGAGAGATGGTGTAGAGAGTGTAGAGAGTGTCGAGAGATGGTGTATAGAGTATAGAGAGATGGTGTAGAGAGTGTAGAGAGTGTATAGAGTGTAGAGAGATGGTGTAAAGAGTGTATGAGTGTGGAGAGAGGGTGTAGAGAGTGTATGAGTGTGGAGAGATGCTGTAGAGAGTGTATGAGCGTGGAGAGATGGAGTATATGAGTGTAGAGAGATGCTGTAGAGAGTATATGAGTGTAGAGAGATGCTGTAGAGAGTGTATGAGTGTAGAGAGTGTCGGGAGATGGTGGAGAGAGTGTAGAGACTGTAGAGATATGGTGTAGAGAGTGGAGAGAGTGTAGAGAGTGTAGATAGATGGTGTAGAGAGTGTTTGGGTGTAGAGAGATGGTGTAGAGAGTGTAGAGAGTGTCGAGAGATGGTGTATAGAGTATAGAGAGATGGTGTAGAGAGTGTAGAGAGTGTCGAGAGATGGTGTATAGAGTATAGAGAGATGGTGTAGAGAGTGTAGAGAGATGGTGTAGAGAGTGTATGAGTGTGGAGAGATGGTATAGAGAGTGTAGAGAGATGGTGTAAAGAGTGTATGAGTGTGGAGAGATGGTGTAGAGAGTGTATGAGTGTAGAGAGATGCTGTAGAGAGTGTATGAGTGTAGAGAGTGTATGAGTGTAGAGTGTAGAGAGATGGATTAGAGAGTGTAGAGAGATGGTGTAAAGAGTGTAGAGAGATAGTGTAGAGAGTGTAGAGAGATGGTGTAGAGAGTGTAGAGAGATGGTGTAGAGTGTATGAGTGTGGAGAGATGCTGTAGAGAGTGTATGAGCGTGGAGAGATGGAGTATATGAGTGTAGAGAGATGCTGTAGAGAGTATATGAGTGTAGAGAGATGCTGTAGAGAGTGTATGAGTGTAGAGAGTGTCGGGAGATGGTGGAGAGAGTGTAGAGACTGTAGAGATATGGTGTAGAGAGTGTAGAGAGTGTAGAGAGTGTAGATAGATGGTGTAGAGAGTGTTTGGGTGTAGAGAGATGGTGTAGAGAGTGTAGAGAGTGTCGAGAGATGGTGTATAGAGTATAGAGAGATGGTGTAGAGAGTGTAGAGAGTGTCGAGAGATGGTGTATAGAGTATAGAGAGATGGTGTAGAGAGTGTAGAGAGATGGTGTAGAGAGTGTATGAGTGTGGAGAGATGGTGTAGAGAGATGGTGTAAAGAGTGTATGAGTGTGGAGAGATGGTGTAGAGAGTGTATGAGTGTAGAGAGATGCTGTAGAGAGTGTATGAGTGTAGAGAGTGTATGAGTGTAGAGTGTAGAGAGATGGATTAGAGAGTGTAGAGAGATGGTGTAAAGAGTGTAGAGAGATAGTGTAGAGAGTGTAGAGAGTGTGGAGAGATGGTGTAGAGAGTGTATGAGTGTGGAGAGATGCTGTAGAGAGTGTATTAGTGTGGAGAGATGGTGTAGAGAGTGTATGAGTGTGGAGAGATGGTGTAGAGAGTGTATGAGTGTGGAGAGATGCTGTAGAGAGTGTATTAGTGTGGAGAGATGGTGTAGAGAGTATATGAGTGTGGAGAGATGCTGTAGAGAGTGTAGAGAGTGTAGAGAGTGTGGAGAGTGTAGAGAGATGGTGTAGAGAGTGTAGAGAGTGTAGAGAGATGGCGTAGAGAGTGTAGAGAGATGGTGCAGAGTGTATGAGTGTGGAGAGATGGTGTAGAGAGTGTATAGAGTGTAGAGAGATGGTGTAGAGAGTGTAGAGAGATGGTGTAGAGAGTGTATGGGTGTGGAGAGATGGTGTAGAGAGTGTAGAGAGTGTGGAGAGTGTAGAGAGATGGTGTAGAGAGTGTAGAGAGTGTAGAGAGTGTGGAGAGTGTAGAGAGTGTAGAGAGATGGTGTAGAGAGTGTAGAGAGTGTAGAGAGATGGTGTAGAGAGTGTAGAGAGTGTAGAGAGATGGTGCAGAGTGTGAGTGTGGAGAGATGGTGTAGAGAGTGTATAGAGTGTAGAGAGATGGTGTAAAGGGTGTATGAGTGTGGAGAGATGCTGTAGAGAGTGTATGAGTGTGGAGAGATGCTGTAGAGAGTGTATTAGTGTGGAGAGATGGTGTAGAGAGTATATGAGTGTAGAGAGATGCTGTAGAGAGTATATGAGTGTAGAGAGATGCTGTAGAGAGTGTATGAGTGTAGAGAGTGTGGGGAGATGGTGGAGAGAGTGTAGAGACTGTAGAGATATGGTGTAGAGAGTGTAGAGAGATGGTGTAGAGAGTGTATGGGTGTGGAGAGATGGTGTAGAGAGTGTAGAGAGTGTGGAGAGTGTAGAGAGATGGTGTAGAGAGTGTAGAGTGTAGAGAGATGGTGCAGAGTGTATGAGTGTGGAGAGATGGTGTAGAGAGTGTATAGAGTGTAGAGAGATGCTGTAGAGAGTATATGAGTGTAGAGAGATGCTGTAGAGAGTGTATGGGTGTAGAGAGTGAGGGGAGATGGTGGAGAGAGTGTAGAGACTGTAGAGATATGGTGTAGAGAGTGTAGAGAGATGGTGTAGAGAGTGTATGGGTGTGGAGAGATGGTGTAGAGAGTGTAGAGAGTGTAGAGAGTGTGGAGAGTGTAGAGAGATGGTGTAGAGAGTGTAGAGAGATGGTGTAGAGAGTGTAGAGAGTGTAGAGAGATGGTGCAGAGTGTATGAGTGTGGAGAGATGGTGTAGAGAGTGTATAGAGTGTAGAGAGATGGTGTAAAGTGTATGAGTGTGGAGAGATGGTGTAGAGAGTATAGAGAGTGTAGAGAGTGTGGAGAGTGTAGAGAGATGGTGTAGAGAGTGTAGAGAGTGTAGAGAGATGGTGTAGAGAGTGTAGAGAGATGGTGCAGAGTGTATGAGTGTGGAGAGATGGTGTAGAGAGTGTATAGAGTGTTAAGAGATGGTGTAGAGTGTATGAGTGTGGAGAGATGGTGTAGAGAGTGTATGAGTGTGGAGAGATGGTGTAGAGAGTGTATGAGTGTGGAGAGATGCTGTAGAGAGTGTATTAGTGTGGAGAGATGGTGTAGAGAGTATATGAGTGTAGAGAGATGCTGTAGAGAGTATATGAGTGTAGAGAGATGCTGTAGAGAGTGTATGAGTGTAGAGAGTGTGGGGAGATGGTGGAGAGAGTGTAGAGACTGTAGAGATATGGTGTAGAGAGTGTAGAAAGTGTAGAGAGTGTAGATAGATGGTGTAGAGAGTGTTTGGGTGTAGAGAGATGGTGTAGAGAGTGTAGAGAGTGTAGAGAGATGGTGTAGAGAGTGTAGAGAGTGTCGAGAGATGGTGTAGAGAGTGTATAGAGTATAGAGAGATGGTGTAGAGAGTGTAGAGAGATGGTGTAGAGTGTATGAGTGTGGAGAGATGGTGTAGAGAGTGTATGAGTGTGGAGAGATGGTGTAGAGAGTGTATGAGTGTGGAGAGATGCTGTAGAGAGTGTATTAGTGTGGAGAGATGGTGTAGAGAGTATATGAGTGTAGAGAGATGCTGTAGAGAGTATATGAGTGTAGAGAGATGCTGTAGAGAGTGTATGAGTGTAGAGAGTGTGGGGAGATGGTGGAGAGAGTGTAGAGACTGTAGAGATATGGTGTAGAGAGTGTAGAAAGTGTAGAGAGTGTAGATAGATGGTGTAGAGAGTGTTTGGGTGTAGAGAGATGGTGTAAAGAGTGTATGAGTGTGGAGAGATGGTGTAGAGAGTGTATGAGTGTGTAGAGATGGTGTAGAGAGTGTATGAGTGTGGAGAGATGGTGTAGAGAGTGTATGAGTGTGGAGAGATGGTGTAGAGAGTGTATGAGTGTGGAGAGATGCTGTAGAGAGTGTATTAGTGTGGAGAGATGGTGTAGAGAGTATATGAGTGTGGAGAGATGCTGTAGAGAGTGTAGAGAGTGTGGAGAGTGTAGAGAGATGGTGTAGAGAGTGTAGAGAGTGTAGAGAGATGGTGTAGAGAGTGTATGGGTGTGGAGAGATGGTGTGGAGAGTGTAGAGAGATGGTGTAGAGAGTGTAGAGAGTGTAGAGAGATGGTGTAGAGAGTGTAGAGAGTGTAGAGAGATGGTGCAGAGTGTATGAGTGTGGAGAGATGGTGTAGAGAGAGTATAGAGTGTAGAGAGATGGTGTAAAGGGTGTATGAGTGTGGAGAGATGGTGTAGAGAGTGTATGAGTGTGGAGAGATGCTGTAGAGAGTATTAGTGTGGAGAGATGGTGTAGAGAGTATATGAGTGTAGAGAGATGCTGTAGAGAGTATATGAGTGTAGAGAGATGCTGTAGAGAGTGTATGAGTGTAGAGAGTGTGGGGAGATGGTGGAGAGAGTGTAGAGACTGTAGAGATATGGTGTAGAGAGTGTAGAGAGATGGTGTAGAGAGTGTATGGGTGTGGAGAGATGGTGTAGAGAGTGTAGAGAGTGTAGAGAGTGTGGAGAGTGTAGAGAGATGGTGTAGAGAGTGTAGAGAGTGTAGAGAGATGGTGTAGAGAGTGTAGAGAGTGTAGAGAGATGGTGCAGAGTGTATGAGTGTGGAGAGATGGTGTAGAGAGTGTATAGAGTGTAGAGAGATGGTGTAAAGAGTGTATGAGTGTGGAGAGATGGTGTAGAGAGTGTATGAGTGTGGAGAGATGCTGTAGAGAGTGTATTAGTGTGGAGAGATGGTGTAGAGAGTATATGAGTGTAGAGAGATGCTGTAGAGAGTGTATGAGTGTAGAGAGATGCTGTAGAGAGTGTATGAGTGTAGAGAGTGTGTGGAGATGGTGGAGAGAGTGTAGAGACTGTAGAGATATGGTGTAGAGAGTGTAGAGAGTGTAGATAGATGGTGTAGAGAGTGTTTGGGTGTAGAGAGATGGTGTAGAGAGTGTAGAGTGTGTAGAGAGTGTAGAGAGATGGTGTAGAGAGTGTAGAGAGTGTCGAGAGATGGTGTAGAGAGTGTATAGAGTATAGAGAGATGGTGTAGAGAGTGTATAGAGATGGTGTAGAGAGTGTATGAGTGTGGAGAGATGGTGTAGAGAGTGCAGAGAGATGGTGTAAAGAGTGTATGAGTGTGGAGAGATGGTGTAGAGCGTGTATGAGTGTAGAGAGTGTATGAGTGTAGAGAGTGTAGAGAGATGGTGTAGTGAGTGTATGAGTGTGGAGAGCTGGTGTAGAGAGTGTATGTGTGTGGAGAGATGGTGTAGAGAGTGTAGCGAGATGGTGTAGAGAGTGTAGAGAGTGTAGAGAGATGGTGTAGAGAGTGTGGAGAGATGGTGTAGAGAGTGTAGAGAGTGTAGAGAGATGGTGTAGAGAGTGTAGAGAGTGTAGAGAGATGGTGTAGAGAGTGTAGAGAGATGGTGTAGAGAGTGTGGAGAGATGGTGTGTTCGACTGCTTATTTAAACTGACATTGTGTGTGAACAGTTCGAGTGCAGCTGCAGCAGTCGGCTGGCTGCTCCATTTACTGATCTGGTTCATATTCTTTTTCCTCACTGCTTTTTCTTGACTTTGTTTTTCAGCCTAATGGATCCAATTGGAACAACACTACAAGGCAAAGGCTCAATGAATCCAATCTTCATGGGTACCTTTGTCTCTCTCATGCTACTGCAATCGTCTTGACTAACAAACTAAGTATTATGACACACACTGTTTGCATGCATGACTGATCAAACCTCAGCGGGATAGAGTGAGTGTGACTGTCATAGTGGGACTGTCATAGTGACTGTCATAATGTGACTGTTCATCTCTAAGAGTCTAATTGGTTTACAACAGAAAGAGCCAGGGTGTGGATTCGTTTCTATGCCTGCGTCGTGTGTGTGCGTGCGTGTGTGATTGTACCAGACGTGGGTAACAAAATGTGTGAGTTGTTGACGGCTGTTACCTTCTCCATGAGCTGGCGGAGCTGCCGACTGCGTGGGTCTCGGTTACACATGTTCTGGGCCGGGGCCACCACTGTACAGATACACTTCCCATCTGCATCCTGAGCTGAACTGTAGATCTGCCAGCCCTCCTCTGGGCTAGGATAGAGAGCCTGCACGGAGACACAGAGAGAGAGGGGTGAGTTAGTGATAGAAAGAGAGAGGGGGAGAGAGAGAGCGGGGGAGAGAGAGAGGGGGAGAGGGGGAGAGAGGGAGGGGTAGAGAGAGGGGGTCGGATGAAAGCGACATAGAAAGAGGAGATTGAGTCGGGGAGAGAGGGAGGGGTAGGGAGGGAGAATGGAATCGAGACAGATGCCGTAAAGAAAGGTAAGAAGGAGAAAGAGACGAGAGGATGTAGAGAAAGAACAAGATAATGGGGGGGAAGAGAGAGCGGGGCTTACAAAGTAGAGAAAGGGAGGTAGGGATCAAAGGGCTGGTGAGAGGAGAGGATCTAATAAGTTTGGACACAGAGAGGAAATGGAACTGTATTGGGATCGATAGCGCTGCTCTTTACCAGAGCACCATTGAGGGGCTGAGAGGATGGATGTCTCTCTTAATAATCCAATCAGGAGAAGTAGTGTACACACACACACACACACACATTGACATACTGTACAGAAACACACACCCATATTGACATACTGTACAGAAACACACACACACACACGCCTGTAAAAGACACGTACACACATGCAAACATGGCTTTAGTACAACACACACACATATGGACACAAACCCCTCACACAGAATACAAAGTCAATTGTAATGAGAGAGAGAAGAGCAATGCAATTAAGGACACAAGCCCATCGAAAGTGGAGAGAAAGACGATCAGATTAGAATGGCTTGGGGGACAGACAAGAGGACTATGTGTTTAGAGTATAAAGTAGCAGCCACCCTGGGAGCCAATGTTCTCTCTCTCCCTTTCTCTCTCTCTCTCTCTCTCTCTCTTTCTCGCTCTCTGTGAATTTTAATGCATGCTACCAAAGCTCACATCTAATGCACGTGGTAAACGTTAAACAAGATTCAGTACATTAACTCTAAATGATGACAGAAACATGATGGCAAACAGCAACAAGCAACATGACTTCTGATAAGTATTGTTACACATTCATTTTTCAAGGTGCTTTGGGTGTCAATGTTATTCAAACAGGCAGTCATGTCTTTATGTCACAGTGGCCTGTCTAGCCGGTTACTGTGAGCAATATTCCTGTCTGTGCTCTTTATCATTCCACCTTTACATCGTCAAGTTGCACAGAGTTTCCTCCAACTCAATCTCTCTATTCTCTAGTCTGAGGCTAATCTCTCTCACTCTCCGTCTCTCTCGCTCTCTCCCTACCTCTCTCCCCCTCCCTCTCTCCTTTCCCGTTCCCTTCTCTCTGTCGGCTGCCTAAATGAGAATTAGGGTGGAGCATGTGTGTGTCTGATCAGTCTGAGACACAGAGAGGAGAAGAGAGGGTTCTGGGGCATGACAGAGCGTGGCAGGTCTTAACTGGCTCCTCAATCTCAGACACATTTACTGGTTCAATCTCAGAACCATTAATCTGATTCTCTTCTTCATGCATGATCCTGTTTTATCTTCAAACACACAACTTACACTAGAAAAACACACTACTTACACTACATGAACAAAAGTATGTGGACACCTGCTCGCTGAACATCTCGTTCCAAAATCATGGGCATTAATATGGAGTTGGTCCCCTGTTTGCTGCAATAATATCCTCCACACTTCCGGGAAGGCTTTCCACTAGATGTTGTAACATTGCTGCGGGAACTTGCTTCCATTCAGCCACAAAAGCAGTAGTGAGGTCGAGCACGGATGTTGGGCAATTTGGCCTGGTTCGCAGTCGCTGTTTCAGTTCCTCCCAAAGGTGTTTGATGGGGTTGAGGTCAAGGCTCTGTGCAGGGAAGTCAAGTTCTTCCACACTGATCTTAACAAATCATTTCTTTATGGAGCTCGCTTTGAGCACAGCGGAATTGTCATGCTGAAACAGGAAAGAGCCTTCCCAAACTGTTGCCACAAAGTTGGAAGCACAGAATCGTCTAGATTATCATTTCCATTCACTGGAACTTAGGGGCCTAGGCCGAACCATGAAAAACAGCCACAGACCATTAAACCTCCTCCACCAAACTTTACAGTTGGCACTATGTATTAGGGCAGGTAGCGTTCTCCTGGCATTTGCCAAACCCAGATTAGTCCGACGGACTGCCAGATGGTGAAGTGTGATTCATCACTCCAGAGAACGTGTTTACACTGCTCCAGACTACAATGGCGGCAAGCTTTAAACCACTTCAGCCGACGCTTGGTATTGCACATGGTGATCTTGGGCTTGTGTCCGGCTGCTTGGCCATGGAAATTTCATGAAGCTCCCGAATGTACAGTTATTGTGCTGATGTTGCTTCCAGAGGCAGTTTGGAACTCAGTAGTGAGTGTTGAAACTGAGGACAGACGATTTTTACTCACTTCAGCACTCGGCAGTCCAGTTCTGTGAGCTTGTGTGGCCTGCCACTTCGCAGCTGAGCCGTTGTTGCTCCTAGACTTTTCAACTTCACAATAGCAGCACTTGACCGGGGCAGCGCTAGCAGAGCAGAATCTTGACAAACTGACTTGTTGGAAAGGTGGCATCCTATGAAGGTGCCACGTTGAAAGTCACTGAGCTCTTCAGTAAGGCCATTCCCTGCCAATGTTTGAATATGGAGATTGCATGGCGGTGTGCTTGATTTCATACACCTGTCAGCAACGGGTGTGGCTGAAATAGCCGAATCCACTAATTTGAAGGGGTGTCCACATACTAACTACACCGGCCACTAGAGTGCATCTTCCATCATGCGCATGTTGATTTTGTCCATCCACACCAGACGCGATCATCACACACAGGTTAAAATATCCAAACCAACATTGAAACAACTATATTCATATGGGGGCGTGTCAAACACACATGAAACATTCATGGACATTTAGATATCTTGCTGTTGCTAGCAAATTTGTCCTGGGAGATTGTTATTTCACCTGAATAAAATTTGTTCCTTTTTTTTTGCAGGATCTTGGCAGGATCTTTGCAGGATCTTTGCATGATTTTGACCCGCAGTCTTACAAAATCACGTTTCTTTACTCTGACTATTAACACTAGAAAAGCTGGTCATCTAGCAATCCCGTTCTGAGCCAATGCATTCTAACAGTTTAATAAATACATTTCATTTATGCTATTGCAACAAAAATGATCCAAATTATGCTCTTGGAGTTTTTTGTTAGTTATCTATGATTAATATCTCCTCGTTCATCATTCAAATACCCAGGTGGGGTTGGATGCTCCTGAACACCAATGAGTAGAAAGGAGAGGCTGGTCATTAAGTATCTCAATTAGAACCAACCATCTAGTTTAGCGCTTGGCTACACAGACATTACGCACGTTCCTGGCCTGAGTGGTGTGGCTGAAATGACTGAATAACATGCAGGTGGACATTTATGCGCACGCAACGTGGCCGGTGTGGTTTGCATGTTACTGATCCATTCCTAATTTTCAGTATTCCTCTGCCTAAATGTCAGATCAATTATAGGGCTGGGAATTGCCCGGGAACTCACAAAACGATATTATCACGATACTTAGGCGCCGATACAATATATATTGTGATTCTCACAATTCTGTATGTATTGCAATTTGATACTGAGATTTCATTGTGTTTCAATGTTCCAAACATATTGCTCACCATATGTCTTCTGCAGAGGGACAAGAGGGAGCCAGGAGGAAACGACTTGTGATCAGTCATGGAAATAAAAGTGCAGTAAACAAATTGATGATGGAGAAATACTGGAGTTTGGTGCAGGTACAGCCAATGAAAAAATGATATTGAGATATTGTCAAAAGGCCTCAATACAATATATTGTCTGAATAAATATCCCGATATGAACCAGTATCTGTTTTCCCCCCGTCACTAGCATTAACACTACAAAGCAATGTTTCCCTCACTAAAAATGTATTTAAAGTAGGCCAATACTAACAAGCAAATATCTCGATATGAAACTGTATCCGTTTTTCCCCCCCGTCACTAGTTATTAACACTACAGAGCAATATGCAAAACATTATGCGCAGTAATATTACACACAGCACATGATGCAGCCTACCATACATGCTCCAGCTGTATATAATCAGCCTAATGATCATGAAACGAATATGCAAAACATCTGGGGCAGCAACACATGTACAACACATGCTCCACCATTGCCCTCATATCCTCTTATCTTCACCCATACGGTGACTGTGTTCTCCAGCCAATTCACTGGTGCTGAGAAGGTTCGTGCAGAGAGAGACATCACCTGTTCATTAATGTTTCATAACACTGACTTTTAAATGAAGAGCTTATTAAAATCAGACCCAATTTCATTACCACCCACCTATTACTTCTGGAAGTAATTTCCCTCATCTCCCCGTAATGGCAAAGGAGGGAGTAGGTGACTGCAAGGAGGAGGAGGAAACTGGGGGTAGAGGTGCAGCTGCGCTAATTTGTCTCGCAGCTTCAGGAGCGCAGATACTGTCGATATACGTGTATAAACACACACGCGCACACATACACACACACGCGCACACACACGCGCACACACACGCGCACGCACACCCGCACACCCGCACACACACACACAGGAGCTGCAGATCTATATCCATGTAAACATCAGCCCCCATAAGCAGCAGTAGTGGTGTGTAGGAGTCTGATCTAAGTGAATTGACATTTTGTTACACAACACCCACTCATTTATGTAAATATGATTGTTATTAAATTCCCTCTCCCGGGACGAGAACAGGCACATTTACAATGGTTCATCTAGCATCTGTACACACAGTACACACTCACACCATGCATGCATGCTCCCAGCCTCTCATTAGCATTTTAACAGTAATCTCCTGAGCATCAAGGGAACAGCTATAAACTTCAAATGCCAAGCTTGAATAGTATCTGACTGACTGAGACAGACAGAGAGTTGAATGGAGAACTGTGTATGTAGTACAACATGTATGTTAACTTAGGCTTCAGGATAAAATACCTCTGAAACTACTGAACGTTCAGCAAGGTTTGTAGAGGCAGCAAAGCAAGTCCTGACTATAATCCTATTCTGCCACAGTCGACACAGTCACAGACAGATCCAGACGGGTGTTTGAGGAGAGGAGAGAGGTGCTGCTGGTGTCCCAGAAATGGCTCCATTAGGAACTGCAGATGACATAGAATATGTAAAGCGGCAGATTTGGGGATGTCACAGTCAATGCTGCCATGCGAAAGCCCATTAAGGAGATGACAACGGTAATAAAAACAACGGGGGATTACAAATCAAATGGGGCTTAGTTTGTCAAATGAAAATTACATTGCTCTTAAGACGTCTGACCTGCCCCCTCCACATGAATCATCACTAGGATCGCTCCTCTCTCCTCGGGCGTATCTATCAGACCTGGGCTCAAATAGTATTTGTTTTCTATTGAATGCTTGAACGGTGCTTGATTAAGCTCGTCTGGCATAATGGAACCAATGGAGGAAATCCCAAAGTGCAAATCCCACCAATCTGGCACTCCAGACAGAGAGTGAAGGAAGTAGAGAGAGACATGCGGTTAAAGAAAGGCTGACAGAGAAAATAGGAAAGGGGTCTAATTTCAGTGAGAGGGAAGCAATTTCCTCTAGCTGCTGAGCCGGTGGCTTGTCTCTGTCTCTATCTCTGTCTCTATCTCTGCACAGTCAGAAGAGTGAGTGACACATTCAGTACCATACCTGCTGGAGGCGGGGAAGAGGAGTGGAGAGATGAGGAAATGAGAGATGAGGAGAGGTGAGGTGAGGAGAGGTGAAATGAGGAGAGGTGAGGTGAGGAGAGAACTGGTGAGATGAGGAGAGGTAAAATGAGGAGAGATGAGGAGAGGTGAGATTAGGAGAGGAGAGATGAGTAGAGGTGAGATTAGGAGAGGACAGATGAGGTGAGGAGAGCTGAAATGAGGAGAGGTGAGGTGAGGAGAGAACTGGTGAGATGAGGAGAGGTGAGATGAGGAGAGATGAGGAGAGGTGAAATGACGAGAGGAGAGATGAGGAGAGGTGAGATTAGGAGAGGAGAGATGAGGAGAGGAGAGGTGAAATTAGGAGAGGAGAGATGAGGAGAGGAGAGTTGAGATGAGGAGAGGAGAGTTGAGATGAGGAGAGGAGAGATGAGATGAGGAGAGTTGAGATGAGGAGAGTTGAGATGAGGAGAGGAGAGGTGAGGAGAGGTGAGATGAGATGAGGGGAGAAGGCTGAATTCTGTGGCCATCACTGAGCTCACTCATCATTGAACTATGGGGTGATTGTGTTTCTTTCTAACCTCTAAACATTGTCCTAAAGAGAAACAGTTAGCTGAGTTTAGATTGAGATTGAACGCTAGGAGCTGAGTGGATAAACAGATGAGTGATAAATGCTCAGACAAGTGATCAATGGTCAGGTGATTGACGAATCGGGAGATAGGTAATCAATGGCCAAATAAGTAACCAATGATCAATCTTTGATCACAAACTGACCAATGACCATAAAGACTGATGAATTGAGAGCTCAACACACCTGTGGGTGATATCACAGTGTCTCTATCGTGGTGACCCAATCTCCTGCAGTACCACCACCCTGCCACTGGCATCTCTACCTCCTCAAACCTCTACTATATCTCAACAGCTATCCACCGCCTCACCCATCAGCTCACAGCCAGCCTCATTACAAGTAGAGCCCCAACTAACTAACTACCGTGGGGATTAACCAATTAGGTGTTCGCGGCTGGGCTACGCTGCGGGCTCACGCCTGCAGGATTGACTTCCTCCAGTGTTTCATTAGGCCGACCCTGGAGCGGAGCAGAGCTGAGCGGAGCGCTGTAAAGCTGGGATAAATTAGATTAGAAATCTACAGCTATCCCACTTTATGAGCATGCCGGGAAGTCTATTGCAACTTTCATAAGCAGAGAGAGAGAGAGAGGGGAAGAAGAGAGAGAGAGAGAGAGGGGGAAGAAGAGAGAGAGAGAGAGAGAGAGAGAGGGAAGAAGAGAGAGAGAGAGGGGGAAGAAGAGAGAGAGAGAGAGAGAGGGAAGAAGAGAGAGAGAGAGGGGGGGGGAAGAAGAGAGAGATTGGGTCTGAGAGAAGGGCAAGAGGGGATAAAAAGGGGTCTGAGAGAGGAAGATGAAGAAGAGAGACAACGAGTCAGAGAGGGAGTTGAAGGACAGATGAAAGAGAGAATAGGGGTCTCCAAGCCTGGAGTACAGTATTTGAGGGAAAGTGAGCAGTGAGTGTGTCTCTCTGCAACGTGATGTAGCCTACTTGGTGTTTCCGTCTTTAGCCGCTGCCTGCCCAGCGAAGCCCACAGCCAGGCAGGAAACATCTGTCTCTATCTGCTGGGTTAAAAGATCACCTGAACCTCTCCCTCATTACCGGCCTGCCATGATGAGCTAGTGTGTGTGTGTGTGTGTGTGTGTGTATATATATATATATATATATACATATACATACAGTGCCTTGTGAAAGTATTCGGCCCCCTTGAACTTTGCAACCTTTTGCCACATTTCAGGCTTCAAACATAAAGATATAAAACTGTATTTTTTGTGAAGAATCAACAACAAGTGGGACACAATCATGAAGTGGAACGACATTTATTGGATATTTCAAACTTTTTTAACAAATCAAAAACTGAAAAATTGGGCGTGCAAAATTATTCAGCCCCCTTAAGTTAATACTTAGTAGCGCCACCTTTTGCTGCGATTACAGCTGTAAGTCGCTTGGGGTATGTCTCTATCAGTTTTGCACATCGAGAGACTGACATTTTTTCCCATTCCTCCTTGCAAAACAGCTCGAGCTCAGTGAGGTTGGATGGAGAGCATTTGTGAACAGCAGTTTTCAGTTCTTTCCACAGATTCTCGATTGGATTCAGGTCTGGACTTTGACTTGGCCATTCTAACACCTGAATATGTTTATTTTTGAACCATTCCATTGTAGATTTTGCTTTATGTTTTGGATCATTGTCTTGTTGGAAGACAAATCTCCGTCCCAGTCTCAGGTCTTTTGCAGACTCCATCAGGTTTTCTTCCAGAATGGTCCTGTATTTGGCTCCATCCATCTTCCCATCAATTTTAACCATCTTCCCTGTCCCTGCTGAAGAAAAGCAGGCCCAAACCATGATGCTGCCACCACCATGTTTGACAGTGGGGATGGTGTGTTCAACTGTGTTGCTTTTACGCCAAACATAACGTTTTGCATTGTTGCCAAAAAGTTCAATTTTGGTTTCATCTGACCAGAGCACCTTCTTCCACGTTTGGTGTGTCTCCCAGGTGGCTTGTGGAACACTTTTTATGGATATCTTTAAGAAATGGCTTTCTTCTTGCCACTCTTCCATAAAGGCCAGATTTGTGCAATATACGACTGATTGTTGTCCTATGGACAGAGTCTCCCACCTCAGCTGTAGATCTCTGCAGTTCATCCAGAGTGATCATAGGCCTCTTGGCTGCATCTCTGATCAGTCTTCTCCTTGTATAAGCTGAAAGTTTAGAGGGACGGCCAGGTCTTGGTAGATTTGCAGTGGTCTGATACTCCTTCCATTTCAATATTATCGCTTGCACAGTGCTCCTTGGGATGTTTAAAGCTTGGGAAATCTTTTTGTATCCAAATCCGGCTTTAAACTTCTTCACAACAGTATCTCGGACCTGCCTGGTGTGTTCCTTGTTCTTCATGATGCTCTGCGCTTTTAACGGACCTCTGAGACTATCACAGTGCAGGTGCATTTATACAGAGACTTGATTACACACAGGTGGATTGTATTTATCATCATTAGTCATTTAGGTCAACATTGGATCATTCAGAGATCCTCACTGAACTTCTGGAGAGAGTTTGCTGCACTGAAAGTAAAGGGGCTGAATAATTTTGCACGCCCAATTTTTCAGTTTTTGATTTGTTAAAAAAGTTTGAAATATCCAATAAATGTCGTTCCACTTCATGATTGTGTCCCGCTTGTTGTTGATTCTTCACAAAAAAATACAGTTTTATATCTTTATGTTTGAAGCCTGAAATGTGGCAAAAGGTCGCAAAGTTCAAGGGGGCCGAATATTTTCGCAAGGCACTGTATATACATACACACACACACACACACACTCCTACCTCAAATGAGCAGTAGTCCCACAACCTCTGAATGCACGCAGGCCAGCTGCTGGTCTTAAATATAACTCAATGAAGAATCACACAATCACAGCAACACAGCAGCAGCAGGGCCCCTGGTCTCCCCATGCAGTCCAGAGTAAAACGGATTACCACAATCAGCACAGCATGGCTACTGGCCAATAATATGACTCATAAACTCATCACTCTCTTCTCTCCCTCCTCCCCCCGGTCCCTCTTTAAAAGGTCCCTATTGCTTCTACTCTCTATACGTACAGTATGTGCTTCTTGTGCCGATCTCCCTCCCTCCCTCCCTCTCTCTTGCTCTTGCTCTTGCTCCTGTCACATACTGCTCTTCTCAGTGGAAGGGCCTGAAGTGCTATTAAGGCACGTGGCTTTGCTCCTGTCTATAAAATGGTGTCGGAGTGTAACTTGCCCTGCCCTTTCTTACCCTGACCAGCCTGGCACCAGGCCCTGGCACACCCATACAAAATTCCTAGTGAGGAACATGGGCCAACTTTACATCCTGTGTTAGTGAACTAACTGACTCCTTATGAAATGAACACCCGCAACCATTGGTAAAGTAAGGACAGGAAGAGAATACAATGAATAAAAACAATGCTCTCTTCACAGAACAGCGCAAACTGGCGCTAACCAGAATAGAAAGAGGTGTGGGCGGCCCCAGTGCACAACTGAGCAAGAGGACAAGTACATTAGAGTGTCTAGTTTGAGAAATAAACGCCTCACAAGTCCTCAACTGGCAGCTTCAATAAATAGTACCCGCAAAACACCAGTCTCATCGTCAACAGTGAAGAGGCGACTCCGGGATGCTGGCGTTCTAGGCAGAGTTCCTCTGTCCAGTGTCTGTGTTCTTTTGCCCATCTTAATATTTTATTTTTATTGGCAAGTCTGAGATATGGCTTTTGTTTTCAACTCTGCCTAGAAGGCCAGCATCTCGGAGTCCCCTCTACACTGTTGACGCTGAGACTTATACTTCGGGTATTATTTAATGAAGATGACAGTTGAGTACTTGTGAGGTGTTTTTCAGCAAGACAGATCTTCCAAACGTGGGGGAGTGGTAATCTTTACCAAGGATCACCTTCAGTGCTCGGTTGTCTCCACCAAGTCTGTCCCCAAACAATTTGATTTGCTGGTTTTATGCATTAAACTTTCAAATAGCTCTTTGTTGACTGTTGATGGGCGTTATCGTCCACCATCAGCACCAGCCTGTACCCTACCAGCCCTAAGCGCTCTCCTGGCCCCTTACACTAAGTCTGAATTTGTCCTGCTAGGTGACTTAAACTGGGACATGCTTAAACCACCTGACCAAGTCCTAAAGCAATGGGACTCCCTACATCTTTCTCAGATTATTACCAATCCCACAAGGTATGACTCCAAACACACAGAAAATGCTACTCTCCTTGATGTTATCTGTAATGACCCTAGTTATCACTGTTTTACAGCCTGTGTTCGTAATGGCTGCTCAGTGAAATGACCTGTTCTGATTTGTCATAGATGCTTGCTAAAAAACTTGAATGAGCAAGCTTTCCTTCATGAACTGGCCTCTATAAAATGGTATAGAATCAGCTTGATCCCCTCTGCCGAAGACTCTTGGACCTTCTTTTTTGATATTTTCAGAGGTATTGTTAACAAACAAGCCCCCCATAAAGAAAATGAGAATTAAAAAGAGCACCTGGTTCAACCGTGATTTTGCAGAGTTACTCCACCTCAAGTATTGCATTTGGCGAAAGGCTCAGCACACGCATACTCAGGCTGACTGGCTCTCGTTCAGGCATATGAGAAATAAGTGCACTCAGGCTATCCGGAAGGCCAAAGTTGGTTACTTTAAAGAGCAATTCCCTCTCTGTGGGTCTAACCCCAAGAAGTTCTGGAAAATGGTTAAAGACCTGGAGAATAAACTCTCCTCCTCACAGCTGCCCATGTCCCTTAATGTTGATGATGTGATTGCTGACAAGAAGCAGATGGCTGAGCACTTTAATCACCACTTCATTAAGTCAGGATTCCTATTTGACTCAGATATGCCTCCTTGCCCGTCCAACATTTCCTCATCTCCCACCCCTTCTAATGCGACTATCCCCAATGCTTCTCCCTATTTTTCCCCAGCCCAGCTACAAAGTTTCTCCCTGCAGGCAGTCACTGACTCCGAGGTGCTAAATGAGCTCCTTAAACTTGACTCTGAAAAACATCTGGTTCAAATGGCTTAGACCCTTTCTTCTTTAAGGTTGCTGCCCCTAATATCGCCAAGCCGATCTCTCCTTTCTGGGAAGGTTCCCATTGCTTGGATGGTAGCCACGGTTCGTCCTTTATTGAAAGGAGGAGATCAAGCTGATCCTAACTGTTATAGGCATATTTCTATTTTACCCTGTTTATCAAAAGTGTTGGAAAAACTTGTCGATAATCAACTGACTGGCTTTCTTGATCTCTATAGTATTCTCTCGGGTATGCAATGTGGTGCTGCTATTTTTATTGACTTGGCCAAAGCTTTTGATACAGTAGACCATTCCATTCTTGTAGGCCGGCTAAGGAGTATTGAAATCTCTGAGGGGTCTTTGGCCTGGTTTGTTAATTACCTCTCTCAAAGAGCGCAGTGCATAAAGCCAGAAAATCTGCTGTCTCAGCCACTGCCTGTCACCAAGGGAGTACCCCAAGGCTCGATCCTAGGCCCCAAGCTCTTCTCAATTTACATCAACAACATAGCTCAGGCAGTAGGAAGCTCTCTCATCAATTTATATGAAGATGATACAGTCTTATACTTAGCTGGCCCCTCCCTGGATGTTGTGTTAAATGCTCTACAACAAAGCTTTCTTAGTGTCCAACAAGCTTTCTCTACCCTTGTTCTGAACACCTCCAAAACAAACGTAATGTGGTTTGGTAAGAAGAATGCACCTCTCCCCACAGGTGTGATTACTACCTCTGAGGGATTAGAGCTTGAGGTAATCACCTCATACAAGTACTTGGGAGTATGGCTAGACGGTGCACTGTCCTTCTCTCAGCTCATATCAAAGCTGCAGGCTAAAGTTAAATCTAGACTTGGTTTCCTCTATCGTAATCGCTCCTCTTTCACCCCAGCTGCCAAACTAACCCTGATTGAGAAGATCATCCTACCTATGCTAGAGTATGGAGACATAATTTACAGATCATTTATAGATCGGCAGGTAAGGGCGCTCTCGAGCGGCTAGATGTTCTTTACCATTCGGCCATCAGATTTGCCACCAATGCTCCTTATAGGACATATCACTGCACTCTATACTACTCTGTAAACTGGTCCTCTCTGTATACCCGTCTCAAGACCCACTGGTTGATGCTTATTAATAAAACCCTCTCAGGCCTCAATCCCCCCTATTTGAGATATCTACTACACCCCTCATCCTCCACATACAACACCCGTTCTGCCAGTCACACTCTGTTAAAGGTCCCTAAAGCCCACATCCCTGGGTCGCTCCTCTTTTCAGTTCACTGCAGCTAGCGACTGGAACAAGCTGCAACAAACACTCAAATTGGACAGTTTTATCTGTCTCTTCATTCAAAGACTCAATCATGGACACTCTTACTGACAGGTGTGGCTGCTTTGTGTGATGTATTGTTGTCTCTAGCTTCTTGCCTTTTGGGCCGTTGTCTGTGCCAAATAATGTTTGTACCATGTTTTGTGCTGCTACCATGTTGTGTTGCTACCATGTTGTTGTTATATTGTGTTGCTACCATGTTGTGTTGTCATGTGTTGCTGTCTTAGGTCTCTCTTTATGTAGTGTTGTGTTGTCTCTCTTGTCATGATGTGTCTTTTGTCCTATATTTATATTGTATATATATATATATATATATATTTAAATCCCAGCCCCTGTCCCTGCAGGAGGCCTTTTGGTAGACCATCATTGTAAATAAGAATTTGTTCTTAAGTGATTTAAATAAATAAAACAATGAAATAAATAAAAGTAATGATGGACTGTCGTTTCTCTTTGCTTATTTGAACTGTTCTTGCCATAATATGGACTTGGTCTTTCACCAAATAGGGCTGTTGTCTGTATAGCACCCCTACCTTGTGACAACACAACTGATTGGCTCAAGCGCATTAAGAAGGAAAGAAAGGCACACCTGTTAATTGAAATGCATTCCAGGTGCCAACCTCATGAAGCTGGTTGAGAATGTAAGGGAAGAATTTCCACAACAAAAGAATGTGCAAAGGTGTCATCAAAGCAAAGGGTGGATACTTTGAAGAATCTCTGATTCGTTTACCACTTTTTTGGTTACTACATGATTCCATATGTGTTACTTCATAATTTTGATGTCTTCACTATGATTCTACAATGTAGAAAATAGTAAAAAAATCAAGAAAAAGCGTTGAATGAGTAGGTGTGTCCAAACTTTTCACTAGAACACTGTATATATATTTACACTGAGTGTACAAAACATAAGGATCAAGCTCTTTCCATGATATACTGGAGACTGACCAGGTGCATCCAGGCAAAAGATATCATCCTATATTGATGTTACTTGTTAAATCCACTTCAATCAGTGTAGACGAAGGGGAGGAAACCGGTTAAAACAAGGATTTTTAACCCTTGAGACAATCGAGACATGGGCTCTGTATGTGTGCCATTCAGAGGGCGAATTGGGTAAGACAAATGTTTTCAGTGCCTTTGAACGGGGTATGGTAGTAGCTGCCAGGCGCACTGGTTTGAGTGTGGCAAGAACTGCAACGCTGCAAGGTATTTCACGGCCACCAGTTTCCTGTGTGTATCAAGAATGGTCCATCACCCAAAGGACATCCAGCCAACGTAACACAACCGTAGGATGCATTGGAGTCAAAATGGGCCAGCATCCCTGTGGAACGTAGAGTCCATGCCCTGGCAAATTGAGGCTGTTCTGAGGGCAAAATGGTGTGCAACTCAATATTAGGAAGGTGTTCCTCATGTTTTGTACATTCAGTGTATACAGTTGAAGTTTCCATACACCTTAGCCAAATACATTTAAACTCAGTTTTTCACAATTCCTGACATTTAATCAGAGTAAAATATCAGGATAATTTTAGAGAGAATAATTTATTTACATTTTATTTATTTCATCACATTCCCAGTGGGTTAGAAGTTTACATACACTCAATTAGTATGTGGTAGAATTGCCTTTAAATTGTTTAACTTGGATCAAACGTTTCAGGTAGCCTTCCACAAGCTTCACAAGGTCCTTTAATGTTGTTCTGGGATTGATTTGCACTTTTCGCACCCAAGTACGTTAGTCTCCAGGAGACAGAACGCGTCTCCTTCCTGAGCGGTATGATGGCTGCGTGGTCCCATGGTGTTTATACTTGCGTACTATTGTTTGTACAGATGAACGTGGTACCTTCAGGCATTGGGAAATTGCTCCAAAGGATGAACCAGACTTGTGGAGGTCTACAATGTTTTTTCTGAGGTCTTGGCTGATTTCTTTTGATTTTCCCATGATGTCAAGCAAAGAGGCACTGAGTTTGAAGGAAGGCCTTTAAATACATCCATAGGTACACCTCCAATTGACTCAAATTATGTCAATTAGCCTATCAGAAGCTTCTAAAGCCATGACATCATTTTCTGGAATTTTCCAAACTGTTTAAAGGCACAGTCAACTTAGTGTGCGTAAACTTCTGACCCACTGGAATTGTGATACAGTGAATTATAAGTGAAATAATCTGTCTGTAAACAATTGTTGGAAAATTGACTTGTGTCATGCACAAAGTAGATGTCCTAACCAACTTGCCAAAACAATAGTTTGTTAACAAGAAATTTGTGGAGTGGTTTAAAAACGAGTTTTAATGACACCAACCTAAGTGTATGTAAACTTCCGACTTCAACTGTATGTGTGTGTGTTTGCAGTCAGGATGATTGGTGAATGTGTCCAGTGGAGCATCTCCACAAGTGATCTATCTATCTGATGTATATCTATAACTTCTAACTCCATGCTATATCATACCTCATAAATATTCATCATAGAGATCTAAATATTCATTCATACAGAGGATCTAAGAGCTTCAAATAACAAGAGAAGAGGTTCTACCATCAAACATAAAATAACTATGTATGAATATGGATAAAAGACCACAGAGCGACTTTAATCTGAGTTGGCCCTTTCATCTGCCGTCATAAATCAATCATGGAGTCAGATGTATTAGATTGGTCTTGGGACGTGATAAAGTTTACAGTCATGGACACCATGCAGCCAGACTAGCGTAGAGACCCCAATCTGAGTGGCAGGCCTCTCTCTCTTTGTGTGGGACCATTGTTTGTTCCTTCAGCTCTTTTGATATTTCCCTTCTTCAGCCTTCTGCATGGCTTTATTATTAATACAAGAGATCAAAGGGACAACAGCACTGTGTGGAGTGTGTGTCTGACAGACTGCCCACACACACACTTGTTTCTTGTTTGATAGTGTAATAGAGTTCTGCCATACCGTCTGGTCTCAAGGTTGTGTCTTGTTTTATTGGATTATTCACGGTTTGGTTTTGCACTACCCAGGCTAACCATACCCATGCTAACCATACCCATGCTAACCATACCCAGGCTAACCATACCCAGGCTAACCATACCCATGCTAACCATACCCAGGCTTGCCATGTTTGGACTCAGGCACGTGTTGCTCAGTCCTTTTGAAGAACTCACTATGGTGAACTTCTTTAGATGTTGAGTGCAGTGCCACACGCGCTTGGACCAGCTCAGCTCAGATGGTTGTTAGAAAGGGAACGAAAGCAAGTGGAGCAGACTGATTGTAGCTCAGAGGAGTGTGAATGTGGGACACTGATCATGGGGACACTAGGGTGAAGAGCAGTCATACATGGCCATTGGGACACTGATCATGGGGACACTAGGGTGAGGAGCAGTCATACATGGCCATCGAGACACTGATCAGGGGACACTAGGGTGAGGAGCAGTCATACATGGCCATCGGGACACTGATCATGAGGACACTAGGGTGAGGAGCAGTCATACATGGCCATCGGGACACTGATCATGGGGACACTAGGGTGAGGAACAGTCATACATGGCCATCGGGACACTGGTCATGGGGACACTAGGGTGAGGAGCAGTCATACATGGCCATTGGGACACTGGTCATGGGGACACTAGGGTGAGGAGCAGTCATACATGGCCATCGGGACACTGATCATGGGGACACTAGGGTGAGGAGCAGTCATACATGGCCATCGGGACACTGATCATGGGGACACTAGGGTGAGGAGCAGTCATACATGGCCATCGGGACACTGGTGCCACAACATCACAAGACGACCCAAGAAAGGACTAGCGGGTTTGAAATGAACCTAAACAACAACGTTAGTCAAATGTTCCTCTAATGCTTTAACCCCCATGGCTTCCATAGGTTTAACCTCCAGCTCATCTGCATGGCTGAACCTTAGATTCCACCCAATCTACCATGTCTCATAGTATTTGTCATTGGGACTTTAATATATGAAAATGTTGTTGATGGAAGCCTTCGATGTTGCTTTGAGAGTGATGAAAAATAAGGAGCAACACTAATTGGCTCTTTGTTGAACCAGAACATGTGAAATGGTAAAAGAGAAATAGTCCTCCTCTCTGATGACTCCATCACCACAACAACAAGTCCAGATTCACCACATCAACCATGGAAGCAGAACTGTCAATGCCCCTCCTGAAGTAGCTCTTCCAGACCATGGCTCTGTTTCAATAGCCACACTACTATCAATACTAATATACCATCTACTTCAAATGATGTCATGTACTGGCCATGAATTCTAAGTGGGATGCTGGTATGGACATTGGGACCACAGGAGGTTGGTGGCACCTTAATTGGGTAGGACGGGCTTGAGGTAATGGCTGGAGTGGAATTAGTGGAATGCTATCAAATATATCAAACATGGTCCGTTTTAGCCATTATTATAAGCCGTCCTCCAATCAGCAGCCAGGTCCTGCAGTCCATGTCCACTGGAGAAGAAGTCCACTTAGACCACACCCACCCAGGCAGGAGGTAGAACCACTCCTGTACCACTCATTCAGGGACACTATGGGAATATCATCCTTCCTAGTTCCTCAAAAGATAAAACTCTGAAAAACACACAGATCAGACAAGCTATATTGATATTGAACTTGAAGAGAAATACCTGTCTTGAGCTGCGCTTGTAGAATAGATAAATACATCTCAGGGAATGTTTAGCTAGACCTCTCTCTACAAGGTCAACACCTTCATAGAGCTCAGCCTGAACCGTGAAAACATCAACAATGTTTCCTCCAGTGAGCCGTTGAGACAGTTATTACAGCTGGGTGCCTCAGTGCAATAAAGTGGTATTTGTTGGTGCAGCAGGCTTTTATGATATGACTGGACTGATTGAGGATAGGGCTCTGTGATTGAGGAAAGATTGGGAAGATAGAGTCATAATTCTCTGGACAGATGGACCCAAGCTCTTGAGACCATAGGGAGAAATGACCAATAAATACACACCTGTAAGTGCGCGTGCACACACACACACACACACACACACTAAGGAAGGCAGGCAATGAGGCAGGCATGCGCGCACACAAACACACACACACACGGACAGAGCTGGACACACACACACTGACAGAGCTGGACACACACACACGGACAGAGCTGGACACACACACACGGACAGAGCTGGACACACACAGATGGACAGTGCTGGACACACACAGATGGACAGTGCTGGACACACACAGATGGACAGTGCTGGACACACACAGATGGACAGTGCTGGACACACACACACGGACAGAGCTGGACACACACACACGGACAGAGCTGGACACACACACACGGACAGAGCTGGACACACACAGATGGACAGTGCTGGACACACACAGATGGACAGTGCTGGACACACACACGGACAGAGCTGGACACACACACACGGACAGAGCTGGACACACACACACGGACAGAGCTGGACACACACACACACGGACAGAGCTGGACACACACAGATGGACAGTGCTGGACACACACAGATGGACAGTGCTGGACACACACACACAGACAGAGCTGGACACACACAGATGGACAGTGCTGGACACACACACACGGACAGAGCTGGACACACACACACGGACAGAGTTGGACACACACAGATGGACAGTGCTGGACACACATTTCATCAGGGCTGGGCGTTTAATAAGGGAGCAGATGCCATGAAAATAAACTCAGGAAAGAACCAAAGGCTATCACTCGCTACTAATGATCCTGAACATGACAGATTCATTCCTCTGCTTGACACTTCTCAACACCTCTCATCTCATCCATATGGAGCACCCATATGCACAGTCACACCACACATGCATCACAGTGTACACAGGTGTACATCCACAACAAGCTACACAAACCTTCACATCTCAATCTTTTAACACGCTCCTCACATGAGACCCAACATAATGTACCTTTCAAGGAGATAACAAAATGAAGGTCCCTGGCTTGGATTCTGAACGCATACACCTTTACAGAGTCGGTGGATTTTGACACCGGGGACGAAGGAAAGAGAGATGGGGGAACGAGATACGCATCCAACTGGAATAGGGTGTGTAGGAGCTGGAGCCCAAATCTCCCCTCATCATCATCATCTTCATCATCACCTCAGAGTTGGCATATCATCAGTTACACCATCCAGCTCTCTGACATATCAGTCAACATCCTCATCCCTCACTACAGCAGCAGTATCCCAGCTCTGATCACCCACAGCACACAGAGGATTTACCAGCAGGGCAGTTCTCCCCTGATTCTCCATCTCCTCCCAGCAATCAACACAGCAAAATCATTCTGGATCAGTTCCCTGGGAGCATCACTCACACAAGACCCTGAACATCATTCCCACTTCGTCTGACTCCCAGCAGCATCGCTCTCACATGCACCGCTTTCATCCTCTACCATTTCTCTTAGCGCCGCCCCCGTGAGACAGACCCTCTCCGATACCCACCCCCCAACCCCACTTCAACCACCCTATCGCTCTGAGACCCCTCTCCCGGTCTCCACCCCCACCAACCCCACTTCAACCACCATACTGCTCTGAGACCCTTCTCCCGGTCTCCAACTCATCCACCCAGCAGACAGACCCTCTCCGATACCCACCCCCCAACCCCACTTCAACCACCCTATCGCTCTGAGACCCCTCTCCCGGTCTCCACCCCCACCAACCCTACTTCAACCACCCTACCGCTCTGAGACCCCTCTCCCGGTCTCCAACTCATCCACCCAGCAGACAGGTAGAAAGGATGGGAAAAGAGCCGTCTACTGTACGCACGCTGACGATCCTCTCGGAGGTGCCCCCTCGGGAGACGGTGGTCCCGTTGAGTCCCACCAGAGAGGGCAGTGTCTGGGACATCCAGTTGGTCACCATGGCCATGGTGCTGAGCACCGCCCCAATCTTCAGCAGCGGCACGCTCATTTCGCCTGTCCCCCCACCTCCACACCGCTCCTCGCTCCTCAGCCCCTACCGCCCCTCTGCCCTGCACACTTCCACCCCACTCTGCCTGCACCGGGACCAGTTAGTCAGCCAGGCAGGAGCAGAGAACCAGGAGGACAGGCAGTTAGCCAGAGACACAGCCCCAGCACGGTGGCTCTCTGCTCAGCCCAGGGAAAAAACTAGAGCAGCTCTGAAAACCACAGACCCAGGCTTAGTCAATCAGTCAGCTAGAGCTAGAACCAGAGAGCGGGGCAGAGGAGGACAGGAGCTCACATCCAGCAGCAGCATCACACTGGGTCTATCCGTTTGAGAGCAACTGCCTGCCAGAGCCTCTCTCTCCCTCACTCGCTCTCTCTCAAGATGCAGAGCTGCGCATTGGCTGCCTCCCTCTCTCATCCCCTCCCTGGCTGCCTCCCTCTCTCTCTCTCATCCCTGGCTGCCTCCCTCTCTCTCTCTCCTCCCTGGCTGCCTCCCTCTCTCTCTCTCCTCCCTGGCTGCCTCCCTCTCTCTCGTCCCCTCCCTGGCTGCCTCCCTCTACTCCCTGGCTGTCAGCGTCTCCTCCCTTACTCCAGCCTTTCTTTACATGCTTACGTCCCTCCTTTATTTTCAGTCTCTCCCTCTCTTTCACGCCTTCTGTCGCAGTTCTCTCCTGACTCTTTAGTGTGTTCATTGAAAAGCACACAGTCACAGAGAGAGACGATGAGACTGTGAGGGAGGCTGCAAGGGTATGTAGATGAGTGCAGACAAGACAGGACAGGACATTCAGTGTTCAACACCATGACTGTGTTGGGTTCCACTACTCTGTCCAACTCACAGCTAGCCTGCAGCCTGTTCAGAAAAATCACCTCATACACACCCCCTCTCTACTCAGATGGACTGGAGGAGGAGGAGGAGGAGGAGGAGGAAGATGCAATCAGGGTGGGTCTTAATGAGGAATATGAGGGAGAGGAAGAAGAGGGAGAGGAGGAGAAGGAGCAGGCTGCATGGTGAGGGTATAATGAGGAAGAGGAGGAGTGAGTAGGCAGGCTGTGTGGGATGGGTATTAATGAGGAAGAGGAACGAGGTGTTCCAGCCCACAGCTCCTCTTCTCCTCCTCTCCTCTCCTCTTCTCCTGAAAGCCCATCAGTTACCCTGCTTCCTGACTCCTCCTTAATCACCCTGTAATATGCACACTCAACCGCTACAGCCCCGCTCGCCACCACACACACACACACACAGCTATCTTTTAACTCAAGCTGAATGAACCCCCTCTCTCAAAGTACTGGCCATGCGAGGAGCTTTCAGTGTGGACCTAACTAACTAAACGAGTTGATGAAATAGAAAGTTAATCAATAATAGGAAGGTAATTATAGAAGTGGAGAAAATTGGAAGCCTAATGGATCTGACTGTGAAATGAAGTGGGAATTAATAGGCTTTTCATGGAGCAAAATGGCTGCCATGTCGTGCATCACCCAGGTGGATGCTACAGAGTGGGGGTGGTGGAGTGAGTATGTGCAAAGCAGTTGATTATCATCGTCGTCATCAGGTGGTGGTTGTTATCATCATTACTTTCTCTTGTTCTTGTGAAAGTGTTTCTTGAACCAGGCAATAGTGTCATGTTTCAGACCTTCTGCTTACTCTGCCCATAGAAGATGGTGTCAGTTTACCCTGTAGGGATATTGCGTCAGCATCAAATGACCCTCTAAAACAGCAGCCACTCATAATGATGACAGACTGCCTGGGTGTGACAGTATGCCCATGTCATCCCCTCTCCTCTTTGTGTATGGTGACTGATTGATATTGTCAGACAAGCCTCTCCTACCCAGATACCGACACTGGGCAGGGGCTGGGGAGATGGTGAGTGATATGGGGCTTTCTGTGTAGGGCCATGGGTTGACATGTTATGAGAGGAGACAGCTTGCTGAGCTCTATCCAAGACATGTCAGGCCTCCTCAGCTCACCTGCTGGCTCTCTCTCTCTTCCACTCTGCCTCTCCAGCCTATTGCAGTGACAAGGCTTCCCTCAAGTGGTCAGTAGGAGCATTACAGCTGTTCAGCTCACATTCATTCGCTTGAGGCCAATCAGCCTTTGGCAATTACTGCCTCGCCGGCGTTTACCCGATGGTGGTGACACACGATTGTCACAGTTTAGTATCATGATGGCATGTCAAGGAATAATTTAGTCATACATCCTCTCTTTACAATCATCTGTTGTAATGGTTCTGTATTTTCTATGCTTTCCCTTCTAGGCTGTCGTATGATGCATTCATACATGTAGATAGACTATTCACAGATCACACACACACACAAACACACACACACACACACACACATCCCTGCAGGATCCTTGCCTTACCCTGGATATGAAAGAGTAAAAGATCACAGCAAAGCAGACAGAAATACCCCTAGTCTAGTTGAACCTGAGTACGAGTGGACTCTGAATTGCCAGGGACCTCACAAAACGATATTGTCCTGATACGTTGGCAGGTAGCCTAGATGTTAGAGTGTTGGGCCTGTAACCCAACGGTCGCTAGTTCAAATCCCTGAGCCGACGAGGTAAAACATCTGTTGATGTGCCCTTGAGAAAGGCACTCAATCCTTACCTTTCCAATGTTGCCGTTGATAATGGCTATGAACCCACTATCTCAGGGAGAGCGGGAAATGCAATAATCACATTTCCATTTCATACATGTGTATAATACACACTTGAACATGTGTGGAACAAGACTAAGCACCCATTAAATGATTATTACTTAGGTGCCGACACGATATGCATGTGATTCGATATTGTGCTTTGATGTTACAAAAATATTGCTCACCATGTGCAGACAGTGGCGGTAGATGCCATTTATGATGAGGGAGGACTTTATTTCAATGTTTTTATGAGCGTGGCCTTATTTCTATTACAGCATATTGGATAACTGTCATTCATACTTCACCCTGCTCAATGTAACATGGATAGGCTTAGGCTACTACATGTAGGCGCACAGGTCCAGAGAAATCAGAGTAATGAAGGTGACAGACAGTGACACATTCAATACCGCCATGCACACTCTTGCCTGCATCTAGCTGATCTAGGTTGTAAAAATGAGTCCAATAGTAGTTGCAGACGAGAGTTTCTATTGGACATATTCAGGTATGTTTATCCCCGTTTCTTTCCGTTTTGTTTCTGTTTAAGAAAGGCTTTTCAACAGAATCGGCAGAATGAATACACCCCTGATCACATGCAAACACAGAATTAACAGCCACATATAAACCGCATGATCCCTTAGCTCGATGTAGCCTATATATACTCTGAACAAAAATATAAAATGCAACATGCAACAATATCAAAGATTTTACTGAGTTACAGTTCATACATTGAAATCAGTCAATTGAAATAAATTCATTAGGCTCTAATCTATGGATTTCACATGACTGAGAATACAGATATGCATCTGTTGGTCACAGATACCTTTAAAAAAAAAAGGTAGGGGCGTGGATCAGAAAACCAGTCAGTATCTGGTGTGACCACCTTGTCCCTCATGCCGTTTGGTTACCTGTTCAGGATTCTTATGGCCTGGGGGTAAAATCTGTTGAGAAGCCTTTTTGTCTTAGACTTGGCACTCCGGAACCGCTTGCCATGCGGTAGTAGAGAGAACAGTCTATGACTGGCGTGGCTGGGGTCTTTGACAATTTTTAGGGCCTTCCTCTGACACCGCCTGGTGTAGAGGTCCTGGATGGCAGGCAGCTTAGCCCCAGTGATGTACTGGGCCGTACGCACTACCCTCTGAAGTGCCTTGCGGTCGGAGGCAGAGCAATTGCCGTACCAGGCAGTGATGCAACCGGTCAGGATGCTCTCGATGTTGCAGCTGTAGAATCTTTTCAGGATCACAGGACCCATGCCAAATCTTTTTAGTGTCCTGAGGGGGAATAGGCTTTGTCGTGCCCTCTTCACGACTGTCTTGGTGTGTTTGGACCATTCTAGTATGTTGTTGATGGGGACACCAAGGAACTTGAAGCTCTCAACCTGTCCAACTACAGCCCCGTCGATGAGAATGGGAGCGTGCTCGGTCCTACCCTCACCACCTCACCACCACCTACCCTCACCACCTGGGGGCGGCCCGTCAGGATGTCCAGGATCCAGTTACAGAGGGAGGTGTTTAGTCCCAGGTTCCTTAGCTTAGTGATGAGCTTTGAGGGTACTATGGTGTTGAACGCTGAGCTGTAGTCAATGAATAGCATTCTCACATGCAGTGCCTTGCGAAAGTATTCGGCCCCCTTGAACTTTGCGACCTTTTGCCACATTTCAGGCTTCAAACAAAGATATAAAACTGTATTTTTTTGTGAAGAATCAACAACAAGTGGGTCACAATCATGAAGTGGAACGACATTTATTGGATATTTCAAACTTTTTTAACAAATCAAAAACGGAAAAATTGGGCGTGCAAAATGATTTAGCCCCCTTAAGTTAATACTTTGTAGCGCCACCTTTTGCTGCGATTACAGCTGTAAGTCGCTTGGGGTATGTCTCTATCAGTTTTGCACATCGAGAGACTGACATTTTTTCCCATTCCTCCTTGCAAAACAGCTCGAGCTCAGTGAGGTTGGATGGAGAGCATTTGTGAACAGCAATTTTCAGTTCTTTCCACAGATTCTCGATTGGATTCAGGTCTGGACTTTGACTTGGCCATTCTAACACCTGGATATGTTTATTTTTGAACCATTCCATTGTAGATTTTGCTTTATGTTTTGGATCATTGTCTTGTTGGAAGACAAATCTCCGTCCCAGTCTCAGGTCTTTTGCAGACTCCATCAGGTTTTCTTCCAGAATGGTCCTGTATTTGGCTCCATCCATCTTCCCATCAATTTTAACCATCTTCCCTGTCCCTGCTGAAGAAAAGCAGGCCCAAACCATGATGCTGCCACCACCATGTTTGACAGTGGAGATGGTGTGTTCAGGGTGATGAGCTGTGTTGCTTTTACGCCAAACATAACGTTTTGCATTGTTGCCAAAAAGTTCAATTTTGGTTTCATCTGACCAGAGCACCTTCTTCCACATGTTTGGTGTGTCTCCCAGGTGGCTTGTGGCAAACTTTAACCGACACTTTTTATGGATATCTTTAAGAAATGGCTTTCTTCTTGCCACTCTTCCATAAAGGCCAGATTTGTGCAATATACGACTGATTGTTGTCCTATGGACAGAGTCTCCCACCTCAGCTGTAGATCTCTGCAGTTCATCCAGAGTGATCATGGGCCTCTTGGCTGCATCTCTGATCAGTCTTCTCCTTGTATGAGCTGAAAGTTTAGAGGGACAGCCAGGTCTTGGTAGATTTGCAGTGGTCTGATACTCCTTCCATTTCAATATTATCGCTTGCACAGTGCTCCTTGGGATGTTTAAAGCTTGGGAAAAAATGTTGTATCCACATCCAGCTTTAAACTTCTTCACAACAGTGTCTCGGACCTGCCTGGTGTGTTTCTTGTTCTTCATGATGCTCTCTGCGCTTTTAACGGACCTCTGAGACTATCACAGTGCAGGTGCATTTATACGGAGACTTGATTACACACAGGTGGATTGTATTTATCATCATTAGTCATTTAGGTCAACATTGGATCATTCAGAGATCCTCACTGAACTTCTGGAGAGAGTTTGCTGCACTGAAAGTAAAGGGGCTGAATAATTTTGCACGCCCAATTCTTCAGTTTTTGATTTGTTAAAAAAGTTTGAAGTATCCAATAAATGTCGTTCCACTTCATGATTGTGTTCCACTTGTTGTTGATTCTTCACAAAAAAATACAGTTTCATATCTTTATGTTTGAAGCCTGAAATGTGGCAAAAGGTCGCAAAGTTCAAGGGGGCCGAATACTTTCGCAAGGCACTGTAGCTGTTCCTTTTGTCCAGGTGGGAAAGGGCAGTGTGGAGTGCAATAGAGATTGCATCATCTGTGGATCTGTTTGGGCTGTATGCAAATTCGATTGGGTCTAGGGCAGGGGTGTCAAAGTCAAATGGACGGAGGGCCAAATAAAAAAATCAGCTACAAGACGAGGGCCGGACTGTTCGAATGTTCATTGAAAATTTTTTAAATGACGCATATAGTCTAGTGAACCTAATTGAACCTACTGAAAACCTAACAAATATATTACAATATGATCAGATAAATAAAGCAATATTTTCTTATGGCTCTGTCAGTAATCTTTAATTTTCAACAGACACAAAAGACACATTTCCTTTATATAAATATCCCCATAACATGAACATTAAATGAAAGAAACCGGTATTCAAGGCACCATCAGTAGACTATATTTTCTATTTTAGCAAAAGTGGGCTAAATTTACTTCAAAGAAAAAACAATAATAGCAATTTTCTATCATCCACTCAACTGAAATATTTTTAAAATATAATTGGATTGAAATACAAAAAAATAAAGTGCAAAAATCTATTAATCAAAAACAACACTTTGTTTAAGGAGAAGTAACATGCAGTGAAAACAAATATTAAATTTTAACTTTTAAACTTGAACTGAGTAAAAACTCTAAATATGTGATTGCACAGTAATGTTCACTTGTTTGAGGTTGAGGGTGATACTTGGTGGTGTCCCATCTTTTCCACAAGTTCATCAATGTTCGGGGTAAGGCTCTGAGCTGAAGAAATCCTCAGAATTGAGTGGAGGTGTTCAGCAGTAAGTCGACTTCTGTGTGATGTTTTGTTCAGGTTCATCAAAGAAAACAGTTGTTCACACAGGTATGTGCTGCCAAACATAGACAACGTTTGAGCAGCCTGGATGCGCAGCTGGGGCATTGTGCCGGGGAGGAAACGGGCAAACTCCGCAGCACCCACTGCCGCATATTTTTCCCTCAGTGCATCATTGCATTGGAGGTCAATCAACTCCATTTGGAGGTTTGGTGGTGAGCTTTCCACGTCAACAGCAAATGGGTTACCGAGCAGTTCCAACCTGCTTTTTTGTGCTTCAAAGTCAGCAAATCGGCGTCGAAAGTCAGTGGTAAGCATACCTATTTTATCAGCCAACTGTGTGCTCGGGAACGCACTGGTAGAGAGCTTCTCTTTCATGGTCTGGCAGCTGGGAAAGTGGCTCAAATTTTCTTTCCGCATCTGCGTCTCCCACAGAGTCAGTTTGGTTTTAAATGCCTTCACTGTACTGTACATATCAGAGATGACACGATCCCGACCCTGCAACTGCAAGTTTATTGCATTCAGATGACTCGTAATGTCACACAGAAAAGCCATTTCACACAGAAACATTTCGTCTCGGAGTTGTGTTGTGTCTTTCCCTTTGCTGTCCAAGAATAGACAAATCTCCTCACGAAGCTCGAAACATCTTTGAAGCACCTTTCCCTGGCTTAGCCATCGCACCTCTGTGTGATAAGGCAAATCACCATGCTCCGTTTCTAACTCCGTCAGAAATGCCTTGAACTGGCGGTGATTCAAACCTTTGGCTCTGATAAAGTTAACTGTGCGCGTGATGATGCTCATTACATGCTCCATTTTCAAGGCTTTACCGCACAACGCTTCCTGGTGTATGATACAATGATAAGCTGTCAGCTCACCTGTCGCGTTTTCCTCTTGCATCTTTTCCCGTATCTTCGCCACCAGTCCGCTCCTGTGTCCACACATCGCAGGTGCTCCGTCGGTTGTCAAACCCACGAGTTTTTCCCAAGGCAGCTCCATCTCATTTACACATCTTGACACCTCTTCATACAAATCATGCCCCGTAGTTGTGCCATGCATAGGACGTAAAGCCAAAAACTCCTCTGTCACGCTTAGGCTGGAGTCCACTCCGCGGATGAAAATTGACAACTGGGCAATGTCAGAAATGTCGGTGCTCTCATCCACAGCCAAGGAATATGCAATAAAATCTTTTCCCTTTTTCACAAGCTGCTCTTTTAGATTGATGGACAACTGGTCTACTCTCTCGGCAATGGTGTTTCTGCTCAGACTCACATTTAAAAAGAGTTGCCTTTTTTCTGGGCAAACTTCGTCACAAACTTTAATCATGCAGTTTTTGATGAAATCCCCCTCCGTAAATGGCCGGGCTGATTTAGCGATCTCTTCTGCCAAAATAAAACTGGCCTTGACAGCAGCCTGGCCTTGTGATTTGGCTTTTTTGAACAGAGCCTGTCGAGATTTGAGGCCTCGTTTTAATTCCTCTGCCTTTTGTAGCCTTTGTTCCATGTCCATATTCTTGTTTTTGTCCGCGTGTTTCGTTTCATAATGTCGTCTCAGATTATACTCTTTCAGTACCGCCACACTTTCTCCACACAGAAGACACACAGGTTTTCCAGCTACCTTCGTGAACATATACTCCGACTCCCACCTTGTTTGAAACCCCCGGTTCTCAGTATCCACCTTCCGTTTTGCCATTTTTGATGGGTATCTGAAAGTTAATTTTACTGTGATGCTGACGACTGCTGTGCCAATAAATATTGAAATGAAGCAGCCTACTGCTCGGTGCGTCACCTTTGCATTGTGGGAAATGTAGTATTGGTGCGTGTAAAAGATCTGCGGGCTGCCGGCTTGCTGCGGGCCGGTTCTAATAATAAATCAAGATCATCCCAGGGGCCGTAAAAAACCTTCTTGCGGGCCGGATGTGGCCCGCGGGCCTTGACTCTGACATATGTGGTCTAGGGTTTCTGGGATAATGGTGTTGATGTGAGCCATTACCAGCATTTCAAAGCACTTCATGGCTACGGACATGAGTGCTACGGGTCTGTAGTCATTTAGGCAGGTTTCCTTTATGTTCTTGGGCTCAGGGACTATGGTGGTCTGCTTGAAACATGTTGGTATTGCAGACTCAATCAGGGACATGTTGAAAATGTCAGTGAAGACACCTGCCAGTTGGTCAGCACATGCCTGGAGCACCCGTCCTGTTAAACCGTCTGGCCCCGCAGCCTTGTGTACGTTGACCTGTTTCAAGGTCTTACTCATGTCGGCTACGGAGAGCGTGATTACACAGTCGTCCGGAACAGCTGATGCTCTCATGCATGCCTCAGTGTTGCTTTCCTCGAAGCGAGCATAGAAGTGATTTAGCTCGTCTGGTAGGCTCGTGTCACTGGGCAGCTCATGGCTGTGCTTCCCTTTGTAGTCTGTAATAGTTTGCAAGCCCTGCCACATCCGAAGAGCGTCGGAGCAGGTGTAGTATGATTCAATCTTAGCCCTGTATTGACGCTTTGCCTGTTTGATGGTTCGTCGCAGGGCATAGCGGGATTTGTTGTAAGTTTCCGGGTTAGAGTCCCGCACCTTGAAAGCGGCAGCTCTACCCTTTAGCTCAGTGCGAATGTTGCCTGTAATCCATGGCTTCTGGTTGGGGTATGTACGTACAGTCACTGTGAGGGCAACGTCCTCGATGTACTTATTGATAAAGCCAGTGACTGATGTGGTGTATTCCTCAATGTCATCTGAAGAGTCCCGGAACATGTTCCAGTCTGTGATAGCAAAACAGTCCTGTAGTTTAGCATCTGCTTCATCTGACCACTTTTTTTATAGACCGAGTCACTGGTGCTTCCTGATTAAATTTTTGCTTGTAAGCAGGAATCAGGAGGATAGAGTTGTGGTCAGATTTACCAAATGGAGGGGAGGGAGAGCTTTGTACGCGACTTTGTGTGTGAAGTATAGGTGATCTAGAATTGTTTTCCCTTTGGTTGCACATTTAACATGTTGATAGAGATTTGGTAGAACTGATTTAAGTTTCCCTGCATTAAAGTCTCCGGCCACTAGGAGCGCCGCCACTGGGTGAGTGGGTTCCTGTTTGCTTATTTCCTTACACAGCTGACTGAGTGCGGTCTTCGTGCCAGCATCTGTTTGTGGAGGCGAGTAGTGTGTCCTGCAATTTATCACAATATCCTCTACTTCAGGCGAGCAAAATCTAGAAACTTCCTTAGATTTCGTGCACCAGCTGTTGTTTACAAATATGCACAGACCGCCCAACCCTCGTTTTACCGGAGTGTGCTGTTCTATCCTGCCGGTGCAGCGTATATCCCGCTAGCTGAATATCCATGTCGTCATTCAGCCACGATTCCGTGAAACATAGGATATTACAGTTTTTAATGTCTTGTTGGTAGGATATTCATGATCGTACCGTGTCTAATTTATTGTCCAATGATTGTATGTTGGCGAGTAATATTGACGGTAACGGCAGCTTTCCTACTCGTCTTCTGCGGGTCCTGAAGAGGCATCTGGCTCTTCGTCCTCTGTACCTGCGTCGCTTCCTCTTGTGAATAACTCTTTGGTTTGGAGAATATCATGTGATTCTTGCTTGTTGTTGAAAAAAATCTTCTTCTAATCCGAGGTGAGTGATCTCTGTTGTCACGCCCTGATCATAGAGAGGCTTTTATTCTCTATTTTGGTTAGGCCAGGGTGTGACTAGGGTGGGCATTCTAGGTTCTTTATTTCTTTGTTTTCTATTTCTTTTTTTTGGCCGAGTGTTGTTCCCAATCAGAGGCAGCTGTCTATCGTTGTCTCTGATTGGGAATCATACTTAGGCAGCATTTTTCCCACCTGTGTTTTGTGTGTAGTTAGTTTCTGTTTAGTGTCAGCACCTGACAGAAGTTTTTTTCCCCCTTTCATTTTGTTATTTTGTTCGAGTGTTTTTTGAGTAGTAAAATATCATGAACACTTACCACGCTGCGCTTTGGTCCGATCCTCATTCCAAAAAGGGCCATGACAGCTGTCCTGATATCCAGCAGCTCTTTTCTGCCGTAAGATACGGTTGCAGAAACAATATGTACAAAATAAGTTAAATAAATAAATAAATAAATTGGTTAGGCGCCCGTAAAACTGCTGCCATTTCTTCTTCTTGCTGGATATTGGCGGGAAATGGAACACGTCGATCCACAGCATTCCCAAACATGCTCAATGGGTGACATGTCTGGTGAGTATGCAGGCCATGGAAAAACTGGGGCATGTTTCATCTTCCAGGAATTGTGTACAGCTCCTTCCAACATGGGGCCGTGCATAATCCTGCTGAAATGGCGGCAAATGAATGGCACGACAATGGGCCTCAGGATCTCGTCAAGGTATATCTGTGCATTCAAATCAATAAAATGCAATTGTGTCCGTTGTCCGTAGCTTATGCCTGCCCACACCGTAACCCCAACACCACCATGGGGCACTCTGTTCACAACGTTGACATCAGCAAACCACTCGCCCACACGCTGTCTGCCTTCTGGCGGTATAGTTGAAACCCAGGATGAATCTGTGTACAGCACACTTTTCCAGCATGCCAGCTGCCATTGAAGGTGAGCATTTGCCCACGGAAGTCGGTTACAACGCTGAACTCCAGTCAGGTCAACACCCTGGTGAGGATGACGAGCATACAGTTTCTGACAGTTTGTGCAGAAATTCTTTGGTTGTGGAAATGCACAGTTTCATCAGCTGTCCGGGTGACTGATCTCAGACAATCCCACAGGTGAAGAAGCCGGATGTGGAGGTCCTGGGCTGGACTGGTTACATGTGGTCTAAGGTTGTGAGGCCAGTTGGACGTACTGCCAAATTCCATAAAACAATGTTGCAGGCGGCTTGTGGTAGAGAAATGAACCTTCAATTATCTGGCAACAGCTCTGGTGGACATTCCTGCAGTCAGCAGGCCAATTACACTCACCCTCAAAACTTAAGAAATCGATGGTATTGTGTTGTTTGGCAAAACTACACATTTGAGAGTGGCTTTGGATTATCTTGGCAAAGGAGAAAAGCTCACTAACAGGGATGTAAACAAGTTTGCGCATAACATTTGAGAGAAATAAGCTTTTTGTGCTTGTCTGAAATTTTGGGGATCTTTTATTTCAGCTCATGAAACATGGGACCAACACTTTACATGTTGCATTTATATTTTTGTTCAGTATAATTCCTTCTCTCCTCCTCTCACCTTTTCCCTTCGCTTGTGGACTTCAGTGCACAATACAACAGTTGTCTGTGAACAGGCGAAAAAAACCTTTACAAGCCAAACGTTCCTACCATAACCGCTACACACAGCCTACATCATTGTCACCATATTAATGTCATAGTCAACATAGCTACTGGAACTAACTCGTTAGTAAACCCGCTACAATCATACAGTACAGTGTACAGCAAGCAGTTTAGCAGTTAAACTTGGGGGTCCCGGTGGCAACTCTTAGAAGAGTTCCATTGTTGGAAAGCCATAGCCAGCTAGCTAACATAGCATCCCCTTGTTTGACCCGGGTGTTTGAGTAGGCTAAACTAGCATTCGCTAGCTAAGTCAGTGAAAGTGAAAGTAAAAAATATATACTAAAAAATAAGTCTCTCTTTTGCTTCTCCTTAATTTTAGAATAAATTAATTTGTTAAACTGTTCAACTATTGTCTTTCTCTCTCTTTGGGTGAATGTTATGGACTGCACTGCTACCTAGCTGTAGCTTATGCTTTCAGTACTAGATTAATTCTCTGATCCTTTGATTGGGTGGACAACATATCAGTTCATGCTGCAAGAGTTCTGATACGTTGAAGGATGTCCTCCGGAAGTTATCATAATTACTGTGTAAGTCTATGGAAAGGGATGAGAACCATGAGCATCCTAGGTTTCCTATTGAAGTCAATGTACCCGGAGGAGGACAGAAGCTAGCCGTCCTCCGGCTACACCATGGTGCTACCCTACAAAGCCCTGCTGAGGCTACTGTAGACCTTCATTACTAAACAGTTTGTTTTAATAAATTATTTGGTGAATATATTTTAATATATTTTTATCAAAAAAGTTAAACTTTTGTAATGTTTCACTTTACATTTTTCTGAAATTCACTGAGGAGGATGGTCCTCCCCTTCCTCCTCTGAGGAGCCTCCACTGGCTGCAGAGAGAGAGGAGAGAGCATGATAAAATTAGTTTTGATCAATAATGGAAATAAAAGTGCTGAAAGCATGTTGGCTCACTATTTTTGGGGCTCACTATTTTTGGGGTTATGTATTGTGTGTAATACAGCATGTTTAAGCAACACATCATACATGTGTTAGCGTCAATGGCCACCGGATGGCAGCAGAGGTTTAAAGAGATGATGTAAATAAAGTGACGGATGTATCACCACTGACAACCATACAGTATCTCACCTTGTGATACTAGTACATGTTTCTACAGAACTGATCTATCAAATCTCTACTGATCTCTAGTTTGTAAAACAGATACGCAAGATGAACTAGAGACAGTATTGGCGAAAGCAAGATTTACTGGGAACACAATAACATCTGCCATATCTACTAGAGGAGAATCTATGCATTTCAGTAAACCCACTGTTAGACTAAAGTTGGCACTTTTATGATCAGACAAGCTTTAAGCAAATATTGTCTCCCGTCTGGACTACTGCAACTCGCTGTTGGCTGGGCTGCCCAGTTCAAGCTCTTCTCTGTCCTGGCACCCCAATGGTGGAACCAGCTTCCTCCTGAGAGTCCCTGCCCATCTCCCAAAAACATAAAACATTTGAAACCCTACCTCTTCAAAGGGCATCTTAAAATAATCCCCCCAGTGCCTTTTGTAAAATAACACTTGCACCCGACAGCCCATCCCACCCATCTCTACTGATAGCTACTTGATTGAGTACAAATGTACTATGACTGTGCTTGGTTGTCCCATCAAGCTATCTTAACATGAATGTATCTTAACATGAATGTATCTTAACATGAATGCACTAACTGTCAGTGGCTCTGGATAAAAAAGTATTCTAAATGTAACGTAAAGCCAATCTGACATTTTACCTCCTTTTACCTTTCTCTCCATTTCTCTACTCTCCTTCTCCCTTTCTCTCCAATTCTCTACTCTCCATTTCTCTCCTCTCCTCCCGTTCTCTCCATTTCTCTACTCTACTCATTTTCTCTCTATTTCTCTACTCTCCTCCATTTCTTGTACTCTCCTTCTCTCGATCTCTCTTCTTTCTTTCTCTATATTTTTCCCAGATGTTATCTTTCTCTACTGACCTTTCGCTCTCTCCTTCTCTCTCTTGCTCCCTCCCCCCCTTGCCTGGCTACCCAAACTTCTTGCTAGGCCAAACGCCACCACCACTGACAATTTCTAGAACGCAAACACATTTTAACCGTTCTGATTGGTCCCATAAACCGGTGGATTGAGTCAGAGCCAGAACACACATGGGTAAAGCGACGTTTGGAAAATGTGTCTTTGGCTTTGATACTCTGGTAAGAGATGATCCAATCGCTGAGGACTTTGGTTTGTACAACACCCCTGATTTTGACGTCAGCACAAACGGCTTCAACCATGGCAGTCTCAGACTGGAGTACAGTATGTAGCAAACACAGAGCAGAGGAATAATTATATTTGAGTCATCAGGCAATCTCCCCTCTCGCTCCCTCCCTCTCTCCCTCCCTGTCTCTCTCTGCCCTGTGGCAATGGTGAAATGGCATCACATCCCTGTATTCGGCTTGTGTCCTGTAGGCCTCTCATTCCTTCTATTTCTGTCCAGAGCTCTAAAACTCTCATTAATGATATTAGCCATATTCTCTCACATCTACATCCTCCAATACATGTCTGCATACATACTTAATGTACATACCACGACAGCCAACTCATGTCTTTTGATGTCTTCCCACACGCAACAAGACTAAATAGGGTGATACACATCTAATGGAAAATTACATTGTAGTCGTTGCCCATGGCGATTTTCTATAAAGGGCATTTTTAATCAGTTCCTACTGTGAGAATGCCCACCAACAACAGAAATGGCGGTCTCTGTGTATCGCCCATGGAGGGCAGCAAAGCACTGCTGAGCCCCGAGCTATAAACTTTCTGAGACAACAACACTCACTACTGCCTCGCTGCGGTTTAGACTGCCGACAACTGCATCAATCACACGTATTGACTAGTTACACATGCACCATAAACACAGCTTCTGTCCAGCTCCACTCTCTGTCAGTCATAGCTTGAATATCACCTCACACTTCTTCTGTTGAAACAAACTCAATCCAAGCAACAGTACTAGAGACCAATGCTTTGTCCAAAATGGAATCCTATTCCCTATGGGCCCTGATCAAAAGTAATGCAAATGTGGCCATTTGGCCACATCCCAAGACTCATTACCCCAGCTAGGAGCTACAGTATATCTAGGAGCTAGGCGAGCTACACTATAGCTAAGAGCTACAGTATAGCTAAGAGTTACAGTATAGCTAGGAGCTACAATATAGCTAAGAGCTACAGTATAGCTAGGAGCTACAATATAGCTAAGAGCTACAGTATATCTAGGAGCTACAATATAGCTAAGTGCTACAGCATATCTAGGAGCTACAGTAAAGCTAAGAGCTACAGTATATCTAGGAGCTGCAATATATCTAGGAGCTACAGTATAACTAGGAGCTACAGTATAGCTAAGAGCTACAGTAGAGATAAGAGCTACGTGCCACAGTATATCTAGGAGCCACAGTATATCTAGGAGCTACAGTATAGGAAGGAGCTACATTATAGGAATGAGCTACATTATAGGAAGAAGCTACAGTATATCTAGGAGCTACAGTATAACTAGGAGCTACAGTATAGCTAAGAGCTACAGTATATTTAGGAGCTACAGTATAGCTAGGAGCTACAGTATATTTAGGAGCTACAGTATATTTAGGAGCTACAGTATATCTAGGAGCTGCAATATATCTAGGAGCTACAGTATAACTAGGAGCTACAGTATAGCTAAGAGCTACAGTAGAGCTAAGAGCTATGTGCCACAGTATATCTAGGAGCCACAGTATATCTAGGAGCTACAGTATAGGAAGGAGCTACATTATAGGAAGGAGCTACAGTATATCTAGGAGCTACAGTATAACTAGGAGCTACAGTATAGCTAAGAGCTACAGTATATTTAGGAGCTACAGTATATTTAGGAGCTACAGTATATCTAGGAGCTACAGTATATCTAGGAGCTACAGTATAGGAAGGAGCTACAGTATCGCTAAGAGCTACAGTATATCTAGGAGCTACAGTATATCTAGGCGCTACAGTATAGGAAGGAGCTACAGTATAGCTAGGTGCTACAGTATATCTAGGAGCTACAGTATAGCAAGGAGCTACACTATAGCTAAGAGCTACAGTATAGCTAGGAGCTACAGTATATCTAGGCGCACAGTATTGGAAGGAGCTACAGTATCGCTAGGTGCTGCAGTATAGCTAGGAGCTACACTATAGCTAAGAGCTACAGTATAGCTAAGAGTTACAGTATAGCTAGGAGCTACAATATAGCTAAGAGCTACAGTATATCTAGGAGCTACAATATAGCTAAGAGCTACAGTATATCTAGGCACTACAGTATATCTAGGAGCTACAGTATAGCTAAGAGCTACAGTATAGCTAAGAGCTACAGTATATCTAGGCACTACAGTATATCTAGGAGCTACAGTATAGCTAAGAGCTACAATATAGCTAAGTGCTACAGCATATCTAGGAGCTACAGTAAAGCTAAGAGCTACAGTATATCTAGGAGCTGCAATATATCTAGGAGCTACAGTATAACTAGGAACTACAGTATAGCTAAGAGCTACAGTAGAGCTAAGAGCTACGTGCCACAGTATATCTAGGAGCCACAGTATATCTAGGAGCTACACTATAGGAAGGAGCTACATTATAGGAAGGAGCTACATTATAGGAAGGAGCTACAGTATATCTAGGAGCTACAGTATAACTAGGAGCTACAGTATAGCTAAGAGCTAAAGTATATTTAGGAGCTACAGTATAGCTAGGAGCTACAGTATATTTAGGAGCTACAGTATATTTAGGAGCTACAGTATATCTAGGAGCTACAGTATATCTAGGAGCTACAGTATAACTAGGAGCTACAGTATAGCTAAGAGCTACAGTAGAGCTAAGAGCTATGTGCCACAGTATATCTAGGAGCCACAGTATATCTAGGAGCTACAGTATAGGAAGGAGCTACATTATAGGAAGGAGCTACAGTATATCTAGGAGCTACAGTATAACTAGGAGCTACAGTATAGCTAAGAGCTACAGTATATTTAGGAGCTACAGTATATTTAGGAGCTACAGTATATTTAGGAGCTACAGTATATTTAGGAGCTACAGTATAGGAAGGAGCTACAGTATCGCTAAGAGCTACAGTATATCTAGGAGCTACAGTATATCTAGGCGCTACAGTATAGGAAGGAGCTACAGTATAGCTAGGTGCTACAGTATATCTAGGAGCTACAGTATAGCAAGGAGCTACACTATAGCTAAGAGCTACAGTATAGCTAGGAGCTACAGTATATCTAGTCGCACAGTATAGGAAGGAGCTACAGTATCGCTAGGTGCTACAGTATAGCTAGGAGCTACAATATAGCTAAGAGCTACAGTATATCTAGGAGCTACAATATAGCTAAGAGCTACAGTATATCTAGGCACTACAGTATATCTAGGAGCTACAGTATAGCTAAGAGCTACAGTAGAGCTAAGAGCTACGTGCCACAGTATATCTAGGAGCCACAGTATATCTAGGAGCTACACTATAGGAAGGAGCTACATTATAGGAAGGAGCTACATTATAGGAAGGAGCTACAGTATATCTAGGAGCTACAGTATAACTAGGAGCTACAGTATAGCTAAGAGCTAAAGTATATTTAGGAGCTACAGTATAGCTAGGAGCTACAGTATATTTAGGAGCTACAGTATATTTAGGAGCTACAGTATATCTAGGAGCTGCAATATATCTAGGAGCTACAGTATAACTAGGAGCTACAGTATAGCTAAGAGCTACAGTAGAGCTAAGAGCTATGTGCCACAGTATATCTAGGAGCCACAGTATATCTAGGAGCTACAGTATAGGAAGGAGCTACATTATAGGAAGGAGCTACAGTATATCTAGGAGCTACAGTATAACTAGGAGCTACAGTATAGCTAAGAGCTACAGTATATTTAGGAGCTACAGTATATTTAGGAGCTACAGTATATTTAGGAGCTACAGTATATTTAGGAGCTACAGTATAGGAAGGAGCTACAGTATCGCTAAGAGCTACAGTATATCTAGGAGCTACAGTATATCTAGGCGCTACAGTATAGGAAGGAGCTACAGTATAGCTAGGTGCTACAGTATATCTAGGAGCTACAGTATAGCAAGGAGCTACACTATAGCTAAGAGCTACAGTATAGCTAGGAGCTACAGTATATCTAGGCGCACAGTATAGGAAGGAGCTACAGTATCGCTAGGTGCTACAGTATAGCTAGGAGCTACAATATAGCTAAGAGCTACAGTATATCTAGGAGCTACAATATAGCTAAGAGCTACAGTATATCTAGGCACTACAGTATATCTAGGAGCTACAGTATAGCTAAGAGCTACAGTATAGCTAAGAGCTACAGTATATCTAGGAGCTGCAATATATCTAGGAGCTACAGTATAACTAGGAGCTACAGTATAGCTAAGAGCTACAGTAGAGCTAAGAGCTACATTATAGGAAGGAGCTACATTATAGGAAGGAGCTACAGTATATCTAGGAGCTACAGTATAACTAGGAGCTATAGTATAGCTAAGAGCTAAAGTATATTTAGGAGCTACAGTATAGCTAGGAGCTACAGTATATTTAGGAGCTACAGTATATTTAGGAGCTACAGTATATCTAGGAGCTGCAATATATCTAGGAGCTACAGTATAACTAGGAGCTACAGTATAGCTAAGAGCTACAGTAGAGCTAAGAGCTACGTGCCACAGTATATCTAGGAGCCACAGTATATCTAGGAGCTACAGTATAGGAAGGAGCTACATTATAGGAAGGAGCTACATTATAGGAAGGAGCTACAGTATATCTAGGAGCTACAGTATAACTAGGAGCTACAGTATAGCTAAGAGCTACAGTATATTTAGGAGCTACAGTATAGCTAGGAGCTACAGTATATTTAGGAGCTACAGTATTTTAAGGAGCTACAGTATATCTAGGAGCTACAGTATAGGAAGGAGCTACAGTATCGCTAAGAGCTACAGTATATCTAGGCGCTACAGTATAGGAAGGAGCTACAGTATAGCTAGGTGCTACAGTATAGCTAGGAGCTACAGTATAGCAAGGAGCTACACTATAGCTAAGAGCTACAGTATAGCTAGGAGCTACAGTACATCTAGGGGCTACAGTATAGCTAAGAGCTACAGTATATCTAGGAGCTACAATATAGCTAAGAGCTACAGTATAGCTAAAAGCTACAGTATATCTAGGCACTACAGTACATCTAGGAGCTACAGTATAGCTAAGAGCTACAATATAGCTAAGTGCTACAGTATATCTAGGAGCTACAGTAAAGCTAAGAGCTACGTGCTACAGTATATCTAGGAGCTACAGTATAGCAAGGAGCTACAGTATAGCAAGGAGCTACAGAGCTACAGTATAACTAGGAGCGACAGTATAGCTAGGAGCTACAGTATAGCTAAGAGCTACAGTATAGCTAAAAGCTACAGTATATCTAGGCACTACAGTACATCTAGGAGCTACAGTATAGCTAAGAGCTACAATATAGCTAAGTGCTACAGTATATCTAGGAGCTACAGTAAAGCTAAGAGCTACGTGCTACAGTATATCTAGGAGCTACAGTATATCTAGGAGTTACAGTATAGGAAGGAGCTACAGTATAGGAAGGAGCTACAGTATATCTAGGAGCTAGAGTATAGCTAAGAGCTACAGTATATCTAGGAGCTACAGTATATCTAGGAGCTACAGTATATCTAGGAGCTACAGTATAGCTAAGAGCTACAATATAGCTAAGTGCTACAGTATAGCTAGGAGCTACAGTATAGCTAGGAGCTACAGAATAGCAAGGAGCTACAGAGCTACAGTATAACTAGGAGCTACAGTATAGCTAGGAGCTACAGTATAGCAAGGAGCTACAGTATAGCAAGGAGCTACAGAGCTACAGTATAGCTAGGTGCTACAGTATAGCTAGAAGCTACAGTATAGCAAGGAGCTACATATAGCAAGGAGCTACAGAGCTACAGTATAGCTAGGAGCTACAGTATAGCAAGGAGCTACAGTATAGCAAGGAGCTACATAGCTACAGTATAGCTATGAGCTACAGTATAGCTAGGAGCTACAGTATAGCAAGGAGCTACAGAGCTACAGTATAGCTAGGTGCTACAGTATAGCAAGGAGCTACAGTACAGTATAGCTAGGAGCTAACAGTATAGCAAGGAGCTACAGTATAGCAAGGAGCTACAGAGCTACAGTATAGCAAGGAGCTACAGTACAGCAAGGAGGTACAGTACAGTATAGCTAGGAGCTACAGTATAGCAAGGAGCTACAGTACAGTATAGCTAGGAGTTACAGAGCTACAGTATAGCTAGGAGCTACCGTATAGCAAGGAGCTACAGTATAGCAAGGAGCCACAGTATAGCAAGGAGCTACAGAGCTACAGTATAGCTAGGAGCTACAGTATAGCAAGGAGCTACAGAGCTACAGTATAGCTATGAGCTACAGTATAGCAAGGAGCTACAGTATAGCAAGGAGCTACAGAGCTACAGTATAGCTAGGAGCTACAGTATAGCAAGGAGCTAGTCCTACTAGTCATTAATTTGATCACAGCCATGGAGGCCTACTTGCCTTCCTACGAAATCACGATCAACATCAGTCCAAACTAAGCATGATCTCATTTCCATAGCAACGGTTTCAAACGGCATAAATATAGCCAAAGTTCAGAGAGGATGGCATGCTTGGTGAGTTTTTAAGACAGAGTGGATAGTGAACTATCCCTATTTAACAACCATGGCATTTAAAACCACACAGGGACCACAAGGGGACCATGCTTACATGCATCATGCATTGACCCCTGCAACCACATCATATTGAACTCATTCAATAATGCAAGCAGCAAAATGTCACCACAGAGGAAGTGCAGTCATGTCACACGCAGACCGCAAAGCATCAACTGATATATGACAAGACATTGAATGCATGTATATACAGTGCCGTGCGAAAGTATTCGGCCCCCTTGAACTTTGCGACCTTTTGCCACATTTCAGGCTTCAAACATAAAGATATAAAACTGTATTTTTTTGTGAAGAATCAACAACAAGTGGGACACAATCAGGAAGTGGAACGACATTTATTGGATATTTCAAACTTTTTTAACAAATCAAAAACTGAAAAATTGGGCGTGCAAAATTATTCAGCCCCTTTACTTTCAGTGCAGCAAACTCTCTCCAGAAGTTCAGTGAGGATCTCTGAATGATCCAATGTTGACCTAAATGACTAATGATGATAAATACAATCCACCTGTGTTTAATCAAGTCTCCGTATAAATGCACCTGCACTGTGATAGTCTCAGAGGTCCGTTAAAAGCTCAGAGAGCATCATGAAGAACAAGGAACACACCAGGCAGGTCCGAGACACTGTTGTGAAGAAGTTTAAAGCCGGATTTGGATACAAAAAGATTTCCCAAGCTTTAAACATCCCAAGGAGCACTGTGCAAGCGATAATATTGAAATGGAAGGAGTATCAGACCACTGCAAATCTACCAAGACCTGGCCGTCCCTCTAAACTTTCAGCTCATACAAGGAGAAGACTGATCAGAGATGCAGCCAAGAGGCCCATGATCACTCTGGATGAACTGCAGAGATCTACAGCTGAGGTGGGAGACTCTGTCCATAGGACAACAATCAGTCGTATATTGCACAAATCTGGCCTTTATGGAAGAGTGGCAAGAAGAAAGCCATTTCTTAAAGATATCCATAAAAAATGTAGTTTAAAGTTTGCCACAAGCCACCTGGGAGACACACCAAACATGTGGAAGAAGGTGCTCTGGTCAGATGAAACCAAAATTGAACTTTTTGGCAACAATGCAAAACGTTATGTTTGGCGTAAAAGCAACACAGCTCATCACCCTGAACACACCATCCCCACTGTCAAACATGGTGGTGGCAGCATCATGGTTTGGGCCTGCTTTTCTTCAGCAGGGACAGGGAAGATGGTTAAAATTGATGGGAAGATGGATGGAGCCAAATACAGGACCATTCTGGAAGAAAACCTGATGGAGTCTGCAAAAGACCTGAGACTGGGACAGAGATTTGTCTTCCAACAAGACAATGATCCAAAACATAAAGCAAAATCTACAATGGAATGGTTCAAAAATAAACATATCCAGGTGTTAGAATGGCCAAGTCAAAGTCCAGACCTGAATCCAATCGAGAATCTGTGGAAAGAACTGAAAACTGCTGTTCACAAATGCTCTCCATCCAACCTCACTGAGCTGGAGCTGTTTTGCAAGGAGGAATGGGAAAAAATGTCAGTCTCTCGATGTGCAAAACTGATAGAGACATACCCCAAGCGACTTACAGCTGTAATCGCAGCAAAAGGTGGCACTACAAAGTATTAACTTAAGGGGGCTGAATAATTTTGCACGCCCAATTTTCAATTTTTGATTTGTTAAAAAAGTTTGAAATATCCACTAAATGTCGTTCCACTTCATGATTGTGTCCCACTTGTTGTTGATTCTTCACAAAAAAATACAGTTTTATATCTTTATGTTTGAAGCCTGAAATGTGGCAAAAGGTCGCAAATTTCAAGGGGGCCGAATACTTTCGCAAGGCACTGTATGTACAGCCTGCATCAGCAATTTCTCAGAGGCATCAGAGGCAGGGTAAAAGACGAGGGAGGACTGGAAAGGTTCTATGGATATGCCTAGTTTGGAATGACCATGTATGTGTGCGTATGCGTGTGTAAAGGACGTCATGCTTGCTTTGCAAGTACCACTTCCTCACAATTCAGCCCATACCTGGCGAGAGCTTGGGACCTCTGCCTTGCTAGCACACGTGACCGTCCTCCTGAAAGGTTCTCTTAAAGATTTTATGGATATGCCTAGTTTGGAATGTGAATGTGTCTGCGTTTCCATGTGTGTGTCCGTGTGTGTCCGTGTGCGTGTGCGTGTCCGTGTGCGCGTGTGTGTGTCCATGTGTGCGCGTGTGTGTGTGTGTGTGTGTGTGCACACTAGAAGAGGCTGGTTGGAGGAGCTATAGGAGAATGGCTCATTGTAATGGCTGGAATGGATTAAATGGAACAGTCAGATGTGGTTCCCATATGTTTGATGTGCGTGATACCGTTCCATTTAGTCCATTCCAGCCATTAAAATGAGCCCGTCCTCCTATAGATCATCCCACCAGCCTCCTCTGATGCACATGCATGAGTGTCTGTGCCTCTCCATTGAGCTATGAAGTATGTATCCTGTAATCATTGTTGCCACAGTGGCGTGTGAAGGAGAGAGCTGGCCAATACAAGCATACATCACCACAATAGTCTCTGTATCTGTATATAGGCCTACTGTAGACAGAGTAGACTGAGGTGGGTTGTGGGAGAGTCATCAGTAAACGTGTCTGAATTGTGTTATTGACTATGACAGATTTGTATTGCTGTCTGTTGATGACTGCTCCTACTGACCAATGTGGGGTAGGATTCACATGATAGGCTCATAACTCCATGGTTACTATTAGTGGGAGTTTTCAGTGGGTTATCAGGGAAATCATGTCACTCACGTGTCATGAACTCACGTGTCAAACCCTGCATCAGCCAGTGAAAAGCTATGACGTAAGCCATGAAAAGAGATGCAATCATGGCAATGCAATCAGCCGCCATGTATCCTGCTTCACTTGCTACAGTGGCACTGCCCGTCATCCTGTATAAGCTACCTACTTATGCCCCATGCCCATTGGAGCAGGCTCAATGCAACCACTTACTGTAGCAGCTAATGTCCCTGCCTGCATGTATCCATCCCACACACAATTACCAGGATCACCTCCCTATTCACTGCACCTCCATGACCCAATTACCATCCAGCCATCAGCCCGGGACACGGAACCACAGAACACTCGCTGTGGCGCATCAGAACAGGGAGAAAAGCCAGTGGCACGTGCTGACCTTTCCCTGCACCAGCTAATCAAACACTGACTCTGTGGCGTTTGGTCGGGGGGGGGGGATATTCTAGTAAATGTAGTAATTACTGGCAGCGAATTGGGAGTCTTAAGCCTGACTGACTGAAAGGTAGCTGAGTCTGAAAAGAAAAGCTGATAATTGAGGCTGCCCCCCCATGGCCTCTCACTCTGCCCCATCAAAAACTCCCTTCACTCCCGCTCACCGCTTGTGGCGCTGGCGTTGTCACTGCTATCTCTCAGAATAATTGTCTTTCCCATTCAAAGCCCCAACGATAGATCACTCCTTTCCTCTTTCAGGAGAGGCCCAGCTTGCTTCTCTAGTCCAAATGGTGTGACATTTTTAGACAATCCGCGATCTGAAGTGCATCGTCTCCCGCCCGGCTAATGTTTATAGGCCTACAATACTCTCTCGATACTCTCAACCCACCTGTGTTGTTACAGAGAGGACTCTTCAAAGTATCTGTTCATTATTGTTGTGAAATCGTGGATATCATAGAGTGTCACACCCTGATCTGTTTCACCTATCTAATCTCCACCCCCCTCCAGGTGTCGCCCATCTTCCTCATTATCCCCAGTGTATTAATACCTGTATTCTCTGTTTGTCTGTTGCCAGTTCGTTTTGTCCGTCAAGCCTACCAGCGGGTTTCCCCTTGCTCCTGTCTTTTTCTATAGTTTCTATAGTTTTCACGATTTTTACCATTCTGCCTGCCCTGAGTCTGCCTGCCGCTCTGTACCTTGTCACACCGCCCTGGATTATTGACCGCTCCCTGCCCTGACCCTGAGACTGCCTGCCGTTCGGTACCTTTTGACTCTGATCTGGATTATTGACCGCTGCCTGCCCTGTCCCTGAGACTGCCTGCCGTTCGGTACCTTTTGACTCTGATCTGGATTATTGACCGCTGCCTGCCCTGACCCTGAGACTGCCTGCTGTTCTGGACCTTTTGCATCCTATCTGGATTACTGACCTCTGCCTAAAGTCTTGTTACTTCGACACTGTCTGCATCTGGGTCTTCCCTAAAACGTTATAATAGAGGGCGATTGTACTGTAATGACTAGAAGCTTTCTTTCAGCAACCTTTTCATATACAGAACATTTAATATAAAAGCCTGGGGATTATTTTAAAAGCCTACCACCGTGCCAGTCAGGCATCTCCTCAGACAGCTGATGGGCCAACGGTTTCCTGTCTGTCTGTAGTACCTCATTCCCTCTCCACCTGAGTCAATGTTCACACATGTCAACCAAGAGCAAAGTGAAGGTATTGAAGTGATTAGCCAATCACTATGGGGCATTACACAGAGAAGGCAAATAAAAGAGAAAGACAGGGAAGGAGAGTGCAAGTATGGGTATCGGCAATCCAATATGGCAACCGGAGTATGGGTGAGTGGGTGTGTCGAAAGGAGTGGGTGTATGGGAAAGCTAATTGGGCAGATTTGTTGCCACTCAAGACCGTTTTGCGTGGCTGATTGGGCTGCACTACAAGTCAATAGTACGCCGGCGGGAGCTACGTGGCAATTGTTTTCTCTCACATGATTTTATTTCAAGTAGGATAGCAACGTACACAAGAAATAACTAATATTGATAACCATCTAGATGTCACCTATTACTCAATAATCTAGATGTCACCTACTACTCAATAGTTCTGTTACTATGGGCTATGTACTGTATTTCTGTGACTATGTGCTATATACTGTAGTTCTGTGACTATGTGCTATATTGGGGGTAAAAAAAAGACTAAAATCACCAGGAATTCAGCAAAAAATGTGTTTGGTTTAGGAAATCTGTTCCCAAGTATTGCCACAAATAAAAAAAAGACTTGATCGTGTCTCAATGTAATCAAGATGTGAAATGAATGTTATTTTCAAATACCATCACTCTTTGGGCTTCGTTGTGGTCAATTTGCAGTGTACAAATTATTAAATATGTTCTGGCTCCACGACCATCCATTCTGACAAAAAAATCGGCCTACAGATTATTCTAGTTGCCTACCCCTGGGCTACGGGGTTCTGGTACTATAGGCTATGTAGTTCTTTGACTATAGGCTATGTACACTGAGCTCCAAAAGTATTGGGACAGTGACACATTTTATTGTTGTTGTGGCTCTGTACTCCAGCACTTTGGATTTGACATGATACAATGGCTGAGGTTAAAGTGGAGACTGTCAGCTTTCATTGGAGGGTTTTTTCCTCCATATCGGGTGAAATTACAGCACTTCTTGTACTGTACATAGTCCCCCATTTTAGGCGACCCAAAGTATTGGAACAAATTCCCTTATGTGTATTAAAGTAGTAAAAAGTATTTGGTCCCATATTCATAGAACTGTCACGTTCTGACCTTAGTTCCTTTGTTTTTGTCTTTGTTTTAGTATGGTCAGGGAGTGAGTTGGGGTGGGCAGTCTGTGTTTGTTTTCTATGTTGGTTTTTGAGTTACCTAGTATGGTTCTCAATCAGAGGCAGCTGTCAATTGTTGTCCCTGATTGAGAATCATACTTAGGTAGCCTGAGTTTCACTTTTGGTTTGTGGGTGTTTGTTTCCGTGTGAGTGTTTGGGCCACACGGTACTGTTTCGTTTTTTGTAAATTCACGGTGTCCTTTATTGTTTAGTGTTCTGAGTTTTAATTAAACATCATCGTGAACACTTACCACGCTGCGCTTTGGTCCTCCTCTCTTTCTCCCGACGACAACCGTTACAAGAACGCAATGACTGCATCCAACTTGTAACGACAAATTTGTTGGATGCATTTTCTGTTTGTTTTGGTTGTGTTTCAGATTATTTTGTGCCCAATATAAATACATGGTAAATAATGTATTGTATCATTTTGGAGTCACTTTTATTTAACGCCCTATGGGACTCCCAATCATGGCCGGTTGTGATACAGCCTGGAATTGAACCAGGGTCTGTAGTGATGCCTCTAGCACTGAGATGCAATGCTTAGACCCCCAGTGTGGTGCAGAATAAAATATACACCTGTACATTAATGTGAACGCTACCATGATTATGGATAATCCTGAATGAATCGTGAATAATGATGAGGGAGAAATTTACAGATGCACAAATATCATACCCCCAAGACATGCTAACCTCTCACCATTACAATAACAGGGGAGGTTAGCATTTTGGGGGTACTATGATATTTGTGCGTCTGTAACTTTCTCACTCATCATTATTCACGATTCATTCAGAATTATCCAAAATACCCCACATTAAAGCTGACTGTCTCCACTAGAACGTCATAGTCATTGTATTATTTCAAATCCAAAGTGCTGGAGTACAGAACCACAACAACCACAATTTGTCACTGTCCCAATACTTTTGGAGCTCACTGCAGTTCTGTGACTCTGGGCTATGTAGTGCTGTGACTCTGGGCTATGTAGTTCTGTGACTAAGGGCTATGTAGTTCTGTGACTAAGGGCTATGTAGTTCTGTGACTAAGGGCTATGTAGTTCTGTGACTCTGGGCTATGTAGTTCTGTGACTCTGGGCTATGTAGTTCTGTGACTATGGGCTATGTAGTTCTGTGACTAAGGGCTATGTAGTTCTGTGACTAAGGGCTATGTAGTTCTGTGACTAAGGGCTATGTAGTTCTGTGACTAAGGGCTATGTAGTTCTGTGACTAAGGGCTATGTAGTTCTGTGACTAAGGGCTATGTAGTTCTGTGACTAAGGGCTATGTAGTTCTGTGACTAAGGGCTATGTAGTTCTGTGACTAAGGGCTATGTAGTTCTGTGACTAAGGGCTATGTAGTTCTGTGACTAAGGGCTATGTAGTTCTGTGACTAAGGGCTATGTAGTTCTGTGACTATGGGCTATGTAGTTCTGTGACTATGGGCTTTGTAGTTCTGTGACTATAGGCTATGTGGTTCTGTGAGGGCTATATACTGTAGCTCTAACTAAGGAATACTAGTGAGCGTTCCGTCTCCTAGCTCTGCCTCTGTGGTTGTGTTCCGGCTGCAGGTCATTAGTGTTCAGGGAAGCTGTTACATTTAATTAGAGTTTATTATTGTAATATGGAGCAGAGCAGTCCCAACACATCCCCTAACTGCCTAATGTATTTGTTTTTCCGGGTAATAGCGTCTTGACTCTTTTTAGCCTGTGGAGGGGCTTGGGAAGGCTGCTGGGTGAAAAGCCTGGCCTAGAACCACACACCAGTCAGGTTCATATGCAGTACACTGTACAGCATAGTCTTACTGTAGTTTCCTGGATAGACTCATGGTAGTCTCTTCACAGCCGTGTTTGGGGCCAGCAATACTATACTTATGGAAACAGAGTGGAGTCATTGAGCCATTCAGTTATTACACAAACACACAGAGAAAAACAAGCACACCAACAGGATCAAATGAGTTTTCAGCTGTAGAAATGGGAGCTGGCCATGTGTGAGGAGTAGGGGGCTAAAGTGGGGAGCTACAGCGGGGGCTACAGCGGGGACTCTAGCAGGGGCCACAGCGGGGGCTACTGTGCACTCTATCATTTACACAACAGGGGATCTGTTTGAATCATCAAACAGTGGTAGAGGACACAAGTTGTCCTTTCAATGATACATACTACAGTATAGCTAATAGGTTGAGCTGATGTATGACTGAAGTATTATGTACTACATACAGAAGGTTGTGGACATCGAAAAAAAATGAAATTTTGTCGGAACTAAGCATTCCATGATATTTACACTACCTGTAATAACGATATAATAATTAGGTGGGTGCTTCCTTTTGTCCTATTTCAGACATGTACAAGTGTGTATTATACACATGTGAATAGGAAATTAGTTTTTAGCATATCCAACTCCCCCTGAGAGTGGGGTCACAGCCATTATTGACAGCAACCCTGGAGCAATTAGGGCTAACTGCCTTGCTCAAGGGCACATCGTCAGATCTTTCACTTAAGTCTGCTCAGGGGGAGTTGTTACAGGCCCAATACTCTTAACCACTAGGCTACCTGCTGCCCATGTTCCTTTCCCTCTTTGCAAGTGTGTGTGTGTGTGTGTGTGTGTGTGTGTGTGTGTGTGTGTGTGTGTGTGTGCGTGTGCGTGTAATGTTTATAGGCATGTTCTGTAGTTACAATATGTGTGTCTGTTATCCAGTCCTGTCACGAAGGAAAACGACAGTCCTTAATGATGATATTTGTGCAGGAGCCTTGAAGACATGAGAAATCGGAAAAGACCATCTTCCAAATGAATATTCCATTCATACATGAGCTGGGAATGGACAATGATTTCTCCCTTAAGGAGATGCTTCCTATACTAATCGTTAACATAAATATTCACTCTATTTTCTCTCCCTAAGACATCTCAGCAGTGCTTTCACCTCCTGGGTCGCATCACTGTTGAGTGTATAGCATGACGGCCAGAGGTTACAATGAAGCGGGAAGGAACCAATTAGAGAATAGTTTCAACCCCTAAGGATGGGGGAGAGATTACATTGTAAAGGATATTTCATATCATTATTATAAATAATATGTATGGAAAGTCAAAAAGCTGGTGGATATTTCCTCCCAACAATACAAAACAGCAACGCAAACCTTGATGACAGCCAGGGCCCTTCTCTGCATTACAATAATATCAAATGTATGTCATGGTTGTCGTAAGAATGGGACCAAGGTACAGCGGATGTTGAGTTCCACATATTTATTTCAAAAGTGAAACTTAAAGCAAAAACAAGAAATCAATAAGCGCACAACAAAATGTGACTAAGTGGTGCACATGCACAAACACAAAACAATATCTCACAAACACAGGTGGGAAAAATAGCTACTTATGATCCCCAATTAGAGACTATGATTACCAGCTGCCTCTAATTGGGAATCATACAAAACACCAACATAGAAAAATGGGGAGGGTAGGGGGGGTGATTAGTGTCGGTGGCGGCTCCGGTGTAGGTTGTAGCTCCCTCCAAGACCCCGGATCCTGCCATCGCGTCGGGCTGAACGCCGTGCCTGGACTGGGCATCGGCACAAAGGAGGACTCCGGCCATGGAGATGAGTTGGACGCCATGCCTGGACTGGGAACCGGCGCAGAGGAAGGCTCCGGCTTTGGAGCTGGAATGGCTGCCGTGCCTGAACCGGGAACCGGCGCAGAGGAAGGCTCCGGCCTTGGAGCGGGACTGAACGCCGTGCTTGGACTGGGCACTGGCGCAGAGGAGGGCACCAGCCTTGGAGCGGGACTGGACGCCATGCCTGGACTGAGCACCAGCGCAGAGGAAGGCTCCGGCCTTGGAGCGGGACTGAACGCCGTGCTTGGACTGGGCACCGGCGCAGAGGGAGGCTCCTGCCAGGGAGCGGGACTGGACACCGTGCCTGGACTGGGCCCCGGCGCAGAGGAAGACTCCGGCCTTGGAGCTGGACTGGACGCCTTGCCTGGAAGCTCCGGCCGTTGACCCTCGCAGGAGGTTCCGGACCGTGGCCCTTCGCAGGAGGTTCCGGACCGTGGACCGCCGCAGGAGGTTGTGGACCGTCGCCGGAAGCTCTGGACCGGGTACCGTCGCCGGAAGCTCTGGACCGGGGACTGTCGCTGGAAGCTCTGGACTGGGGACCGTCGCCGGAAGCTCTGGACTGGGGACCGTCGCCGGAAGCTCTGGACTGGGGACCGTCGCCGGAAGCTCTGGACTGGGGACCGTCGCCGGAAGCTCGGGACTGGGGACTGTCGCCGGAAGCTCTGGACTATGAATGCGCACTGGAGGCCTGCATGGAGACGGTACAGGGGGCACCGGTCTGGTGACACGCACTTCAGGGCGAGTGCGGGGAGCAGACACAGGACGTACCTGACTGTGAATGGGCACTGGAGGCCTAGTGCATGGAGCCGGTACAGGCATCAAATATGCTCTGAAAGCAAACATGTTGACATGAGTACCCTGATATCGGGGAATTTGTGCCATTCTGAAAAAATTGTTAGTTTGACTCGCACTTCAGGACGAGTGCGGGGAGCAGGCAGAGGACGTTCCGGACTGGGGAAGCGCACTGGTGGCCTGGTGCGAGGAGCCGGCACAGGTGGCACCGGACTGGTGACACTCACTTCAGGGCGAGTGCGAGAAGTAGGCACAGGATGTACCGGGCTGGGGACCCGTACTTCAGGGCTAGTGCGAGGAGGAGATACAGGAGTACCGGACTGGGGAGGCGCACTGGAGACCAGAAGGGTGGAGCCAGCCCAAGTTGCACCAGACTGCTAACCAGATCCCCTGGTTGGATGTTGAGCAGAACACAATTGCATCTCTCTCATCTCTCTCTTCTAACTTCCCCAATGCCTCCCTGACCGTCTCTGGCACTTCAGGGCGAGCGCAGGAAGCAGGCACAGGACGTATCGGGCTGGGGACACGCACTTCAGGGAGAGTGCGAGGAGGAGACACAGGACGTACCGGACTGGGGAGGTGCACTGGAGGCCAGATGCGTGGAGCCGGCCCAGGTTTCACCAGACTGATTACACGCTCCTCCAAACGCCTGCGTTGCCGTATACCTAGTCAACCTCCTAGTCAACTCCATTCTCCGGTATCCCTCCTCACACTGTTCCATCGACTCCCAGGCTGGCTCTGGTACTCTCCTTTGGTTGACCGACCACCTCTCTATCTCTTCCCAGATGTTCTCTGGATCTTCACCTTGCTCAGCCACCAGCTCCATGTGCCTCCCCCCAAAAAAGATTGGGGTCTCTGTGGCCGCGGTCCCCGGCGTCATCGCTGTCCTTCTTGTGCCCTCTGTGACTCCTGCCAAGGAAGGGTCTCCTGTCCGCTGCTTGGTCCTTGGTTGGTGGGATATTCTGTCACGGTTGTCGTGAGAACGGGACCAAGGCGCAGCGGATATTGAGTTCCACATATTTATTTCAAAAGTGAAACTTAAAGCAAAAACAAGAAATCAATAAACAAACAACGAAACTGTTATGGGATTTTTATGAATAATGACTAAATTATGTAGACATTTAACTTAGAACTATAACTAAACTGAATACTACTATGTTACTGTATGAATCTTATTATAATCATAATACTGAATATAATGTGTGTAGTTTTAGTCAAGAATTAGAACAAGGACTTTCTGTTCCTTGTTAGAAACGAATGGAGCTATCGTCAGACCAGCTGTAATACCGTGTTCCTTAAAGGACATTCTGTCCCTACCCAGGACATTCTGTCCCCACCCAGGACATTCTGTCCCCACCCAGGACATTCTGTCCCCACCCAGGACATTCTGTCCCCACCCAGGACATTCTGTCCCCACCCAGGACATTCTGTCCCTACCCAGGACATTCTGTCCCCACCCAGGACATTCTGTCCCTACCCAGGACATTCTGTCCCTACCCAGGGAGGGGAAAGACCTTGGGCTTATAGTAGATTGTTTAACAGGTGGCAGACAATGCTTGTCAACTATATTGCCATTGTATCTGAGAGGAGGAGAGACATTTATGACGAAATGTGAGGTATATAAACCAATGTACATGGTATTATGACCACAGCTCTCGGGAATAAATGCTAATTGATTCATTTTGAGACTGATCTTTGTCTATTATATGCAAATAAGAACCTTACAAATGATTAAAAACAGACAAAGTGTTTTGCTTTGTTACAATTGAATTGGTTAATCAACATATAGGAATTAAATTCCTCTAACAGAAACGTGACTAAGAGGTGCACATGCACAAACACAAAACGATATCCCACAAACACAGGTGGGAAAAATAGCTACTTAAATATGATCTCCAATTAGAGACAACGATTACCAGCTGCCTCTAATTGGGAATCATACAAAACGCCAACATAGAAATATTAAACTAGAACACCCCCTAGTCACACCCTGACCCACTACACCATATAGAAACAAGGGCTCTCTATGGTCAGGGCGTGACAATATAGATATACTGTATCTTGTAGATATTGATGTGATCCAACTTGGATACCATTCTGCATAATTTCTGATTGGTGAACAATTTTAAAGACTGAACAATTTTAAAGACTGATATTTCTGATACTTAGACAACGTACCAAAGCCCCCCAGCATATCTGATATAGAGCTAACTCTCCATCATTACAACACCAGGCACACAGAGAGGTGCAGTCCCCACTAGCTGGGTCTCTCTAGTCATTTTTAATAGAGCCCGGTCTCACTATGATCAACACAGATATCAGGCTGGCTGCAAATATCGATCGCCAACAAACCGAGTAGAAAAATGTGTCTGACAAGTGAGAAGCACTCCTCTCCCTCAGCTATGTCTCTTCCAGTCCACCTCTCACTAAGGAGTGAGAGAGAGAGACAGGACAGAGGGAGGAACCGAGAGAGAGCCAGAGGGAGACCGAGACCAGCAGCCTAGGGCAATGTGGCTTAAAGGGACCTTTCCTGAATATTTGTTCATTCAATTGGCAGTAAGTGACTTTTACATGCTGACCAGACTGCACACGTGCGTGCGTCTGCCTTCGCGCGCTTGTTGATTTTGTCCACACCGGACGCGATCAGGTTGAAATATCAAAATGAACTCTGAACCAACTATATTAATTTGGGGACAGGTCGAAAGTATTAAGCATTCATGGCAATTGAGCTAGCTAGCTTGCTGTTGCTAGCTTGCTGTTACTAGCTAATTTAACCTGGGATATAAACATTGGGTTGTTATTTTACCTGAAGTGCACAAGGTCCTCTACTCCGACAATTAATCCACAGATAAAAGGGTAAACTGAGTTTGTTTCAAGTAATCTCTCCTCCTTCAGGCGTCTTATTCTTCTTTTGACTTTACATGATGGTTGGCAACCAACTTTACAGCATTACTACAACCGACTTCTACATCTGCATTGCTTTCTGTTTGGGGTTTTAGGCTGGGTTTCTGTATAGCAGTGCTTTATAAATATATTTGATTGAATTTGATTGACTGGAGTGTGGACCTCAGTTCACCCACACTGCTCGTGTGCGTCAGCGAGCGTCTGCGTAGCCAGGCGCTAAAATACAACTTGGTTCTATTTGTTACCCTCAACCACCCTTGCAAGTCCTGCCTCTCCTATCTCCTCATTGGATTTTAGGAGCATATGCCCACGTGGGTGATTAAAAGATGATCTGAGGTCCACACTCCAGTCGGTTGTGGTAATGCGCCTTAAAGTTGGTTGCCAACCGTCATATAAAGTCCAAAGAAGAAGAAGAAGAAGAAGCCTTAAGGAAGGAGAAGAGATTACTAGAAACAAACTCGGTTGACAGTTTATCTGTGGATTAATTGTCAGTGTAGAGGACCGTGTGCATTTCAGGTAAAATAACAACCCAATGTTTATATCACAGGTCAAATTAGCTAGCAACAGTAAGCTAGCTAGCTAAATTGACGTAATACTTTACGACCTGTCCCCAAATTAATATAATTGCTTCAGAGTTTGTTTTGATATTTCGACCTGCGTGTCCTGATTGCGTCTGTACAAAAATCAACATGCGCGCACAGACGCACGCGCACGGGTGGTCTGGTCAGCATGTTAGCCTCTATGTCTCCAGCTTAAATACAGGTGAGGGTTATTGCTCCAGGTCCCATTGCATCCTAAACTGTAACTCATCATTATTAGCTGGTGACTGTAGTATCAAGGATCTGTCATGGTCCATGTGACAGACCATGCTGTAATGGGTAGACTAGCTACACCTCTCTCTCATAGCAGATGATGTGTTGGCAGGCATGTTATGTCCTTAATCCAATTAGCCAATTCCACATTATTCCTCTCCTCATGCACAGTTGCATACCGCTCATGAGGCTAGTTCACACTCTCCACACACACATACGAGAGAAGAAGAGAGGGGGCTGTAATTATATCGAAAGCACCGGATGGATCAGTGTGTGAAGCAATCAGAGAAAAAGTCAAGACCCATCACATTCTCTTCCCCTCTCTCCCATCTCTACATCTTTCCCACTTCCTCCTCTCTGCACGGTGTTTCCTACACTAGCGTGCATCTTGCCCAGGTATACAGTATGTTGGCAGATTCACACGCCATTGTTTGGCCATACTTGTGGCCATATTGATTTAACACTAGAGGCCTAATTACAACCAATCTGTCAGGAGAGGAGTGTGAGCTAGGCGGCAGGCAGACAGTCAGGGGAATGAGGGGAATGGAATGAGAGTGATGGAGCGATGGGGGGGTAATTATTCCTTTCTTTGTCATTAGAGGATGGAGAATAGAATAACCCTGCAGGCAGAGCACCAGGCAGTTTACATATCTCCCTCCCTCCCTCCGTCTATCTTCCTCACTCTCTTTCCACCCCACCCTCTCCCTCCCCAATTTCCTTCTCTGCCTCTCCTTCTGCTCTCCGTTGCTCCCTGTCTCTCAGTAGTAGTCCACTGGGCATTGATTCAAACCCACTGCACATCCGCCCACTGTGTACTCGAACTCTGCCTCATCCTGCCTGCCTGCACACCACCACTGATCATTGCTATTCATACCACAACATGCCTCTCATTGTGTTGGTTCCTGTGTGAGTGAGTGAGTGAGTGAGTGAGTGAGTGAGTGAGTGAGTGAGTGAGTGAGTGAGTGTCAAATCAAATCAAATTTGATTTGTCACATACACATGGTTAGCAGATGTTAATGCGAGTGTAGCGAAATGCTTGTGCTTCTAGTTCCGACAATGCAGTAATAACCAACGAGTAATCTAACTAACAATTCCAAAACTACTACCTTATACACACACAAGTGTAAAGGGATAAAGAATATGTACATAGAGATATATGAATGAGTGATGGTACAGAACGGCATAGGCAAGATGCAGTAGATGGTATCGAGTACAGTATATACATATGAGATGAGTATATAAACAAAGTGGCATAGTTTAAAGTGGCTAGTGATACATGTATTACATAAAGATGCAGTAGATGATATTGAGTACAGTATATACGTAGACATATGAGATGAATAATGTAGGGTATGTAAACATTATATTAAGTAGCATTGTTTAAAGTGGCTAGTGATATATTTTACATCAATTCCCATTATTAAAGTGGATGGAGTTGAGTCAGTGTGTTGGCAGCAGCCACTCAATGTTAGTGGTGGCTGTTTAACAGACTGATGGTCCCAGTCTCTCGGTCCCAGCTTTGATGCACCTGTACTGACCTCACCTTTTGGATGATAGCGGGGTGAACAGGCAGTGGCTCGGGTGGTTGTTGTCCTTGATGATCTTTATGGCCTTCCTGTGACATCGGGTGGTGTAGGTGTCCTGGAGGGCAGGTAGCTTGCCCCCGGTGATGCGTTGTGCAGACCTCACTACCCTCTGGAGAGCCTTAAGGTTGTGGGCGGAGCAGTTGCCGTACCAGGCGGTGATACAGCCCGACAGGATGCTCTCGATTGTGCATCTGTAGAAGTTTGTGAGTGCTTTTCGTGACAAGCCAAATTTCTTCAGCCTCCTGAGGTTGAAGAGGCGCTGCTGCGCCTTCTTCACGATGCTGTCTGTGTGGGTGGACCAATTCAGTTTGTCTGTGATGTGTACGCAGAGGAACTTAAAACTTACTACCCTCTCCACAACTGTTCCATCGATGTGGATAGGGGGGTGTTCCCTCTGCTGTTTCCTGAAGTCCACAATCATCTCCTTAGTTTTGTTGACGTTGAGTGTGAAGTTATTTTCCTGACACCACACTCTGAGGGCCCTCCCCTCCTCCCTGTAGGCCTTCTTGTCGTTGTTGGTAATCAAGCCTACCACTGTTGTGTCGTCCGCAACCTTGATGATTGAGTTGGAGGCGTGCGTGGCCACGCAGTCGTGGGTGAACAGGGAGTACAGGAGAGGGCTCAGAACGCACCCTTGTGGGTCCCCAGTGTTGAGGATCAGCGGGGTGGAGATGTTGTTACCTACCCTCACCACCTGGGGGCGGCCCGTCAGGAAGTCCAGTACCCAGTTGCACAGGGCGGGGTCGAGACCCAGGGTCTCGAGCTTGATGACGAGTTTGGAGGGTACTATGGTGTTAAATGCTGAGCTGTAGTCGATGAACAGCATTCTCACATAGGTATTCCTCTTGTCCAGATGGGTTAGGGCAGTGTGCAGTGTGGTTGAGATTGCATCGTCTGTGGACCTATTTGGGCGGTAAGCAAATTGGAGTGGGTCTAGGGTGTCAGGTAGGGTGGAGGTGATATGGTCCTTGACTAGTCTCTCAAAGCACTTCATGATGACGGAAGTGAGTGCTACGGGGCGGTAGTCGTTTAGCTCAGTTACCTTAGCTTTCTTGGGAACAGGAACAATGGTGGCCCTCTTGAAGCATGTGGGAACAGCAGACTGGGATAGGGATTGAGTCAGAGTGAGTAAAATAAATGCCCAGAATGTGAGGTATTATCTCTTGGTTAGTGAAGCAAACATGCCCTCAGTGGAGCAGGTTAAGTGTTTCTTCCTGGAGGTTTGCTGGGCCTCAAGGACTATGGAAATGTCAATAGGGAACTGAGTTGAGGTTTTAGAGGGGCGGGTTAATCTCGGGGCCAAACAGTAGGGGTGCTTGGGTAAAATCCACTGAGAAGCCAAGCCGGGGAAAAAAAGCCATATAACAACCGATGTGTTGTGATAATTGTGATGTTTGCTCTATAACATGTTAGTTAGTTCATAAGCCTTGCCACTGTGATATATAGGCCTAAAGGCCGAGACAATAAGAAGACACAGTGGCAGAATAAATTCAACCACACCTTTGTTTCATCACAAAACCGGAGAGCAATATCTGTCCGATAAAGTCCACAAAGCATATTGCATGAAACAAACAGTTACATGACCTACAGCATGGTCAAGCAAGTTAATGTTTGTAACATTTTTGGACTGCTAAACAACTATTGATTTAGAACCACAGACAGTTATCGCAAGTCACAAAGAAAACAGGAGCTGCCTCCACTAATCCAGCACCATATCAACTTCAACATCATCAAATCACCTCTGCTTAGTCTAATACAGTAACAACTAAAAGATACCAAAACCTATTTAGTCCAATCAATAGAAGCTAAATATGATGTGGCTGTCCATGGTACTGATTTCTGTCTCTCTCTGTGTGTGTGTGTGGGTGTGTGGATGTGTGTGTGTGCAATTAGACAGAACATGTTATCTCACCCTACTTGTAGAGAAACACCAATGCTTGCTCGCAAGCTCAGCTTCCTTTCATGGGCAACGATGCGCCAGGCCAGCTAGTTGACATTAGCCTACGACGTCTAATGTAGCGAAATGTTGTACTTCCATCCTCTCAGACAAGTGTGAATTAATGATTGGATCAGAATTGCCGTCATAATCATTGTCCAGTACGTAGAATTAAGTAAAACCCCAAGTTCAAATCCCTATTTCCATCCATGGGTAATTTAGTAATTTAGGAAAGGGATGATTTTAGCTAGCTAGCTAGCTAGCCACCAGAGGACAACGAGACAATGAGTTTTCTGTCAATGACGTTTGACTTCTGATGTGATTGGTGTGAAGCCAAATCCAAACAGGCTTTTTTTTGGTGTGCCAGGACCAGTCACAGCTGAGCTCTCTCAGTTTATCTGATTGGCTAATATTATTTATTTTTTTATTATCAAGGGAGGCCAAATGCTCCCTGGCTCCCCTTGCAATCAATGCTATGGGCGGCAACAATGTCATACTCTTTTTGACCAGACAGCATCAGGTAGCATCAGGCTACACATACTGAGACAGAGGGGCGCTGTTTCACTCGCTGTGATACTTTCTCCATGTGAATTGAGGGCCATTTATGGAACAGAGAGACGAAAGAAAAATAATTGTCTATGTTTAAAAAAAAAAGTCTTACACTGAACCCAAACCGGCAGCGCGCGTGCGCCATCGTGCATACATTTATTTTGTCCCCTTACACCAAACGCGATCACAACACGCAGGTTAAAATGTCAAAACAAACTCTGAATCAATGACATTAATTTGGGGACATTTCAAAAAGCATCTAACATGTATGGCAATTTAGCTAGTTAGCTAGCAAGTGCAAGCTAATTTGTCCTATTTAGCTAACTTGCTGATGCTAGCTAATTTGTACTCGGATATAAACATTGAGTTGTTATTTTACCTGAAATGCACAAGGTCCTCTACTCCGACAATTAATCCACACATAAAACGGCCAACCGAATCGTTTCTAGTCATCTCTCCTCCTTCCAGGCTTTTTCATCTTTGAACTTATATGGTGATTGCATCTACACTTTCATAGTATTGCCAAGACAACCGGCAAAGCAGTTCGTCTTTCAATCCCCCACGTGGGTATAACCAATGAGGAGATAGCACGTGCTTCTATAAACCAAAGAGGAGATGGGAGAGGCAGGACTTGCAACACGATCTGCGTCAGAAATAGGAATTATTATTATTATTATTATTATTTTTTTTTTTGAATAACATGGATTTCTTATTTTGCAACGCTCGTGCACTCGACATGTCCGGTCTGGTCAGCATGTTAGTAATTGTTTGGGGGAAGCCTGGCTTCCTTTGGCATCCATGAAAACACACCACTGGGGACAACATTTTGTTCATATTTGCAGTCCCTAGTTGTAAGATATGATGAATGTCTAGTACAGTATTTGTTTTGGTCCAACGTCCAGCTTTTGTCCACACACCACAGTGCAGATAAATAGTTCTCACTTCATCATTACAAGTCGGCTGTCGCTGCTGCATTCTCTGTTATGGTATGCATGGCCAGTGACCGCTACATGGGAATATCTGTGTTTTATCATGTTGAGGAAGTCCCAAAGAGTTGAAATCAGAGAGAATAGGCTAGTGTGTTTACGCTGCTGGCTACATCTTGTTATCTCTATGCCTATATCAAACATATGCTTTGACTGTATAGCTACTAGCTACCACTTTACCTTCCCCACCATGGGCCTACAGAGAGGAGAAGAGAAGAGCCTGGAGGAGCTGCTTGATATGCGCCGTCAGGCTACAGCTCAGGCGCTAACTCCCCTGACTAGCGACTTTCAGGCCCCGGCTCCGTCAGGGAGGCTCCCCTCATCAATGACCCTACTGAGTGGCTGTGACAGAGCGCCCGCTGCTGAAACACATTGATAAAAAGGCTCCTCTCGCCACCCGCCCGCCTCCGCAGCGCCACGCAGCACTCGCCGGTCATCCACAAGATGAAAGCTCTCCGACAGTTATCTTTCAGCAGGAGGGGAAGCGCTGTCACACTCACAATGGAAGGTGAAGAAGACAGAAATCCCAGGGAAGAAAGGTAGAAGTACTATGAGAGGGAGGGATGGAGGGAGAGAGAAAGAGAAAGAAAAGGAGAGGCAGCATTCACGGGGGGTTTCAGTTTAGATTTCCTCCTTGTGTCTGGATGTACCGTTTTGATTTCTTTTGATTCCCGAGTCAGACAGCACTAGAGAACTCATCCTCAGCTGACTGGTGGCCATTGTACCGGTTGCAAATTGCCTGATATCAAGCAGCTTCTCTCTGACATTCTGACATGGAACCTGTGTACTGTGAATGTGTGCCCATTGTGGAAAACTGTACTGAATGAGCTGTCTGGAATGTAATGTGTGTCTACTATCCATTCCAATGATGACATCTTTTCACTATAAAATGGAACGTTGTCTTGTGATTGGGTATGTGAGAGCACTCTGATGTGTGTCTTGTGATAAAAGAGGAGGGTTTTTGTAGGAGAGCACTGCAGTGCAGTCAGGTACACACAGCAGCAGCCCAATCTGCTCCGTCTCCAAGTGAGTATGAAAGCTTTGTATCACAGAGGGAAGCTGTGGGCTTTAGGCGCAACTGCCATATTTATATTCCAATCTTCTTCACAGAAACCCACATCGCCAAGCTCATGAAAGATTCATTGAGCAGGGGAAAGCAAGGTCGTACAGAAAACTGGTCAGGAGGTGCTTACTGCTTACCGCAACATTAAAAAGAGGCTGTGTGATCCCCATGGCTGTAGTTACTACGGTTACTTCTCACGTTGCCCTTTTCACGGTCGTCAGCCTGTCCTACGATGCTGACCGCACACCTCCACGCCCTGACTGTCTGTCTGTCTGTCCATCAGCTGTCACTCTCACCCCAACACAGGTATAAGTAGCCTAGCGGTTAGAGCGTTGGGCCAGTAACTGAAAGGCACTTAACCCTAATTTCCTCCAGGAGCTCTGTACTATGCTGACCATGTAAAATGGCACCTATCTAGCGTACGTGACAGTACAACATCTTGTTATTACGCTGCACGCCTCTCAAACGTTTGTTAATATTCATCTATTCATGTTAAATCCTCTCTGCGTCTCCAGAGAAACACTCATCTATTTGTGTATTAGCAGTAGATAGCAGAGGACACAGTGTGTATGGCGTGTAGCCGAGGCCCAGCCCAGCTCTGGAAGGGTGTTGTCAGAGGGATGTCACATTGGGTTAGAGTCACCCTCCACAGACCTCTGAGAGCAGTGCAGCCTGCAGCGCAGAGGGAGAGACTATCTGGTAAGGCTGATAATCATCCCACCAGCACCAGCCAGCCTGACCTGCCTGGTCAGCTAAGCTGAGGGGAGACATGAGCATATGAATAAAGATACTACACAACCTCAACCTCCCCTCTGTAAGCCGATATTCAATCAATATAATTGGGGTGGAAAAATTATTCGCTTACACTGACTAGAATCATTATGTTACTGCACCTGGAAAAAACAAACCAATGACAGGTAATATACAGTATGATGGAATGATGATGACAGTCCTCTTTAGGTGTTGCTGTTGTGTCGACACCAACCATACAGGACTGGCCAGAATTACTTCTAGAGTTTACCATTTGTTATTTGAATGTGGTCCAAGAAGCAAGGTTGTCTGTAAAAAGGATTGCCTGCTATAAACGTGTCTGTGTAAAATGCACAAAATAATGTAAAATAAAAGGACCACCAAAGATCACTGTACATATATTTTTAAGTGTAATATGCAGTATGTGTTGTAATATGCAGTATGTGCTGTAATACACAGTATGTGTTGTAATATACAGTATGTGCTGTAATACACAGTATGTGTTGTAATATGCAGTATGTGCTGTAATACACAGTATGTGTTGTAATATACAGTATGTGCTGTAATACACAGTATGTGTTGTAATAAATAGTATGTGCTGTAAGAGACAGTGTGTTGTAATATACAGCATGTGTTGTAATACACCATATGTGTTGTATTATACAGTATGTGTTGTATTATACAGTATGTGTTGTATTATACAGTATGTGTTGTATTATACAGTATGTGCTGTAATACACAGTATGTGTTGTAATAAATAGTATGTGCTGTAAGAGACAGCGTGTTGTAATATACAGCATGTGTTGTAATACACAGTATGTGTTGTAATATACAGTATGTGCTGTAATACACAGTATGTGTTGTAATAAATAGTATGTGCTGTAAGAGACAGTGTGTTGTAATATACAGCATGTGTTGTAATACACCATATGTGTTGTATTATACAGTATGTGTTGTATTATACAGTATGTGCTGTAATATACAGTATGTGCTGTAATATACAGCATGTGTTGTAATATACAGTATGTGTTGTAATATACAGTATGTGCTGTTAAAGACAGTATATACCGTAATATACAGTATGTGTTGTAATATATAGTACGTGCTGTAAGAGACGGTACGTGCTGTAAGAGGCGGTACGTGCTGTAATATACAGTACGTGCTGTAAGAGACAGTACGTGCTGTAAGAGACAGTACGTGCTGTAAGAGACAGTACGTGTTGTAAGAGACGGTACGTGCTGTACGAGACGGTACGTGCTGTAAGAGACGGTACGTGCTGTAAGAGACGGTACGTGCTGTAAGAGACAGTACGTCCTGTAAGAGATAGTACGTGCTGTAATATACAGTACGTGCTGTAAGAGGAAGTACGTGTTGTAATATACAGTACGTGCTGTAAGAGACAGTACGTGCTGTAAGAGACAGTACGCGTTGTAAGATATAGTACGTGCTGTAAGAGACAGTACGTGCTGTAAGAGAAAGTATGTGCTGTAAGAGACAGTATGTGTTGTAAGATACAGTACGTGTTTTAAGAGACAGTACGTGCTGTAAGAGACAGTACGTGCTGTAAGAGACAGTACGTGCTGTAAGAGACAGTACGTGTTTTAAGAGACAGTACGTGCTGTAAGAGACAGTACGTGCTGTAAGAGACCGTATGTGCTGTAAGAGACAGTACGTGCTGTAAGAGAAGGTATGTGTTGTAAGAGACAGTACGTGCTGTAAGAGACGGTAGGTGTTGTAAGAGACGGTACGTGCTGTAAGAGACGGTAGGTGTTGTAAGAGACGGTATGTGCTGTAAGAGACGGTAGGTGTTGTAAGAGACGGTATGTGCTGTAAGAGACGGTATATGCTGTAAGAGACAGTATGTGCTGTAAGAGACAGTATGTGCTGTAAGAGACAGTATGTGCTGTAAGAGACAGTACGTGTTTTAAGAGACAGTACGTGCTGTAAGAGACAGTATGTGCTGTAAGAGAAAGTGCGTGCTGTAAGAGACAGTACGTGCTGTAAGAGAAGGTATGTGTTGTAAGAGACAGTACGTGTTTTAAGAGACAGTACGTGCTGTAAGAGACAGTATGTGCTGTAAGAGAAAGTGCGTGCTGTAAGAGACAGTACGTGCTGTAAGAGAAGGTATGTGTTGTAAGAGACAGTACGTGCTGTAAGAGACGGTAGGTGTTGTAAGAGACGGTATGTGCTGTAAGAGACGGTATATGCTGTAAGAGACAGTATGTGCTGTAAGAGACAGTATGTGCTGTAAGAGACAGTATGTGCTGTAAGAGACAGTATGTGCTGTAAGAGACAGTATGTGCTGTAAGAGACAGTAAGTGTTTTAAGAGACAGTACGTTCTGTAAGAGACAGTACGTTCTGTAAGAGACAGTACGTGCTGTAAGAGGCAGTACGTGCTGTAAGAGGCAGTACGTGCTGTAAGAGGCAGTACGTGCTGTAAGAGGCAGTACGTGCTGTAAGAGACGGTATGTGCTGTAAGAGACGGTATGTGCTGTAAGAGACGGTATGTGCTGTAAGAGACAGTATGTGCTGTAAGAGACAGTATGTGCTGTAAGAGACAGTATGTGTTGTAAGAGACAGTACGTGCTGTAAGAGACAGTATGTGCTGTAAGAGACAGTACGTGCTGTAAGAGACAGTACGTGTTGTAAGAGGCAGTACGTGCTGTAAGAGGCAGTACGTGCTGTAAGAGACAGTACGTGCTGTAAGAGGCAGTACGTGCTGTAAGAGACAGTACGTGTTGTAAGAGACAGTACGCGCTGTAAGAGACAGTATTAGCTGTAAGAGACAGTACGTGTTTTAAGAGACAGTACGTGCTGTAAGAGACCGTACGTGCTGTAAGAGGCAGTACGTGCTGTAAGAGGCAGTACGTGCTGTAAGAGACAGTATGTGTTGTAAGAGACAGTATGCGCTGTAAGAGACAGTATGTGCTGTAAGAGACAGTACGTGTTGTAAGAGACAGTACGTAAGAGACAGTATGTGCTGTAAGAGACAGTATGTGCTGTAAGATACAGCTCTGGTTTTCATGTTTTGCATGTAGACCCCTTCTGAAGCTAAACTCCCAATAAGGATCACCCTGAGGAGACGGTCAGAGACACACAGTAAAGTCATTGGTCAGTGGTTCACTCAGGAGCCAGCAGTGGGCCTCTGAGCTGCACTGTCATGGCGGTAACCGAACAACCAAAAGGTCAGTGAGAGCTCAGAAACTCCCAGGGGGTCAGTAGTGGTCAGTCTGGAGCAAACAATCTGGTCTGTAGAATGACCAGACAGCCGGTAACTCAGGACATACTGGGGACCAGACCTGGGTTTTAAATGTGTATACTTTGCCAGATGGGTGGAGTTTGCACTTTTAAGACTACTTAATTTGCTCAATTGTGGCCAGGTAAGTTCAATCAAGCATAACTGAAAAATTATATTAAACTCAGAGCTGCTGTAGACCAGATAGATACGGATCTAGAATACTGAGTGTGACAGTCAGTTTAGGACACATTCTCTCCAGGTAGTTACATTTGCATGTTGGTCACTTATTCAGAGCGACTTACAGTAAGTAGTGAGTGCATACATTTTCATATTCGCTTTGGTACCGGTCCCCAGTGGGATTTAAGGCCACAACCCTGGCATTTCAAGCACTATGCTCTATCAACTGAGCCACACTGGACCACCAGTTAGAAAGGCAGAAACATTGTGGGACAACCCCGTCTCGGAGCGCCATACAGGGACAGTGTGTCAGTGTGAAGGACGAGGAGGCTCATGACCACATGCACACTCCACCCAGCATTCCATCAGTTCTGGTGGTCAAGACCTGCCAAGACCTGTGCTGTTCAGTGCCCATCCCTCACCTGTTTAACCACTGCCTCACAGCAAAATCCCACCCCTTCCTGTACCCAGGACCACACTAATATCACTGCCCTTCCTGTACCCAGGACCACACTAATATCACTGCCCTTCCTGTACCTCAGCCCAGTATCACACTAATATCACTGCCCTTCCTGTACCCAGGACCACACTAATATCACTGCCCTTCCTGTACCTCAGCCCAGCATCACACTAATATCACTGCCCTTTCTGTACCTCAGCCCCCCGTCACACTAATATCACTGCCCTTCCTGTACCTCAGCCCCCCGTCACACTAATATCACTGCCCTTCCTGTACCTCAGCCCCCCGGCACACTAATATCACTGCCCTTCCTGTACCTCAGCCCCCCGTCACACTAATATCCCTGCCCTTCCTGTACCTCAGCCCCCCGTCACACTAATATCCCTGCCCTTCCTGTACCTCAGCCCCACGTCACACTAATATCACTACCCTTCCTGTACCTCAGCCCCCCGTCACACTAATATCACTACCCTTTCTGTACCTCAGTCCAGCATCACACTGATATCACTCCCCTTTCTGTACCTCAGCCCCCCGTCACACTAATATCACTCCCCTTCCTGTACCTCAGCCCCCCCGTCACACTAATATCACTACCCTTCCTGTACCTCAGCCCAGCGTCACACTGATATCATTCCCCTTTCTGTACCTCAGCCCAGCATCACATTGATATCACTCCCCTTCCTGTACCTCAGTCCAGCATCACACTGATATCACTGCACTTACTGTACCTCAGCCCAGCATCACACTGATATCACTGCCCTTCCTGTACCTCAGCCCAGCATCACATTGATATCACTCCCCTTCCTGTACCTCAGTCCAGCATCACATTGATATCACTCCTCTTCCTGTACCTCAGTGTCACACTAATATCACTGCCCTTCCTGTACCTCAGCCCAGTGTCACACTGATATCACTCCCCTTCCTGTACCATAGCGTCACACTAATATCACTGCCCTTCCTGTACCTCAGCCCAGCGTCACACTGATATCACACCCCTTCCTGTACCTTAGCGTCACACTAATATCACTGCCCTTCCTGTACCTCAGCCCAGCGTCACACTGATATCACACCCTGGTCAGCAGTGTCCATTCCGTCTACTGACCTACTTTGTAGAAGAGGTGCACCCACAGACACACAAGTGAACACACATACACAAGCGTGCACGCACGCACACAAACACACACACTCCTCTCAGGGTGGATAAGAAGACATGAAAGAGCCTGAGACATTAGGAGGAATGGAGGAGTAGCCAGCACAACACCTCCTTCTCCTCCCACCCCTCCTTGAACAGACTCTCCTTGTGACATAACCTCCATACACTACAACACACACAATACAGTCTCATTAGCTGGCGCTGCTTCAAGCTCTACAGTAATCAGTTAGGACACTAAAACACACACACTATTCAATCTCCTCAAGCAGCCATGAATCAAACACAATGCTAGCTCATTATCCGCCACAGACTGTGAAGCGGTATACTTCCATATATGACTCTAAATGGAGAGAGCACGTGAATGTGGTGGCGGGCGTGAGACTAATCAATCTATCACTGCCTGTTTGTTCGCCCACATGCTGCTCAACATGATTGTTTCTGTCTGTCACCCACCACAACATTATAATTAGGTGTACGTACCACTGCACAGGACAAGAGGCACCAATCAGTAAGTATGTGTGTTAGCTGTATACTATATGTCTCTCTAATTGTCTGTGTGTATGTGCCTACTAGACATTTTATTCCACTCCATCCACTTCCATTGGCACAGCCCATACAGAGGGGGATGGAGGATGGAGAGAGGATTCAGTGTGGGTCCAGTGTCAGTGTCCGGGGTGTCGTCTTCTCCAGGTTGAGGAGCCATGATGCAGGCCGAGCCTTGTGCGTGTCCTCTCCTCTCCCTGGGAGATTTACACCCCTCTCTCCCGCAGCTTTTCATTTGTCTAATTCCCTGTGTGGCTGGCTGGGAGGTTTAGGCTGCTGCTAGGCAGAGCACGTACTGTCCATCCGCCCTGCGCGGCCTGCCTACCAGCGTCCTTGGGTCCCCAGAGCAATGCAAGGAGGACTCTCTCTCTTACTTCAATGCCCCTTCCCTCTCTCTCACTCTCGCTCTCTATTTGAATGCTGTCCAACTCCTCCCTCTGTCACTTCCACCTCAATTTATAGGAATTTTAACAGCCCAGGTTCACTGATTGTAAACCATTTCATTGCCCAGGAAAGTTAAAAAGGAGTGGTATTATAAGGTTTATGTGTCCGTGTTGTTTTGGTAAGATGATTGTGTAGTCGCCTCCTGGCCGGGGGACAAGGACAGGAATTTAGCCTGTGAGTGGTTCAATCACAGCAGCCTCCGCAGAGCCCAGGGAGGGGTTTAAATGGTCGTCATGCTGCTTCCTCTCATTGGACAAGCACCAAAAAAGGAGATTTCCCGGCACGGGGTCCCACTACCAGGTCAGCTGGGAGCTGATCGGGATTGGACGACAGCCATGCCAGCTGTTTGTCCTGCTGCCCTATGATTGGGCCAAGTTCTGTCCTGCGTGTCCTCTCAATGTCTGTGTTGGAGCAATTTAACACCAAAAGATTGTCCTGTACAGCTATGATTGGCTCTGTGTGAGTTTTGTCTCTGCTCAAAATGCCAGGGTAATAGAAAACCCTGAATGTGACTCTGCAGACAAAGGCTGCACACAGAAAATTGCACTAAATCACCATTGCTTTTCTACTCTGCTTTTCCACTCCTTTGCAGCGTAATCTGCATTTCAATTCAATTGAAATTGGCTTCTTAAATATAATAACTCAACTTATTTGTGAAGTAAAGTGAGACATACTGTACATTTCTGTGAACTGCTATCTTCACTCTAATGTGTAACTAACTATTTACAATCAAATGACTCCAACTGTGGGTATAGTTTCTGTTGCAAACATTATTTCCATCTCAAACAAGGAGGAGCATTTTAAATAGTCTCAAACAGCCAGTTTATTTCAGCCAATTGTTTATCAGCCTCCCTGGTGCAAGGGGATAGAACAAATTACAGATGGAAATAAAGCTTTTGAATTATTTACAGAAGTTTTGTCTTCCTCTTTGAGAATGACAACCAATTAGGCGTTCTCGCCCACTGAGCTCGGCGTTTGAACAGGGAAAAACACCAAAGCAAGTGGTAACTTCCATCACTCACAGCCTTCAAGGCCAGACGGTTTCAAACAGTAAGTACACCCCACTGTCTGCACCAGTCTTTGCTATGGGAACACTGCACTGCACTCATGCTCTCATATCAGTAAGTAAGCAGTGTTGTGTTCACAGGTTGTTTCAAGTACATGTAAAATGTCCTGCCCTCAGCAGACAGCCACTGATTAAACAAAAATAATTATAGAAACACTGAAGTCTCTCAAGACCCCCCAAAGCTCTACTTCCCAAGCCCTCTGTTTAGTTCAAAGTAATGTAATATTTAGATTTGATTGTGGTGTCGACGACTCTGATCTGGATTTTAGATCTGCAAAGACTTGCTAAGCGCTTACTGTGTTTTTGATAACGTTTCAAATGAAACATTTTAATGAAGGAACATACACTGAGCTGAGTATACCAAACATTAGGAACACTTTCCAAATATTGAGTTGCACTCAGAACAGCCTCAATTCGTCGGGGCATGGACTCGAGGTGTCGGAAGCTTTCCACAGGGATGCTGGCCCATGTTGACTCCAATGTTTCCCACAGTTGTGTCAAGTTGGCTGGATGTCCTTTGGGTGGTGGACCATTCTTGATACACACGGGAAACTGTTGACTGTGAAAAACCCAGCATCATTGCAGTTCTTGTCACACTCAAACCAGTGCGCCTGGTACCTACTACCATTCCCTGTTCTAAGGCACTTTTGTCTTGCCCATTCACTCTCTGAATGGCACACATACACAATCCATGTCTCAATTGTCTCGAGGATTAAACAATCCTTATTTAACCCGTCTCCTCCCCTTCATCTACACTGACTTAAGTGGATTTAACAAGTGACAACAATAATAAGTGACAACAATAAGGGATCAGTATATTTTTTGGCTTTCTGTTGTCGTACATTTCCATGCAATCATATTTCTCACATAGACCTCACCCCAATGTCAGCAGTACACTCAGTCCACCAATCAAGCCCCTAATTGTTTCAATTGGATAAGTGTCATGAACTGGCTGAAAACCTCTAGGAACAAAAATCATATTTAAACCTGCATTAACTATAGCATTTACTCTAGCATTAACTCTAGCATTAACTCTCAGCTTTTTTCCATCTACGTAACATTGCAAAAATCAGAAACTTTCTGATAGGAGGCAGCATTTTCACTTTTGGATAAATAGCGTGCCCAATTTCAACTTCCTGCTACTCATGCCAAGAATATAAGATATGCATATTATTATTATATATTTGGATAGAAAACACTCTGAAGTTTCCAAAACTGTTTGAATCATGTCTGTGAGTATAACAGAACTTATGTAGCAGGCAAAACCCCGAAGACTAACCATTCAGAATGATTTATTTTTGAGGTCGCTGTCTTGTTCAATGAGTTCTCATGGGGAAACGATATTTCTTAGGCACTTGTTTGCCATTCCTACCGCTTCCACTGGATGTTACCAGTCTTTGGAATTTGGTTGAGGTTATTCCTTTGTGCAATGAAGAAGTACGGCCATCCTGGAAAAGGGTAACGCTGTTGAGAGTTGGCCAAGACTTGAAGAGTAGCGTTAGTTTCCTCTCGTCCTCTATTGAAAACAGATAGACCAGTCTTCAATTTGATTGATTATTAACGTTTAAAAATACCTAAAGTTGTATTACAAAAGTATTTTTAAATGTTTTGGCAAAGTTTACAGGGAACTTTTGAGATATTTTGTAGTGACTTTACGCAAATTGGAAGCTGTTTTTTTCTGGATCAAACGCGCCAAATAAATTGACATTTTGGATATATATGGACGGAATTAATCGAACAAAATTACCATTTGTGATGTTTATGGGACATATTGGAGTGCCAACAAAAGAAGCTCGTCAAAGGTAAGGCATGTTTTATATTTTATTTCTGCATTTTGTGTAGCGCCTGCAAGGTTGAAATGTGCTACCCTCTTTGTTTACTGCTGTGCTATCATCAGATAATAGCTTCTTATGCTTTCGCCGAAAAGCCCTTTTGAAATCTGACACTTTGGCTGGATTCATAACGAGTGTAGCTTTAATTTGCTATCTTGCATGTGTGATTTAATGAAAGTTAGAATTTTATTTGAATCTGGCGCTCTGCATTTTGCGTCCCCCTATCCCAGAGAGGCTAGAATCCTGACTAGAACCAAAAGAATTGATCATATTACTCCAGTGCTAGCCTCCCTACACTTGCTTCCTGTTAAGGCAAGGGCTGATTTCAAGGTTTTACTGCTAACCTACAAAGCATTACATGGGCTTGCTCCTACCTATCTTTCTGACTTGGTCCTGCCGTACATACCTGCACGTACGCTACGGTCACAAGACGCAGGCCTCCTAATTGTCCCTAGAATTTCTAAGCAAACAGCTGGAGGCAGAGCTTTCTCCTATAGAGCTCCATTTTTTATGGAATGGTCTGCCTACCCATGTGAGAGATGCAGACTCGGTCTCAACCTTTAAGTCTTTACTGAAGACTCATCTCTTCAGTGGGTCATATGATTGAGTGTAGTCTGGCCCAGGAGTGTGAAGGTGAACGGAAAAGCTCTGGAGCAACGAACCGCCTTTGCTGTCTCTGCCTGGCCGGTTCCCCTCTCTCCACTGGGATTCTCTGCCTCTAACCCTATCACAGGGGCTGAGTCACTGGCTTACTGGTGCTCTTTCATGCCGTCGCTAGGATCGGTGCGTCACTTGAGTGGGTTGAGTCACTGACGTGATCTTCCTGTCTGGGTTGGCGCCCCCCTTTGGGTTGTGCCGTGGCGGAGATCTTTGTGGGCTATACTCGGCCTTGTCTCAGAATGGTAAGTTGGTGGTTGAAGAGATCCCTCTAGTGGTGTGGGGGTTGTGCTTTGGCAAAGTGGGTGGGGTTATATCCTTCCTGTTTGGCCCTGTCCGGGGGTATCATTGGATGGGGCCACAGTGTCTCCTGACCCCTCCTGGCTCAGCCTCCAGTATTTATGCTGCAGTAGTTTGTGTCGGGGGCTAGGGTCAGTTTGTTATATCTTGAGTACTTCTCCTGTCTTATCCGGTGTCCTGTGTGAATTTAAGTATGCTCTCTTTAATTCTCTCTTTCTCTCGGAGGCCCTGAGCCCTAGGACCAAGCCTCAGGACTACCTGGCATGATGACTCCTTGCTGTCCCCAGTCCACCTGGCCGTGCTGCTGCTCCAGTTTCAACTGTTCTGCCTGCGGCTATGGAATCCTGACCTGTTCACCGGACGTGCTACCTGTCCCAGACCTGCTGATTTCAACTCTCTAGAGAGTTGTAGGAATGGTAGAGATACTCTTAATGATCAGCTATGAAAAGCCAACTGACATTTATTCCTGAGGTGCTGACTTGCTGGACCCTCGACAACTACTGTGATTATTATTATTGCTAGAGGCAATGAGTTTTAGCATTTGAACATCTTGGCCATGTTCTGTTATAATCTCCACCCGGCACAGCCAGAAGAGGACTGGCCACCCCTCATAGCCTGGTTCCTCTCTAGGTTTCTTCGTAGGTTTTGGCCTTTCTAGGGAGTTTTTCCTAGCCACCGTGCTTCTACACCTGCATTGCTTGCTGTTTGGGGTTTTAGGCTGGGTTTCTGTACAGCACTTAGAGATATCAGCTGATGGCTATATAAATACATTTGATTTGATTTGATTTACTGAAATTATCTTGAAAACCTGACTCTAGCCTCTGAAATTATCCCTAAACCTGCATTAACTCAAGCTTCTGAAATGATCCCTAAACCTGCATTAACTCAAGCTACTGAAATGATCCCTAAACCTGCATTAACTCAAGCTACTGAAATGATCCCTAGACCTGCATTAACTCTAGCTAATGAAATTATCCCTAAACCTGCATTACCTCTAGAAACAGAAGTGATCCTTAAACCTGCATTGCCTCTAGAAACACATGATTCTTATACCAACATTATCTTTAGGTACAGAAACTATGCTAAAACTCATTGCCTCTAGCTACTGAAATGATCCCTAAACCTGCATTTACCTATAGCTATCGAAATGATTCATAAACCTGCATTACCTATAGGAACATAAATCATGGCTGCTGCCTTAAAGCTGCAATATGTCACTTTTTGGAAGACCTGACCAAATTCACATGGATCTATAAATCATTTTTCTGTCATTCTCATTGAAAGCCAGTCTAAATAGTGATATATAAGTTCTAGGCACTCTATTTCTATGCTTCCCGTTCTTAGGTTTAGTTTTACTTTACATTTTGTACATAAGTTTCAAACAGTTGAATACACAATATTTTTGTTTTAATTCAACTATATTTCCCAACAGTTTAGATGGTACAATGATTCTCTATACTATCCATTTCTTGTTTTGTTACATAAACTGAAATTAGCCAAACAACTCAAATTTTAGCAACCAGGAAATGGCAGAGTGATTTATGCCACTTTTCAACCTCATATTTGTCACGTCTACTCCTGCTCCTCCCCTTCGGTGTCCGCTGGTGTACTAACCACCAGTCCTGGGAACCATCATCACGCGCACCTGCGCTTCATTAGGCACACCTAGACTCCATTACCTCCCCTTAATCTGGCACTCCCTTAGGTTCTTTCCCTCGGTAGTGTGGTTTTGTTCATGTCAAGACGCTACGCCTACGTTGGATCATTCCATGTTTCTTGTTAAATTAAACTTACCACCTGCTTCTTGACTCCCAGCATCCACGTTACAATATTCACTATCTCCAGCACCTACATTTATACGTGTGCGTTTCTAATGTCTGTGGATAAAAAGACAAGGTCACAAAAACATGCTTCTCTGTGACTTCACAGGGTCCGATTAAAAGTTTTTTTATTTTTTATTATAGGAGTTTCTAGCCAGAGGGACGGTACTGTATGTTCTTGCGCCCCACGTCACCACGAATCTCCTATTGTTTGAAAATCACTTTTTTTTAAATGATGTTATCGAATAGAACTTTAAATATTTTTGTACAAAACGCTCTGTTTTCACATACAGTGGGGCAAAAAAGTATTTAGTCAGCCATCAATTGTGCAAGTTCTCCCACTTAAAAAGATGAGAGGCCTGTAATTTTCATCATAGGTACACTTCAACTATGACAGACAAAATGAGGGGAAAAAAATCAGAAAATCACATTGTAGGATTTTTTATGAATCTATTTGCAAATTATGGTGGAAAATAAGTATTTGGTCAATAACAAAAGTTTATCTCAATACTTTGTTATATACCCTTTGTTGGCAATGACCAAGGTCAAATGTCAAACGATATTTAGCAAATCAAAGAACCATACAAATTAGAACAAAGTATTTACATAATATTAAATATAATTGAGAAAATATTCCCATTATTATATAAATTGACATTTTTACATGGAAACATGTCACAATCCTGACCCACGTCCACCATTATCCATATCCGGCCACACACTTGAGTTGGTGTCCAGCGCCAAAGAGCTTGGTGTGACATTCCAAGCTAACCTACAATAAGGACAACATTTAAAAATAATAATAATAACAATAAACCTAAAACGGGACAAACACTTCTCCACATCTCCACCAAAGGCTTTTCATGATGAATCATCTTTGCCACTTCAATGGCCTTCTGAGGCCTTCTGACAGTAAACACCTGCTTTGTCCATTCAGTGCTCCAGTACGCCGCTCCAGTATGGAACCCAGGTCTCACAGCCCACCAACACAACCAACTGGAGAACATCCAATGACATGCAACCAAAATCATCATGGGCCCCACCTACACCTCCTACGACTCTGGATGCAATGACCTGTCCTTGCAGTCCCGCCACAACCACCTTTCCAGATCCTTTGCCTAGAAGCTTGCAAAATTCCAGGATTACAACAAATGGCTGCCTCAGACAAGAGGCCATGTCAGTGGCAGATCTACCCGATCCAGTCACAAACTGAACCGTCCCCCTACTCTGCCTGACAGGTACTACAACAGCCCTATGGCTTACTTTGTGAGACTGCTTAATGCTGCTTAAGGTGAGGCACCACATGTTGAAATGAAATGTTTCCATCAACTGATTCACTACCATTCAAAAGTTTGGGGTCACTTAGAAATGTCCTTGTTTTTGAAAGAAAAACATTTTTTGTCCATTAAAATAACATCAAATTGATCAGAAATACAGTGTAGACATTGTTAATGTTGTAAATGACTATTGTAGCTGGAAACGGCTGATTTGTTATGGAATATCTACATAGGCTCGCAGAGGCCCATTGTCAGCAACCATCACTCCTGTGTTCCAATGGCACGTTGTGTTAGCTTTCCAAGTTTATCATTTTAAAAGGCTAATTGATAATTAGAAAACCCTTTTGCAATTATGTTAGCACAGCTGAAAACTGTTGTGTTGATTAAAGAATCAATAAAACTGGCTTTCTTTAGACTAGTTGAGTATCTGGAGCATCAGCATTTGTGGGCTCGATTACAGGCTCAAAATGGACAGAAACAAAGAACTTTCTTCTGAAACGTGTCAGTCTATTCTTGTTCTGAGAAATAAAGGCTCTTCCATGCGAGAAATTGGCAAGAAACTGAAGATTTCGTACAACGCTGTGTACTACTCCCTTCACAGAATAGCGCAAACTGGCTCTAACCAGAATATAAGGAGTGGGAGGCCCCGGTGCACAACTGAGCAAAAGGACAAGTACATTAGAGTGTCCAGTTTGAGAAACAAACATTAAATAGTACCCACAAAACACTAGTCTCAACGTCAACAGTGAAGAGGCGACTCCGGGATGCTGGCCTTCTAGGCAGAGTTGCAAAGAAAAAGCCATATCTCAGACTGGCCAATAAAAAGAAAATATTAAGATGGGAAAAAGAACACAGACACTGGACAGAGGAACTCTGCCTAGAAGGCCAGCATCCCGGAGTCGCCTCGTCACTGTTGAGACTAGTGTTTTGCGGATACTATTTAATGAAGCTGCCAGTTGAGGACTTGTGACACTCTAAAGTACTTGTCATCTTGCTCAGTTGTGCACTGGGGCCTCCCACTCCCCTTTCTATTCTTGTTAGAGCCTTTTGAAAGGTAGTGTACATTTTGAGATTTAAAATGGACATCACACATAATTTAAAAGCCCATTTCATAGAGAACGTTCTAAACTTTTTTACATGTAGTAACTTACTTTGAAGAGATCATGATTAGTTCTAAATAGGTGTTCGGTGATTGGTAGACTAAATTCCTTGTACTTCTCTTGAACTACCATTTCCTGAAAGTCAGACTCTTCCCACACGCTAAGTAATTTATCTCAGCCTTAGTTCATCTCAGCTTTAGACGCACCTGCATTCACCAAATGTTGTGTGGTTATACTGAGATATATTCCCCAGACTTGTACAGAGGGAATTGTTCATATGTTGTCAAATATAGATTTTAGATAACATTTTCTTCTTTCCTTTTCACCAAAAATGCTTTTTACCCACATGGTTTAGTAATTTACAAATAGAGAGAATTTAAAAAGTGTATATATCCACAATCTGCTCAATGTCCAGTCCTGGAAATATGAGCAGATCTAATTAGACATTGCCTCAGTTTGCATATTTTAATACAATATTTCAGAAACGTTGTAACACACAAACAAATGTAGATTGGTGTTTTTATTTAAAATGGTAGAAGTTCATTGTGATATGAATAAGGGAAAACATGACCCTATTAGGGTGTGGTGCCTTGCCTTAACTGTGATATTGTGTACTGCATCTCACATGTTTTGTTTGATTTACTTACGTAGACCTATGTATCCTATTTAGCTGCAAATGTGTCCAATTTAAAATAAACCTTAAATATATATGTATTGTGCTGTCATTTTCAATTATATTTCATTGCTGTGAAATCTTCTCTAAACAGCATAATTACCATCCATTTTATCTACTAAAATACACATGTATTCTCTGCTCAGCCCACAAGTATAATTCAAAGATTATCATGCATAAATATGAACTGCTACACAGACGCACATTTGCAAAGTGCATGCATGGGGTCAGTCGTCTTGTGATGCAACATACCCCATAACAACGGCGTACATACAGAGGTGGCGCCAAGGTCGAGCAGGTGTCCGTCTGTATCACTGGCTGTCAGGACTCCTGGGGTATTGTGGGTACTTAACAAACACATGCCAGCGAGTGCATGTGTCTCATTAAAGCATAGTGCATATTTAATGTAGGGCCCGTGCCCAGACTGTGTGTGGAGAAGATGTGTACATATGAGTGAGATATCCAAACTCCTGCAGTGTAGAGAGACGTCCTATCAGTCGGAAGATACGGCCAGAAGAGTTCATAAATTCTTTATGTCTGCAGAGCTAGGCTACGTTAGGGAAATGGGTGGCGCCATATTTTTTTCCCTCTGTAGGGTTGATAAATATTTAATGTAAACACTTACAACAAATTGTCCCCCAAGGCCAATTATGAGCCATTGGAGGCGGGGAAACAGCTCCACTGATAGAGAGATGATTGTATCTCTTGAGAGTAAGTCTGGGACACACACACATCGTCAGGTCCTTATGCCCCAATTTCGTGGTATCCAATTGTTAGTAGCTACTATCTTGTCTCATCGCTACAACTCCCGTACGGGCTCGGGAGAGACGAAGGTTGAAAGTCATGCGTCCTCCGATACACAAGCCAACCAAGCCGCACTGCTTCTTAACACAGCGCGCATCGAACCCGGAAGCCAGCCGCACCAATGTGTTGGAGGAAACACTGTGCACCTGGCAACCTTGGTTAGCGCGCACAGGAGTTGCTGGTGCGCAATGAGACATGGATATCCCTACCAGCCAAACCCTCCCCAACCCGGACGACGCTAGGCCAATTTTGCGTCGCCCCACGGGCCTCCCGGTCGCGGCCAGTTACGACAGAACCTGGGCGCAAACCCAGAGTCTCTGGTGGCACAGCTGGCGCTGCAATACAGCGCCCTTAACCACTGCGCCTCCCGGGAGGCTAGGTCCTTATGCCTTATGGTTGGGTGCTCACCTGCCTACTGTCTCCTGCCCTGTGACTCCAATGAGCGTCAGCGCTAGACAGACGAAACAGACGGCTAAATAAGTCTCTCCGCAGGTGGTTTCATATGATAAGCAAACCAGGGTTTTCCTAAGTACTGGGGGGCATAACATAGCAAAATATTTTTCCAAAGGAAATTAGGACAGGTCCAGGTAGTAGGTCCCCATTTCAGTCTCTTTCTAAACGTTTTGTCACTAGTGAACAGGACCGAGTTCTCCATCAGTAGGTCACACACACACAGACAGACAGACATACAGACAGACAGACAGAGAGTGAGAGAGAGAGAGCACGAGGACAGAGATGAAGTCTTGTGTTACACTGAGATACCACTGGCTGTGCTCTGCACATTCATTCCTGTCACTGACAGCACCACCTGCTCCTCTCAGTAGGGCCTCATTGTCACCGCCACCGTTTGAAAGGAGCATGGCCTCAGGACAGGTAGCATCGTATCCATTTCTGGGAAAAGGTCAGCTCAAGTCTCAACGCAGCACGTAGACATGGCAGTAAACATGGCACACTTCAGTAGTAGACAACATACTCATTCTGTAGAGCAGGATGTTCTCTCAGTGCTACTGTGTATTAGAAATGAACTACAGCAGACATGTTCATTTCATGGTATGCACACAGTCAGAATACTGTATAAATCTGCAGCTATTGATCAATATGGTTAACACAGTCATATCATTCTCAGAACATTCTTGGGGGTTCAAAAGATATTTGATCAATCTTGCCCAAACATGAGTGATTATCAGGATACTCCCAGGGGGCATATCTATTCAGCAAAACGATGCACATAACATTCTACACTTGGGGGTCAGGCCTGGCATGCCAGAGAATATTATTTCAACTGTAGGTCCATCCCAAGATTTATTATTGACCATTAATGTGTTACCCAGTGATTGTGAGAAGAAAACAAAGGGTTTGGAAACTGTTACACAGTACAACTGGGATACTTGGGAAGTCCCAACTAAAACCCGGGATCCTTGGGAAGTCCCAACTATTAGTGTTAGGTAGGGGTTATTAATTAATTAATTAATTAATTAATTCTCCTGTGTTAAGATTAAGGGTTAAGGGTTGGGGTTAAGGGTTTAGGGTCAACCCGAGGATTACCGAATAGCTCTAACCCTGTTTTTAGGCAAAGGCACTCTGAAGCGCTGTCCATGGGGCTGAAACAGGCCGCATAGACTTCAACGTCAAATCGAACGTAACTGTTTTTTTAAATGAGCTACAGTATCAGTTAGAGCAGACATACTTTTGAAATGTCCACCTTTTTATATATTTGACTTTTGAATTAAGCATGTAAACATGTTCTAGAACTTATTTTGTCTGGCAGCTGAAGACGCAATAACAAATTATTCACGTGTCTTGGACTTTCAAATGTTTTCTGGGTCAGATAATTTACCTTCCTTCACTTCAATTTACAACTGTCACTTCAGAGCTTATCGTTTCATGGAAAGGTCTGTGCTTAGTGCTTCTCTGGTCCAACGTAGGTGCAAATACATGACTCCAGGACATAGGCCTACAGATATGTACACTCACCAGGGAACATGGGTTAGCGTTTGAAGGGGCATTAGAAAAGCACTCATTACAATCCTCTTACTAACACTGAACCTGACACGTGTGTCCACACATTCGCAAATCACACTTGGATTGTGCAGAAGCTCGCTCGAGCGTGATGTACAGTGCCGGCATAATATAGACTTCTGTTGCTCAGAGAAGCCCCAGAGCCTTTCTGTCGCTTCCTCTCTCAACTTTCTCTCTGTCCTGCCCCTCTGAATCCAAGCTGCTGTATTCCAGGCCAGACGGCCGCAGATGTGAGATTCGACTAGCCTACACATTTTCCTTAGGACTGGGGAATAATAATAATACAGATGAATCATCTAAAATCATATTTGGAGTCATTGTGTCATTGTTCGCACTAACACATTTGTGTATTTCACACTCATTCCACTAAACATGATTTTCTTCACACTTGCTCAAGTATTGATTTTAAGCACATTGGCATATGTCTAATAGACACAAGCAAGTCCTCGAATCTGTATTCTGTACCCCCAATGGGCGGCATTTATACAACGTTAACGAATAAAGAGCACTTTAAATATGAGATGTACGTGTGTTCTTACCTCACAGGGCATGGCAGCTAACATCACTAGTAGGAACATGGCACTGAAGAGATGCATTCTTGCCGAAATGACAGCGTTCCAGCCGACACAAGCTCCTCTGTTGCTCTTGCCCTCTTGCCTGTGTCCTTATTGGGGCGGTTTCTTCAGCTCGAGAGGGATTCTGTCAATGCTCTGTCGAGTGTACACGACGAACCTCATCACCAGCCAGTCTGTGCGCTGGGTTAATTCCACACACGGACGCAGAGTAGCCCTCTAGCTCGGTAGGCTACAATGATCAGCGATGTGCGGTTTGGACTTGCGCCTCCTCCTTATGACCAACACAGATCAGTGGACCGCAGATTTTTGCCAGTGAACGCTGAATCAAATCCAAAATATTTCACGCACGATATGTTTGTTAGTAAAGGGCAATGCCTTTAACCTGTAAATGAACACGGGACTCAATGGTATAGTAGCTAATGACAGGGGCAGAAAGTCGCAGAGGTTGGAAGGTGACTTCTGTGCTTGCAAGGTGACGACGCTAGGAGCAGCACATCGATGCGTTGGCAACTGATTCAAAGAAGTACCACTCTGCTGCAGCCCAGCTCGCCCGTGCGTGCATGTGTGCGTGAGAGAGAGAAAGCGTGCAAGAGAGAGAGAGAGGGCTTCATTGACTAGACTGTGTTGTTTGCTACTCTGTATGGATTTTCAGTAGAATGACAGATACACGGAACGCGAGAGAGGGGTGACATTTAACGGAAGGCATTGTCATAATCGACTTCCTTGTTATCTGCACACCAACGCTGATTGGGGCTGATATTGCGTTGTGTAAGAGCCGGATGGTGATTGTGAAAACCACACAATGCCATCAATTTAGCTCTCATCTGCTTCTAATTCGTAAATTAAGGTGCCAATGTAATTCGAATGGATTTCCCAGAATTGGGGTTTAGAGAAATAAGCATACAAATATTTTAATTATGTTGCTAATTGTGTGTGTGTGTGTGTGTGTGCGCGCGCGCTTCGGATTCTCCTAGTTTTTGACAGCCAGAGCTAGTGGCCTCTGGCCATCCTGAACACGGTATGAATAATAGAACCCGCTCCGCTCTTCCTCCTCAGTAATAGCGCTCAACTTCAGTTTTAAATTTCACCGTTTTCCAAAGTTACATCCAACAACAAGCCACTTCACGTCCTTGCCTATAATTACCTATGAATGGCTCAAGTGTTACTTAACTACATATGATAGGGCTGGAACCTTGGCAGTCTACTGCACTTGGCACATGCTGTATCCTCTTCACTAACCCCAATTGTTTATGATACATCAATATCAACACATGACATGGTGTGTGGAACATTATACCTATCATTATGAGTGCCATGTACAGGGTACAGTAGGTTACTGTATAGGGTAAAACCAGTGTAAGACATCCCTCTTACAGCAAAGTGGAGAGTTGGAGTTCCGGCCTCCTCAGAGCTGCTGTTGCCCTCAGATGCACAGTGCACACCCCTCCATTTACCCAGCAGGAGCACACAGAGGCATGGAAAGAGCTTGTGGTTAAGAGAGAGAGAGAAAGAAAGAAAGGGAGAGAGAGTGTGATCGAGAGAGTGTACAGTAGAACAGAGCATTAAAGACCACAAGGAAGCTCTGTCATTGTTACTGTGTCTCTTTGTCATTACCCAATTAACCATGCATCCAAGTAACAGTACCATCAGGGTACGGTACAGTTCTCCTTCAAGCCTTACCCTGGATACATACAGTATGGCATGTGGTTGTGAATAATAGCTTAGGCTCCTTCCTGCCTGAAAGGGAGAGTCAAAGTGATGTTGAGTCATTGAGTGCGGTCATAGTGGCAGCAGCAAAGTGGCTAATGGCAATGCTGAGGAAATATACTGTATTAACACATTCATCTAAGGCTCTCTTCTCTCTCTCCACGTCTCTCCATCTCTCCACTCACTCCCCTGTCACCATCCACAGTCCTGGGGGCTGGAGGATATTTCTGAGGGAGGTGAAGACAATCCATGACCCATTTGTCAAGGAGGCAGCATGTTTCCGTTTTATCTCCAAGCCAGACTAGGCAAGGCAAGAGAAAAGAGAAGGGAAAAAACAGTTACCGGAAGTCCTCTCAGGCATAGAGCTGGTCGGTCAGCCTGTGTCTCTCCACCTCTTTTTCCATCCCTCTCTCTCCCTCTCATGCTCTGCTGCACTCTGAAGTAGATACAGAGCTGAAATGGGCATTTTCTCCTTCTCTCCCTCTGGCCAGAAGGTTCATGCTCTTTGAATTTGTCTAAAATGACTAACCCATAGCATCACCCTCTGATGTTCATTTTGAATCATGGTTATTTTGTCAATTTAGTCTGTGAACATGTTTATGTGTGTGTGTGTGTGTGTGTGTGCCTGTGTATAACGATAGGTCTCAACAACCATGGGTCTCAAGCATTAAAACTTAGCAGTCCAGGTGGGCCTATTTGTACTGAACCAGCGCTGCCAACCATATCATTATATAGATTTAACATTTTTAGGAGTTGATAATCTGTAAATGGGAAAATTAGGAGAATTTAAAATCTCTTATGAGGATAAGAAGGATGACCGGAAGCAGGAGAATGAAGGGTTAGGGACTGTACTATAAGCTGGAAAGGAGGTGAAGAAACTAGAGAATTGCGTCAGTAAGGGAGAGGTCTATAGATCTCCAGAGAGAGAGAGAGAGAGAGAGACTGTCACACTCGTCGTAATGATGAGACCAAGGTGCAGCGTGAGTAGAGTTACACATAATTTTAATAAAACAAAACTCACTGAACATAAACAACCAAACGAAGCTACTGTTGTGCACTCAGGCAACTAAATGTAGATAAGATCCTACACCAGAAAGTGGGAAAAATGGCTGCCTAAATATGATCCCCAATCAGAGACAACAATAAAAAGCTGTCTGATTGGGAACCATATCAGGCCAACATAGAAATACACAACATATAATGCCCACCCCAAATCACACCCTGACTTAACCAAATAGAGAAATAAAACGGCTCTCTAAGGTCAGGGCGTGACAGTACCCCCCCCCCCCAAAGGTGCCGACTCCCGGCCGCAAACCTGAACCTATAGGGGAGGGTACGGGTGGGCATCTACCCTCGGTGGCGGCTCGGGGCGTAGTCCCCGCTCCCTACACTGATCCCGCCTCTTCTGTGGAACCGGACCGTAGATCGTTGCCGGAGGAACTGGAACGTCGCCAGAGGCTCAGAACTGGGAACCACCGCTGGAGGCTCTGGACTGCAGCTTGTCGCTGGAGACCCCGGATTGGGGACCTCCGCTGGAGGCCCCGGACCGGGGACCGCCTCTGAATGCTCCAGACCGGGGACCGCCTCTGAATGCTCCAGACCGGGGACCGCCGCTGAAGGCTCCGGACCGTCGCCCGCCGCTGAAGGCTCCGGACCGTCGCCCGCCGCTGAAGGCTCCGGACCGTCGCTGGAGGTTCCGGACTGTGGACCGTTGTTGTAGGCTCCGGACTGGGGCCCGTCGCTGGAGGTTCCGGACTGGGGCCCGTCGCTGGAGGTTCCGGACTGTGGACCGTCGCTGGAGGTTCCGGACTGTGGACCGTCGCTGGAGGTTCCGGACTGTGGACCGTCGCTGGAGGTTCCGGACTGTGGACCGTCGCTGGAGGTTCCGGACTGTGGACCGTCGCCGGAGGTTCCGGACTGGGAACTGTCGCCGGAAGCTCTGGACTGGGAACTGTCGCCGGAAGCTCTGGACTGTGGAGGCGCACTGGAGACCTGATGCGTGGGACCGGTACAGGTGCCACCGGGCTGATGACACGCACCTCAGGACGAGTGCGGGGAGGAGGCACAGGACGTACTGGACTGTGGAGGCGTACTGGAGGTCTGGAGCGTAGAGCTGACACAACCCGTCCTGGCTGGATGTTTATTTCCGCCCGGCAAATGCGGGGCGCTGGCACAGGAGCACTGGGCTGTGCAGACGCACCGGAGACACAGTGCGCAGAGCCGGCGCAGGATATCCTGATCCGAGGAGGCGTACTGGAGGCCAGGAGCGCTGAGCCGGCACCATCCGCCCTGGCTGGATGCCCAGTCTAGCCCGGCCAATGCGGGGAGCTGGAATATAGCGCACTAGAGACATGGTGCGTATCACCGCATAACACCGTGCCCGACCGGTCACACGCTCCCCACGGGAAGCACAGGGAGTTGGCTCAGGTCTGAACCCTGACTCTGCCAATCTCCCCATGTGCCCCCACCCCCCTCGTGCTTGCCTCGTTGGTACTACTCCTCGTAATGTCACCATTCCGCTTTCGCTGCCTCCATCTCCTCCTGAGGACGGCGATACTCCCCGGCCTGCGTCCAGGGTCCTTTTCCATCCAGGATCTCCTCCCAAGTCCACTCCTTCTGTACACGCTGCTTGGTCCATTTTTGGTGGGATCTTGTGTCACGCTCGTTGTAATGATGAGACCAAGGTGCAGCGTGAGTAGAGTTCCACATAATTTTAATAAACCAAAACTCACTAAACAAAAACAACAAACAACCAACCGTGACGCTACTGTTGTGCACTCAGGCAACTAAATGTAGACAAGATCCCACACCAGAAAGTGGGAAAAAGGGCTGCCTAAAAAAGATCCCCAATCAGAGACAACTATAACCAGCTGTCTCTGATTGGGAACCATATCAGGCCAACATAGAAATACACAACATAGAATGCCCACCCCAAATCACACCCGACCTAACCAAATAGAGAAATAAAACGTCTCTCTAAGGTCAGGGCGTGACAGAGACAGAGTGAGAGAGAGATTGAGAGAGAGCAGAGCAGAGCACAAGGACAGACATGAAAATGGGATTTATTTGTGCTTTCCTGTGTCAGAGAGAGAATTCAGGAATTGACTGAATGGAAAACTGAACTGATCCCAACCCTGAATCAGTCTGTCTGTCCTTTGATATTAAATCACTATTGTGATGTGGCTACTGTGGAGTCATTACGCAATGGGAGCTAGAGAACCATATGCCTGCTAAGAGTTTCCACAGTGTTCCATCAACGTTATTAAGTTTTCCAATGGGTATGAAGAGGATCAAGATAATCTGATGGAGAACTCAAATCTTTGGCATGGATTTTCTGTCATCCTGCTGCCAACAGGATGCAACATAACATGGCCTCATGATGCCAGCCACACACACACGCACAGACACACACCTTCTGAAGGAAAATAGTTTGCTGTTACATTATTGATATTCAAAACCTCCCTTCTACTATTTTCCCTTAAGTTCAAATTGTTTCCTTACAGACCTAGTAATTGTTTTCTTGAGGCCATATTCTTCAGCCCCAGAGTCGTGTCCTTTACTTCAAGGTCAAACTCACCCAGCAGTGTAAAGAGCTGAACAAGGTCACGCTATCTATGGCTGTACCTCTCCAGGCATTCTAGGGTGCCTACTACACAGCCATTGAAAAATGGGCGTATTTATTTATTTTATTTGATATTTTATTTATTTTCCTCACCGCTCGTATCTCAGCTGAAATACTGAATACTGCCATATCAGCCCTGTTGTTCCATTATAATATTCACATACAGAGTATGAGATATTAACTTGAATGCACCGGAAATGAGTCCATAAGTCTCTCCAAAATCTTCTGGGGCAGGAGGTTATAGAGTGCTTGGTTGCCATAGCGATGGCGGTCTGCAAGGGGCAGGAAGGGAAAGGTGTGAAAGCCGGATTGCTCATTGGCCGGCTGAAGAGAGAATTAAACATGGTGTTTCACACCTTCCCCTCGGCTGTTTGTCATGCACTACCTGCACGTTACCACAGAAACCGGGGTAAGGACACGCCAGGTTCACAGGGAGGTGTAATACATTGGTGCTGTAATGCTTTGTCTCAGAGTCCAGCCCAGACCAGTCAAGACAGAATTCTGGTCAGAGCTAAGCTGCTGTGGATCAAAACCAAACGTTGTCCTCTACCATCTACCTCCCAGACACATGGAGAAATGAGGAGAGAGACAGACTGCCAAACAGTCCATCATCTCAAGTTCAAACATCCCAGACACACACACACACACACACACACACACACACACACACACACTATACAGTACACACACACACACATATATACACACACACACATATATACACACACATATACACATATACACACACATACACACACACACACACACACACACACAAATTCTTGCAGAATATGCAGAGCTGGGAGATGCTACCTGTGTTGTGCTCTGTAGCCTGTGTTTGTGTTTAATTGGATGAAAAGATGATGCATAATGCAGGAAGAGAGAAACATGTAGGAACCAAAGTCCATGTCGCCCACGGCAACAGAAACCAGCAGCTAATTGTTGTTGGCATTTTTCTCCCCTGTTTTTCCCTGCTCCATTGAAACAGCAGTAGCCTCATGGTTTGTCATGTATCTGAAGCTTTTTCCTCTCCCAGCTCAGAGCAGAGTTCCTGCGCATGACAGTGTGTTTCTCAACCAGCGCATGCATGCATACCCTTCTCTGTGTGTGTGTGTGTGTGTGTGTGTGTGTGTGTGTGTGTGTGTGTGTGTGTGTGTGTGTGTGTAGGATAAGGGTTAAGGAGCCATATAATGTATGTCACCTACACACACAGCCTATACATAGGTATGAACATGAACCATTGATGCGAGGTCACATAAGTGGCCTTGGAAGGGCAAGGTGAAGGAGTGAGTCTTACATTGTCTGCTACTATATAGAGCACACAGTACCAAGAACACTGAGTTCCTGCTTCTAACATACACTCTCTCAGTGCTCCGCCTCTCAGTGCTCCGCCTCTCAGTGCTCTTTCTCTCAGTGCTCCGTCTCTCAGTGCTCCGTCTCTCAGTGCTCCGTCTCTCAGTGCTCCGTCTCTCAGGATTCTCCCTCTCTCAGTGCTCCGTCTCTCAGTGCTCCGTCTCTCAGTGCTCCATCTCTCAGGATTCTCCCTCTCTCAGCCATTTGGACTGAAACCCTCTAGCAGCAGCTGTCTTTCAGGTTGGTTCCTCCCAGCACGTCTCCTCTTCTCATTCTCTCATTCTACACTGCAGTTCCGTGCACCGTGCCGGTCACATTGCAGGGGGCCTATGGAGAGAGCAAGAGAGGGGAGGGGAGGGAGTAGAGAGAGGGAGTGACAGACGGAGGATAAGGAATGTTTTTTACATAATGAAGCAGATAGAAGCGATTACAGCAGCTTAGCTGCGGAGCAGTGAACTGCTTCACATTCAGCCTCATTATGAAGTTAAATACTCCAAACTGTCACTGACGGCTTACTTACGCTCCTCCCGGAACAATCGATTTACAGCTTTACAGCCACCATCCACAAACCTGCTCCTAAACACACAGACATGACTGAATAAGAAGAGAACACACTGCCTTTGCTCCTTCTGTCTCCCCCTCTCCCTACTCTCCAGCCCTGGAGCTAAAACGCTGGTGATTACAGTAACAAAATGTCCCTCCTCTCCAGCCCTGGAGCTAAAACGCAGGTGATTACAGTAACAAAATCCCTCCTCTCCAGCCCTGGAGCTAAAACGCTGGTGATTACAGTGACAAAATGTCCCTCCTCTCCAGCCCTGGAGCTAAAACGTTGGTGATTACAGTAACAAAATGTGCCTCCCCTGTTGGAAGCCAGGAGAAGAACACTGGCCATACAACTGAGAGTGACCCATTCTTACAGTGTCTTTAACCTCTCCCTGCAGCCCCTCGTGGGTGTGTGCCCTCTGTGGGTCTCCTATCTCTGCCCTGGCCTCTGAAGTGTTGTCCCAGTCTGCAGGTGCTCCAGAACCTGCCTGGCTGGCTGTCTGGCTATCTGGCTGGCTGTCTGCCTCCACACAGGGAGCAGCTAGACCACAGAGTGTGGAGTGCGGACTCAGCACTTCTCTGGAGCTGTCTGAGACCACGCACCAGGGCTTTTATTCTTCAGCCTACTTTTGCATTATTGAATCAGGGCCCTTCTCCAAACCTGCGACTGGACAGCCCTGGCCCAGAGGCTACATGCAGATTTGATGAATCAAAAATATTACAATGCAACCGTGTGGAGAGGAGAGGTTGCAGCAAGGGACATTATCGTGATTGGAACCGATACAATGGAGCTGCTTCACTCGCTTCCTTATCTGCCTTTACACACTTCTTTCTTGATTATGTTCACACACACACACATTATATGGACCAGCTCCTTAACCCTTATCCCACACACACACACACACACACACACACACACACACACACACACACACACACACACACACACACACACACACAAAATCAAGTGAGTGCTTATAATTGTCCTATTTCACACATGTAAAAGTGTGAATGATATACATGAAATGGAAATGTGATTTTGCATATCCCAACTCCCCCTGAGACAGAGAGTGGGGTCGTGGCCAGGGTCAGCCATTATCACCAGCGACCATTATATGGACCAACTCCTTAACCCTTATCCTACACACACACACACAAATACAAACACACACAAATGCAAACACACAAATCAAAATTAAGTGAGTGCTTATAATTGTCCTATTTCACACATGTAAAAGTGTGAATTATACACATAAAATGGAAATGTGATTTTGCATATCCCAACTCCCCCTGAGACAGAGAGTGGGGTCGTGGCCAGGGTCAGCCATTATCACCAGCGACCATTATATGGACCAGCTCCTTAACCTTATCCTACACACACACACACACACACACACACACACACACACACAACCTCCCTCCCTCCCCTTAAGGCCTTCATTAGATAAAAGGAGATCTGCTCTTTCCAGAGCTACAGTGCAATTATTCAGTGTAGTCAGGCATGTCTCTGTGTGACAAAGCAAATTGCTTTTTCAGCTTGCTGTTCCTGATACAGATACGGCTTTCAGAATCGAAGAGGAAGACCCGCGCCAGTGCTCCTAACGCCGCAAGAGATGCCAGCAGCCCTCATTTAGCCCCTGTGTGTGTGCTCAACTGTTTGTTGAGTGATGGTGGCCATGCATGTGTGCCTGTGAATGTGGATTGGCAGGCAAATGTGTGTTTGTGTGTGCATTTGTATTCTGTATGGTGTGAATGTTGATGTGCTACAGTACATTGTGGCTCGTGATTCTCCATCTGAGGGCACACAGTACAGCACTTGTTTAAGCACATTATCACTGTATACAAGGATGTGTAGACACCAAACATAACGGGTTAGTGACAGGATAAGACGGGCTTAATTCAGAAATAATAGTCACGTTCAAGAAAAGATGCAATATGTAGGTCGGGGGGTTTAGACTGGTGGAAGATCTGTTTCTACTTCAGCCAACTCCTCCCCATTCAACATGTCTTGCGTCAACCATTTATTTCTCAGTTCCCAAATGATTCACCTCTGAAGGTCTGGAACCACAACCAGCCTAGTGTAGCTCAGGCGAGCCATCTCCAAAGCCAACAGATAAACAGAAAGATAAAAACTCTCTGGGGCTCATGTCTTAAAGGGTTCAGACCAGAGATGTCTAGGGCCCGAAGGAAGGAGCCAGTGTTTTTACCAGGGGAGGTGTGTCAGGTGCATTGTGGTTAGGAGGACTGCACGGGCTCTTTCTCATGGCTGGCAGATGATTATCCTTCCCTTCATGTCAGGGTGACTGAGAGAGCTGTTCATGGCCACTGACTCAGTATTTATCCTATCTTCCTGCTCCGTACACTCAGAGACCAATCAATACACTGGGACCAAGAGAGACAGGGGGACGAGAGAGGGGAAGAGTGAGAGAGAGAGAGAGAGAGAGAGAGCGAGAGGGGGAGACGGAGGAGAAATCATCTATGGCGACTGAGCAGAGCAGAGAGGACAGAGAGGAACATGGGATTTATTTGTGCTCTCCTGTCAGGCTGCGTCGGCCACACACGGCACGGGGGAGAGTAATGGACATGCTATGGTAATGGAAAGGAAGGCTGGGGAATCTGAAGGGTTTAAATGGACCACATGGAGGACTTTTGTAATGAGTATTGGTTTTGTAAGGCATTGATTTAGTAATATGGATTAGTCAGTGATAATGTTTATTTGTTGATGATTGGTTTTCAGCTAAAATTATGGTCTGTGAAAGAGCAGGAAATGTTTACCATTTGGGATTGCACGTGGGTTTTCTAAATTCACATTTATTTTCTATGTTTGAAATGTCTTAGGGACTTTCCAGTCATGCATTTACACAAATGGTTGTTTGCAATATGGGTTATATGGGTTGGGTTCTTTAAAAAGCAGAGCCATACAGGATTCATGTATGAATTATTCTGGCCATGAGTGAGTTCCTTGAGTGAGTTATTGATTTGGAGCGGCTAGCCCACCAGGCAGAGGATCTGGGGAGGCCTGGAGCGCTGGGACAGACCAGCAGCACAGGAATCGCCTGGGAACACCGTCGCCATGGAGACCTGTTGTTGTCATGCCGACACGCTTGATAGAATGTAGCGAGAGAGAAAGAAAGAACGAGAGAGAGAGAGAGGGAGGGAGAGAGAGAGAGAGAGCGAAAAAGGGAGATTCAGTCAGAAAACTTTTTTCCATTGTTTACTCAATGGAGTGCCTGTGGGTTCAAGTCCCATTTGAAAACCGGTTGCCTCTTCTCTCCATCCCATCTTCCACAGAGACAGATAGTGGAGGGGTCAGGAGAAGTGCCACTGCTCACGCATTGGGCCGTATAAGGATGAACGTGGTAGAACGACTGAGTGAAATCCTGTGTGCAACGAGGGAGGTGGAAGTCTGGGTTGACATTGGAGCTAGGACCAGCTGTGCGTGTGTAGAGGATGTGTGGGAGAGTAAGAGGGGAGAGAGAGAGACAGACATAGAGGGAGACACATAGAGAGAGATTGAGAAACAGAAGGAGAGATATGGGAAGTAGGAAAAGATAGGGGGAGAGAGGGGTGCAGATAGAAAATAGAAAGAGAGAAAAAGGTAGATAGAGAAAAAAGAGAGCGATTGAGTGTTGTCCTGGCCTGTGGAAGGCAGTGACCACTTTAATTATCCTCTATTTTCTTCAAACATGCCGGAGCCTTTGTGAGTCTGTCTCCTGGGACACACCTCCCTCCTCATTTCCTCTGGGATTCAATTCCACTTCATCCCTCTCTGTCTTTTACATATAAAACACTTTCTTCAATTATTCCTCTGATGTTCGTATCTGTATTATTTGACTGCCGGGCCTATTCAGAGTGACTGCTCATCTCGCCCCAGCTCTGTGTGACTAGAATCAATCCCAGCCTCATTGCAGGAGAGCCACTTTCTCTCTTTCACTGTATGTGTTCTCATGTGAGTGTATATGTGTGTGTGTGTGTGATTGGAGAAGATGTGCGATATGGAGATCTGGTGATTCACAGTGTGTTCCGCACGTTACTGTATCTGTTAATGGTCATGAGTATGTGTGTTTGTGAGTGTCTGTAGGAGGCAGACGTCAAGGCAGAGAATGCTGTGTAGTAATGAAGGCATGCTTGTCCCTGGTTCTGCTCTCCCCTGGGTGGGAGAGGAACAGACACTTTATTAGAGATCAAATGGGCCTTTAATTACGTGGTGGATGCCTCTGCTTCTACATCGATTACAAACAAAAGGTGCATTCCATCAGAGTCTGTTAACCAGAGAAGAGACACTACTCTCTGAAAGCATGGTCCCATAGCAGCCAGCTCACTAACTTGGTATTCTTAGCAGGGGAATGTGGAATGGTTTCCAGGCATACCCTTACCTATTGCAATGAGAGTTTTATTAAGAATTTACAGCTGGCATGATAGGCCGTTCCATATTCAATGAGGGGCCTGCCCTGGTGGTGGTGGTGGGGGGGTATGGTTCTACCCAGGTATGGTTCTACCCAGGATGTGGAGCAGGCACAGGGGACAGAGATGAAGGGACTATGGACAGGTGTGTGTGTCTGTGTGCTCCTTCAGTCTGCTAGCTGACAGTCTCGCGGTTAATGAGCAGCTGTTGAACATCACTATTCATGAGACCTGTCAGTCACCTCTCCTCTCCTCACGTCTCCTCTCCTATCCTCACCTCTCCTCTCCTCTCTCACAGGGCCAGCCAGCACCTGAAATCCCCAGTTCCTCATTAACTCTCCAGCATCTCACCAAGCAGCACAGACACTACGGACGGGAACCAGAAAACACACCCAACACACCCTTCAGCCAAGTACTTTCTCAACACCCCAGTAGGCCAGATCCAACCACCAGGAAACAGGTTGTAGTTTATTCAGCTAGCAGAGCCATCAGTGATTCCACATAACATCCTCACAGCACTTTCATCGTGTTGAAGGAACAGACACATGGGAGTAGAGGGTGTCTGATGTCCCTGTGGGATTAATGGACCACTGTTTTTGACAGTGTGTGTGTGTGTGTGCTACCTTTTCGTATGTACATATATATATATATTTTGAATATGTGTATGTATAGTGTGTCTGTGTATAATGTCTTTACTGCTACTATGTACATACATGAAGTGTATGTGAAACAATGGTCTGTCACGACTTCCGCCGAAGTCTGTTCCTCTCCTTGTTCGGGCGGTGTTCAGCGGTCGACGTCACCGGTCTTCTAGCCATCACCGATCCACCTTTCATTTTCCATTTGTTTTGTCTTGTCTTCCCACACACCTGGTTTACATTTCCCTCATTACTTGTCGTGTATTTAACCCTCTGTTCCCCCCCATGTCTGTGTGTGGAATTGTTTGTTGTAAGTGCTTGTGCACATTTTGACTGGTGCGCGACGGGTTTTCTACCCATATTTTGTTATTCTGGATGCTGCTGGTTTGGATAATTAAACTGCGCCGGTTATTACCCTGTTCTTCTCTCCTGCGTCTGACTTCCCTGCCACCAGCTAAGCACCCCTTACATGGTCTGAGTAATAAGACGAGAGTTAGTGGTGCAGAGTATATTCCTGCAGCAGATTCAGATAAACTACACCTCTCTATTTCTTAGGTTGGAGCTGAATTATTGAAAAGCAACCGTGGGAAACCATTGAACACATCAATTCACAACTGCAGGCCTACACTTACAGCCACAGAGTAAACCAGTCCCTATCTAGTACACAAACAAATCAGATATACAATACATACGGGGCACTGGAGTTTTTCTATTTATTAGAATAAACCACTGCGGCACTTACTGTACTGTTCAAATGACAAACAGCCCAGTGCTGTCGGACTGACAGCATTCATTATCACCTTCAGCTCCCTGCTATCTCTAGCTATGTATTTCATCTATAGCAGTAAAACACCAGCCAGGCTCTCAGCAGCCCAGTGTCTTTTAACCCAGCTCCGTACCCACCGACAGGAGGCTAGGGTTGTGTCCCAAATAGCACCCTATTCCCTATTTAGTGTACTATTTTTGACCCGGGCTCTCATCAAAGGTAGTGCACTTCAAAGGGCATAGGGTGACATTTTGTACTCAGCCTAGGTGAGGCTCATAGCAGTCAGACAGAGAGAAAGACAGTCCTGTTCTGCTCACACAAAGGTTCTGCTTCCTCTGCAGTTCACATCTAGTCAGCAGCGAGGCCAGCTAAGATTTATGAAATGTGTTCAGGGCGTTCATGAAATGCTGCCATGTTGGATTCATCCTGACAGAATAACAACCATGTCAGCGTTTGTCGAGCAGCCGATACTACGGGACAGGATTCATTGATCATCCTGAGCGAGAGTTGGGAGAGAAGGAGGGGAAGGAGAGAGGGAGGAGAGGGGGAGAGAGAGAGGGGGATGGAAAGAGAAGGGTGAAGAATGACGAGAGGGGGTAGAGGAGAGAGAGAGAGAGAGAAGGATGGAAAGAGAAGGGTGAAGATTGACGAGAGGGGGTAGAGGTGAGAGAGAGGGTGATGGAAAGAGAAGGGTGAAGAATGACAAGAGGGGGTAGAGGAGAGAGAGAGAAGGATGGAAAGAGAAGGGTGAAGAATGACGAGAGGGGGTAGAGGAGAGAGAGGGGGATGGAAAGAGAAGGGTGAAGAATGAAGAGAGGGGGTAGAGGAGAGAGAGGGGGGATGGAAAGAGAAGGGTGAAGAATGAAGAGAGGGGGTAGAGGAGAGAGAGAGAGGTATGAAGGAGGATCCTACTACATTCCGTTCCACAGAGGGAAGGAGTCATGCAGCCTCATATACTGTAGGAGCCGAATGGAAAGGATTACTTCCCCTGACTAAACACTCAAGTGGACTACGACCCCACTATACACTCATCATTATAACATTCAATCTGCCCTCCTCTCCCTTCTCTGCCGCCAATGATTTATGTGCAAATCATATTTATTGAACAGTGGAGTCCTTCATGGACAATGGAGTCGCTCTAACACACACACCCCCTCTCACACACCAATCCCCCGTGACCCATTCTGACAATTTGTTCCAGCTCCTGATACGAGTGTGGTTTGTTCATTACAATGTATTAATATGTTTCTCCTTTATGAACAGGCTGTGTCCACACTTAAATTGGCCTGAGTGATTCTCCCATCACTCTCCCTGGTTAGTAATAATATGAGTCTGCTGATTACCTCGGCTGTGCGTGGAGGGAGCGAAGAGCTGCTGGGACGACTGACGCTGTCCTACGCACTGAGGACTAAACTAAGTGAGAATGACACAGTGGAGATGGGAGTTGAATCAGGAGACAGGGGGGCATGAGGGGAGCGGTGGAAGGGTGTGATGCAGCAAGGAGGACAAAGGGCGGGAGGGGGTTGGGGGGGATAGTGGAGGGATCCAAGGCTGTGTCTGGTATCTCTTCTGTCTCCCAGATAATCATCTGACACTCTTTCAGACAGCCACAGGATCCGGGCCTCTCTCTCCCTGCTACTCACCGCTCTGCAGACACCTCCGCCTAGGGAATAATTATATTTCCCTCCCTCCCTCTCCTCCCACCTTCCCTCCCTTCAATTCTTTACTAATGTTAGCTTTGTCGATAACCACTTTTGATGGGAGAAGAGAATCTGCAGAAATAATCTCCCCTCTTCCGAAGACAAAGAATCTGTGGAAGGGAGTCGACAGGAGGAGAAACGCTCACATGCACACTAATGAGTGCACGTTTGTTCACTCAGTCACATGCATACATACACACGTGTTGGAAACATTCATTTACATTTTAACAGACTCTCTTATCCAGAGCGACTGACAGTTATTGCATTCATCTTAAGATAGCTAGGTGGGACAACCACATTAATCTCAGTCATGGGGGGGGGGGGGGGGGGGGGTATGCTCCATAGGCAAGTACCATGGTCTTGTAGAGGATGCGAGTGTGTGGAGGATTGGGGTGACATGGGAGAACTTGGGAAGGCTGAACAACAGGTGGGCTGCAGCATTCTGGATAAATTGCAGGGGTTTGATGGTACAACCGGGGAGCTCAACTGACAGCGAGTTGCAGTAGTCCAGATGGGAGAGGACAAGTGACTGGATTAGGACCTGCACCACTTCCTGTGTGAGGTAGGGTCATACTCTATGGATGTTGTAGATCATTAACCTGCAGGAGCGAGTCATAGCTTTGATATTTGCAGAAAATCGATAGGGTGTTGTCCAGGGTCACGCCAATGTGGTTTGCACTCTGGGAGGGGGACACTGGAGTTGTCAACCATGACGGAGAGGTCATAGAGCGGGCAGGCCTTCCCCAGGAGGAAGAGCAGCTCCATCTTGTCGTGGTTGAGCTTGAGGTGGTGGGCTGACGTCCAAGTTGAGATATCTGTCAGGCACACAGAGATGCGTGTCACCACCTGAGTGTCAGAAGGGGGAAAGGAGAAAAGTAGTCAAGTGTCATCCGCATAGCAATGATAGGAGAGATCATGTGAGGATATGACAGAGCCAATGGTACAGAGAGAAGAAGAGAGGGCCTAGAACCGAGCCCTAGGGGACACCAGCAGTGAGAGTACGTGGTGCAGACACAGTGATAGCATGGAATTCAAATGAGGTGTACAGGTGAGTGAGGGAGAAGAGAAAATCTCCACTTAGGAGCGACGACCAGGTGCTCTCGGACTATGAGAAAACACGTACTCAGATCAAGAGAGAACCGCTGGAAAAGCAGTGTTCTCTGGGGTGATCCATGTCTCTCCATCAGGACCAAAAAGTATACAGACTGAAGGGCAGCATAGGCTGAGATGAACTCGGTGATCTTGGCCACAGATTGACAGTTCCAAATACCGCTGGAGACCAGGACTTCCACATGGGTTGTGCGCGCAGGGTTCACTAAATTAGAAGGGTTGCAGCCAAGGGGTGGTGAGTGTCTAAAGCCTATAAAAAAAAAATCAATAAATTAAAACGTCTACAGGGAGAGGAGCGAACAGGTATACAAAACACACACATAGTTGCCAAATTAGATCATATGAAAATAACTATTGTAAGATATTCAAGTCAGAGACTGTTGTGGAGCCTTCCACTCATTCCTTCTGTAAATAACTCCACAGAGCAACTCAGCAGAACCATCTTAGTTTTGACCACGAGACCGCCACCGACACGACCGCCATTTACAGCTGCCACTGAGAAAACAGGGGAGACTGAAGTACAAACACTAATTGCTAATTGCCTAGGAGAGGAGAAACCACTCCCCCTCCAATACAGCCACTGATTACGAAAACAACAACAATCACAAATTGCCCTGCCCCTTAATCCTGATCGATGTGTCAACAATGAGCTGGAAGTTATGAGCAGTCAGCCGTTCACACACCAAGTAGGACACTGGGAAGACAGGCAGCACTTAAAGTTGATGGCCCTAGCTAGCAAAAAGACAGTACTAGACAACAGATAAAGACAACATTTATAATTATCACTCCTGGAGATATCAGGAGTCATCTAGATATAGACATACAGCTTGCTTATAAATATACAGGACGAGTCATACATGAGTAAATATGTATCACAAAACGTAGTGCTTTCACAAGAAACCAATCAATCTACATATTCACACAACGCTGATGTGGCTAAATAATGTTTCCAGTTATGGATTGTGACACAACAGAAAGATGTAGTGGCATCGGTAGAGCTGTTACAGCCAGGAGTCTACGGGAGATGTAGATCTCCCCACTCTCTCATGAATCTAAACGCCTGTATAATATGTTCATCTCTCACACTGACTTGGTGACATGTTCAGCCCAGTTACAATCAGCGTCACTGAGACGCATAGGAGAGGAAACCTGGGGGCTGGGAAAGAGAGGAGAGCGAGAGGAAAGAGCGGGAGAAAGAAAGATGGTTAAAAGGGAGTGAGGGAGGAAGAGAAGTTGAGCTCCAGCTACAGAGTTCTGAGACTAGTGAGAGATGGAGAGAGAATGAAAGAGATGAATGAAAGAATATCTTGTTACAGTAGCACTGAAATAAATTCTCCGTGTGCTATAGGGACTGGAGAATTCGTCAGATCGTAGGACAGATCACAGGACAGCAAAGCGAGCCCAGAGATCAAAGGGTATCAGACAGAAATACTCCTACACAGATACAGAAGATAAAGAGATAGAGTACAGGAGATACTATTGTCGCGGTAATTATTTGAGAGGGGTAAATATAAAGATTTTGTTCGGGCGCCGGGCAGGTATTAACCATGCCGAAAGGAAAAGAGTAGAATAGAGAGAGTACCACTACCAGACTCAGCAGAAGAGACTGCCTAGAGTGTAGCCTGTTTACCAGATAGCCATTTTAGAGAAAAGATAATACACACCCTATAAAACCCACATCACAGGGGTAACCCCACCAAGAATACCTCATACAATAATAATAATAATAATAATAATAATACATGGCAGAGCAATTGAACAGCAACTTCATACAAGAAAGAACCCAGTCATCAACAGATGGTTTGTATGTCAAAGCTTCGCAACAATGTTGCTACTAATCCATGCGATCCATAACCGGCGAGGTACCAAATGATAACAACCACGACCTAGAACTGTCACACCGATGAATGAGTTAAATACTTTATAAACTACACACGCTGAAAATAAACCAAACTTTTGCAACATAGCACACACAATCAAACTGTCGCACCAACCAAGAGCTCCTCCCCAAAGAGCTGAAAAAGCGGTCTTTATTTCCTCCTTCCTTACTGCTGATGCTCTCTTAAAGTGGCAGCGCACTTTAAGGCTCCGTACAGGATTTCGCCACACTCCTCCCCCCATGAAAAAACGAAGCCTGCAGAAACAGAGAGGATGCAGGCTTTGACAGGTTCATGTTCCTGCTACACAAAACCAGGGAAGTCCTCCTCATTAGTGTCCTCCACGAAGAGGTCCTGCAGGTCTTGCTTTTGCCTGCGATCCAGCTCTTCTGCCGTAGGGTAGCAGGGCTTTAGGTCAACAACATGCACTGTCCTGACATCTTCCCCAGTGTCCTCCAAATAGACCAAGTAGTTCACTGGTCCCAACTGCTGCACTATATGGTATGGACCTTTCCATCTCCAAGCTAGCTTGGCAGTGAACTTCTTAGACGCCTTTGACAGATGATGTGACCGTACCCATACACGAGACTGGGGTGGAAAACACACGTCTCGTCTATGTTTGTCATAGTTTCTCAGCTGTCATTGTTTGGCTTTGGTTTTGCTGGCCTCCACTCTGGCTAGCAAGGTGTGGTGGTGTTGAACGGCATCAAACGCTGGGCAGTCAGGTGAAACATTCGAACTTTGCAAGACTCTTTCCATCGGACCTTTTAGTGGTCTTCCGAGGTGGAGATCGACGGGAGTGACCCCAGAAGTCTCCTGCACGGCAGAGTTCAGTGCAAAGCGAAAATCTGGAAGATACTGATCCCACCTTGTGTGCTGATCCCCCACGAATGAAGCAATCATCCCCTTCAGGGTTCGGTTTACCCTCTCGGTCAGGTTGGTCTGAGGATGGTAGGCTGTGGTCAGCTTGGCAACTACACCCCAGTAGGTACAGAGCTCTTTGTAGATTCCTGATATGAACTGCAGACCTCAGTCAGAGAGGATTTGGTCTGGAATCCCGAATCTGGTTAAGACCTGCATTCGCAGAATTAGAGCAATGGCTGATGCAGTGGCTTTGCGGATTGGAAACAACTCCACCCAGTGTGTGTAGTAGTCCACTACCACCAATAAAAATACATTCCGGGTCCCCCGGCTGGGAGGAAATTTCCCAACATTTCATTTGGATGGTTCACCACGGTCTGCTGCCAATGTCTGGTTTGCATTTCTGGCAGACTTCACAGTGCTGTACAAACTTCCAGGTATCAACCCACATGCCTGGCCTGTAAACCACCTCTTGTGGTCTTCGATAAGTCTTAACTCCAAGAGGGCCACTCATGGGATTAGCATGATAAACTTGGATTATCTGGTCACTTAATGTAGAGGGAATGAAGATGCAATGATGGGTGCTGTGTATTCCATCTCCTCTTGGAGTTTTTCGATACACTTTATCCTGAATTATGTTCTACTTATCATTGAAGCGACTCTTGAAGTCTTCTTCAGACAGACTCTTGTGGATCGCCATGATGGCAGCATCCTTCTGCTTTGCTCTCCATACGCTCATCATCCAGAGGAAAGGAATCATCCAGACATTTAGCGGTAGTATAAGTACTGCACAAGGGAGGACAAACATTGGCAGTCTCTGTAATCCGAGAAAGGGCATCTGGTACAACGTTCAGTTTTCCTTTGCGATACTCAATGATGAAGTCAAACTTCTGCAGTCTGATAGGCCAGCAAATAAGACGGCTGTTGGTCTTGCCTGATGCCAGAACCCACTGCAGAGCAGCGTGGACTGTGACAACTGTGAAGATCTTGGCCTCCAAGTAGTAGCTCCATTTCTCCAAAGCCCAGACCACAGCGAGGCACTCCCTTTCAGTCGTTGAATAATTCCTCTCGGCTGAATTAAGGGTGCAACTTGCATAAGCAAGAACTTCCTCTGTTCCAAGTCCTGTTTGTTGAGCCAAGACTGCTCCAAGTCCTGTCTGACTTGCTTCCGTGTACACAATGAAATTAGCATTCAGGTTAGGATGTCCAAGCACTGGAGGAGTAAGAAGACTGTTTTTGAGTGCTTCAAATGCACTTTGGCGTGCAGGGGTCCATTGGAATTTCACACCTTTCTTCTTAAGGTGGTTGAGGGGTTCGGCGACCTTTGAGAAGTCAGGCACAAACCTGTGGTACCATCCAGCCATACCCAGAAACCGTTGAACAGCCTTGAGGGATGTGGGAATTCCTGCACGGCTGCAACTTTGGCTGGATCTGCATGGATACCATCAGCATTAACCACATGACCAAGGAACTTGAGTTCTGGCAGACAGAAATGGCACTTCAAGTTCAAGGTCAAACCTGCAGCCTTTAGTCTGTCGAAGACGGACTGTATGTCTTGCAGATGATCCGCGACAGGAGGAGGAGATAATTTCTACCCCTCAGATCTCCCAGGACAGTCTCCATCAACCTTTGGAAGGTTGCTGGAGCATTCTTCAAACCAAAAGGCATGACTTTGAAGGAGTACAAACCAGCAGGGGTGACAAAGGCAGTCTTGTCCTGACTAGCAGGATCCATTGACACCTGCCAATAGCCACTGTTCAGATCAAGATTACTAAAGATGGATGCTCCTGCCAGAGATTCCAGTATGTCATTTATGTTTAGTAGAGGGTAAGCATCGCTTTCTGTTATGGCATTCGGCTTCCTGTAGTCCACACAGAATCGATATCCACCATCTTTCTTAGGAATCAGGACAACCGGAGAAGCCCATCCGGAAAAAGAAGGTTCCACAATTCCATTCTCCAAAATGCCTTTGAGCTGTTCATTGAGAATTGCCAGTTTGGCGGGGGACAACCTGTAGGGACGCTGCTTAATGGGGACCTCATGCCGGGTATAGATTTTGTGTTTGAGGACGGTTGTACGGCCGAGTGTAAGAGTACAGACCTCACTGTTCATGTCCAACATCTGGGAGAGCTGCCACCTTTCATCATTCGACAGACATGCTTGTTCCACCGCTTGTTTGATGTAGAAATCAGCATCAGGTTTGCTTTTGCTCTCGGATAGAAGGTAGAAGGGTACGACGGTAATCAGAGTGATAGTTGGGTTCTCACACTTCACTGGTGGAACATGTTTTTGTCTTTGTCTCTTTATATTTTCTCTGTCTCTGACTTGACCTTGTCCGAACTCTGCATAATGTAGCAGGCTCCAGCCTGAAATCAGTGCATTACCAGGTTGAAATGGATGAGGCTGGGAATAGTCAGAGTGCAGCCGATAGGAGGGTTCGGACATAGAGATGGTCAGTCCACTGAAGAACAGGAAATCTAGGCCAAGGACTACAGCAAATGCAAGGCTTGAATCTGCAAGAATAGCCACAGGAAGGTTAATAGTCTCACCATGCAGTTTTATTATTATACTAATCCAGCCCAAGGGGGTGGTAGGTTCTCCATTGGCCAAGTACAATGGTCCCTCCTCCCATGTTCGTAGCTCCTCATGAGGTAATGCCATGTTCTGCCACAGGGCCTCTTGCATCAGGGTGTAAGAGTGTCGATTAGGGCCTTCCCTCTCCAGTTCCTAACAGTCAGAGGAACCAAAAGTTGTTGCGGAATAGGAATAAGACCACTAGCTGTGCCGTCTAAAGGATTCATGGTGGGCATTAAATCTGACCCAATTGTATGCAAGCCACCACGCCTGTCTAGACGTTCAGTCTTCGGTCCTTTCTGACCTTTTCCTGAATCCTGAAGCTGGATATAGAGCGGGCAAGAATCTGGAGGATGTTGGACTTTACACCTCCAACACATAACTGGACTTTTGCCTTGGATCTTGGGTACAAATATCTGAGACGTTTAGCCCCAGGAGAGTTATGGGTATACTGAGATGAGGGAACAGGGTTTTTAGTTTGGAGGTGGTGCTTCCAGTCCTTCTCAAACTGAGTCCCAAGACGCACCAGATCATCCACGTTGTTGACTAGCAAGGCAGGGAACCATGTTCTTAAGAAGGAGTTTGACCATCTCCTGCTCAGTACTGTCAGCCTTCCATCTCCTACATAGAACTCGATAAGAGAAGGCAAAGTCCCGTATTGGCTCTGCTTCACCCTGGACTCTGTTACAAACACGTTCCGCCAGTTCATCCCCATTGTCCTCTGAGAGGAAGTTTTTTGAAACTCCTCCCAGGTTGACACATGTTCACGGGCTATCTCCCACCAGTCTCTTGCTGTACCATGGAGAACACTGCGGAGGGTGGCAAGAACCTCCAAGTCAGTAAGGGGCCGGATAGAAAGAAAATCATTACACTTAGATAAGAAAAACAGTGGCTCAACATCATCTTCTGGGCTGCCAAAAGTGGGTGAAAAGTGGTTTGATTGGGAGGGAGCGCTCTAGAGGAGGCATGACAGTGGCAGCGGGAGTTCTGTTGTTTAACAGTATCTTCAGAGGGGTTTTTGTAGTGCTACCGGTTCCTATTCCCATACTGGCCAAGCCAGTGGCAGAGGTAAAACCTGAGGGAGGTGCAGAAGATTTGTCCAGAAGGGAAAAGCACTGCATTACCTCCTGGTGCAGCTCTTCCATTTGAAGGTCTGTGGCCTTCTGTGCTTTTCCCATCTCATTAACAGCGTCCTTTTGAGTCTGTTCAATCAAAAATCATAGTTCCCCTGTGAGAGAGTTCTTCATGTCCTCCATAACCTCCTTCAGATAAGAACACACTCCCTTCACAACAGAGGCCGACTCCTCTGCTCTCTGTTTTTGTTCCTCCTCAAGAAAGATTATGACTTGATGGTTAGTTTCCATTGGTGTTTTGAACCGGTGCAGTTTTCCTTGAATATCCTGCTTCAGAGAATCTTGTAAATATTTGTGTCGCTGAACACAACAATCCAACCTCCGCTGCACATCTGTCTGATGAGCCTCCACACATTCACTGAGTTTGCGAATGGCATTCTCCTGCATTGTCAAACTATGATTGGTGTATGTCCATTGATGTTCCATTTGTCCAGTGATCACAGAGACACCTCTCCCAGTCTCTCTGGACAGGGTAACAGGAAAGGTTTGAGGGGAGGGTAATGGTGGAGATGTTATAGGTGAGCCGGAAGCCTGGGGATTAGGGTCAGTGCTATCCAACTCCATTAGTCCATTGAGTCCTTCCACAATGAAAGAATCCCAAACATGATTACCATCAGGTGTGTCCACATTGACACAGTATGTGGTTCCAACAAAATACATGATTCAACCTTGTGTGGATGGTGTCATGGGTGTTTCTCTTCAAGTCCCTGTTTGGCCGCCAATTCTGTAGCGATATTTATTTGAGAGGGGTAAATATAAAGATTTTGTTCGGGTGCCAGGCAGGTATTAACCATGCCGAAAGGAAAAGAGTAGAATAGAGAGAGTACCACTACCAGACTCACACACATCAGCAGAAGAGACTGCCTAGAGTGTAGCCTGTTTACCAGATAGCCAGTGTAGATAAAAGAGAATACACACCCTATAAAACCCACATCACAGGGGTAACCCCACCAAGAATACCTCATACAATAATAATAAATGGCAGAGGAATTGAACAGCAACTTCATTCAAGAAAGAACCCAATCATCAACAGAGGATTTGCAATAATCTGTATTGTCTTCCAGTTCATAGTGGAGGAGTGCAGAGGCTATGAATGTGGGGGGTGTTCGTAGTGGAGGAGTGCAGAGGCTATGAATGTGGGGGGTGTTCGTAGTGGAGGAGTGCAGAGGCTATGAATGTGGGGGGTGTTCATGGTGGAGGAGTGCAGAGGCTTTGAATGTGGGGGGTGTTCATAGTGGAGGAGTGCAGAGGCTATGAATGTGGGGGGTGTTCATGGTGGAGGAGTGCAGAGGCTATGAATGTGGGGGGTGTTCATAGTGGAGGAGTGCAGAGGGTATGAATGTGGGGGGTGTTCATGGTGGAGGAGTGCAGAGGCTATGATGGGGGGGTGTTCATGGTGGAGGAGTGCAGAGGCTATGAATGTGGGGGGTGTTCATGGTGGAGGAGTGCAGAGGCTATGATGGGGGGGTGTTCATGGTGGAGGAGTGCAGAGGCTATGAATGTGGGGGGTGTTCATGGTGGAGGAGTGCAGAGGCTATGATGGGGGGGTGTTCATGGTGGAGGAGTGCAGAGGCTATGAATGTGGGGGGTGTTCATGGTGGAGGAGTGCAGAGGCTATGAATGTGGGGGGTGTTCATGGTGGAGGAGTGCAGAGGCTATGAATGTGGGGGGTGTTCATGGTGGAGGAGTGCAGAGGCTATGAATGTGGGGGGTGTTCATGGTGGAGGAGTGCAGAGGCTATGAATGTGGGGGGTGTTCGTAGTGGAGGAGTGCAGAGGGTATGAATGTAGGGGGTGTTTATAGACACAAAGGCCTTAAAAATGTCCACAATCTTGTCGGCCACATGTCATTAGTACACCACACCTCAATACATTTCAAATAACAATACACAACTTACAAGCAACCTCACTTTTAACTAAAATGTCCACCCAAATACTTCTGGCAGGGAAATAATAGTCCAGCTCTAATGAACTTCAATGGGAAGTGCATTTGAAAAATAGAAAGTCTGGTTGCAGGGTAAAGCACTGGAACAATAGCGGGAAGAGAAAGAGAGAAAGAGAACAAGAGAGATCTTAGCTGTGGTCTTCAGGCATGCTGGTGTACTGTCTGACCGTTCGATGGTTTGTTGGTTTGTATGTCAAAGCTTCGCAACAATGTTGCTACTAATCCATGCGATCCATAACCGGCGCGGTCCCAAACGATAACAACCACGACCTAGAACTGTCACACCGATGAATGAGCTAAATTCCTTATAAACTACACACGCTGAAAATAAACCAAACTTCTGCAGCATAGCACACACAATCAAACTGTCGCGCCAACCAAGAGCTCCTCCCCAAAGAGCTGAAAAATATGTCTTTATTTCCTCCTTCCTTACTGCTGATGCTCTCTTAAAGTGGCAGCGCACGGTGAAGGCTCCATGCAGGATTTCTCCACACTATCTTACTATCTTCTCTGCTCAAAAAAGCAACATGGACAATGGGTTAGGGAGAATAGAGGACCTCAGAGACACAAAGACCAAACGGCAGCACCAGATTCAACAGCATAGTATTTCATTCTACCCCGATCCTACAGCATAGCGATTCATTCTACCCAGATCCTACAGCATAGTGATTCATTCTACCCATATCCTACAGCATAGCGATTCATTCTACCCAGATCCTACAGCATAGTGATTCATTCTACCCATATCCTACAGCATAGCGATTCATTCTTCCCAGATCCTACAGCATAGTGATTCATTCTACCCAGATCTTACAGCATAGCGATTCATTCTACCCAGATCCTACAGCATAGTGATTCATTCTACTCAGATCTTACAGCATAGTGATTCATTCTACCCATATCCTACAGCATAGCGATTCATTCTACCCAGATCCTACAGCATAGTGATTCATTCTACTCAGATCTTACAGCATAGTGATTCATTCTACCCAGATCCTACAGCATAGCGATTCATTCTACCCTGACCTTACAGCATAGTGATTCATTCTACCCAGATTCTACAGCATAGTGATTCATTCTACCCAGATTCTACAGCATAGTGATTCATTCTACCCAGATCCTACAGCATAGTTATTCGTTCTACCCAGATCTTACAGCATAGTGATTCATTCTACCCAGATCCTACAGCATAGTGATTCATTCTACCCAGATCTTACAGCATAGTGATTCATTCTACCCAGATCCTACAGCATAGTTATTCGTTCTACCCAGATCTTACAGCATAGTGATTCATTCTACCCAGATCCTACAGCATAGTGTGTGCTTTGCTGGAGAGAGAAAAATGCATATTAGCCTATCGACGGTCATGATGCACTTTGCTTGATCATTATTCTGAGGATGCAGCTAGGTCTGACCTTTCCCAGCCAGGAGCTTACACTGTGGTTAAAATACAATTGAGTTGAAGAGAGCAGAAAGGAGAGAAATGTACTGTAACCTTTATTCTGCATTGACGTTAACCTTGAGGACTAGTCCCCGTAGGGGACTGGTGGACTTGGTCAAGGGTTATGTGATAGAAAGTGTGTGTGTGTGTGAGAGAGAAAGAGAGAGAGAGACAGCATGTATTATGTCTGAATAAAAGTGAGAGAGGAGAGCCAGCACGAGGAAGATTTGACAGTGTGTTTTTGTCACATAACCAGCCAACCAGACAGTGTTATAGCAAGAGCCAACAATACAGCAGTGTCTGTTCTGTGTATCTTAATTCCTGCCCTCTCTCTCTCCCTCTCTCTCTCGCTCTCTCTCTCTCTCTCTCTCTCCCTCTCTCTCTCACACACACACACACACACACACACACACACACACACACACACACACACACACACACACACACACACACACACACACACACACACACACACAAACACACTGGACAGTTCTGGGAAAATCTCAATGGCTCTGTTCCTTAACCAGAACTGTTTTATTACCCCCCCTCCCACCCAGGCTAGCGTCTCTCCTCTGTTTCCCTCTGGAGGAATGAAACACCACCTAATTGAAATAAATGAACTGGGAATCCAATCAGAGTTGATTACATCTGCTGTGGTGGGATGTTGATTGCAGGCTCATTGAGTGAATGTTGCAGAACTAGGCGGTAATGAAGAGAATTGTTTGTCTATTACACTGAGTGGTGAGAGGCCGATACAAACATCTCTCTCTCTCTCTCTCTCTCTCTCAGATACAGCCTAGTCTTTTTTAAATAGTTTTTTAATTCGCTCATCACGTTTCACAAACCCATTGTCATTCAGGCAACAGATTGTTATTCATACTCAAGTCCTTAGAATAACTGTACAGTATATAAAATGAGTAGAACAGATACTATACACAGGGTGTGGCAGGACAGGGTGGGGAATTTTACTGGAATTGTTTAAATACTAAAAGACAGTGTGAGGAGTACGCTGATAAACTGCCAGTAGTGTTTATGTATACAGGCTGGGAGACCAGCCTGCAGGTTGTTGGAGAGATGTTGGAGACATGTAAAGGCACTACGTTGTAACAACGGCTGTCTTGGGAGTTTTAACGCTTAAAGCGAAAACGTGGAACTTACCCCTAACCTACCTCTGGTACTGTAACCTGACTACCATACAGCAGGTTAGAGTGTGTGTACTGTAGTGTCAAGACCTACAGTACGATATGATACTCCCTGGCTCAGAGAGCATTCCTTTCCCATCATGCACGGCTTTTGGAGCACCAATAACTTGCACCCTTTCTCCCTCCTCCTGCCTCAAGACACACAACAACACAAACGTAGTTGACACAAAACAAAAACATTTTCTTTAGCACCAAACAAAATACATCATAAAAATGAATTCACATATAAAACAAATAAACAAATACATGACTGAGGTGGAGCACAGGAGAGTGGATGATAATAATGGTACTTTTTAAAAGATGCTTGAAAACAGCGACATGTGAAATGCTCCTTGATGTAACAGACAAACGGAGGACTGGAGAAAACACTGTTAATATCCTCTTCAAGAACAACATGCTCTGAAACTCATTCTCGGGCTGAAACAGCTCCAGCTCAACCATTAAGGCCTGGAATACAGAATGCTTGTTTTCCGTAACGAAATGGACGCCAAACTGACACAAATAGGAAATGAAAACATGGAAGGCCGGAAAGTCATATTATCACCAGGCGTGCAGAGTAAACCAGTACAACAAGGAAAGCAACCTTCTCCATTCAAGTAACCATTGGGCTCAATAGACTACTAGTAACATGGTATTGGGTGCACTTCTCACTTCTCATTCAGTGAGTGATCTGCAGTTGAAGGGTAAGCACTGAGCAAAGCTATCATTTCTATTATACAGTATGTTCAACCTTCTAATTAACACAGGGAATGTTGACAGATGAAATAGCCTAGTATGGAATTGACATGCTACCGATGTAGGATCTTAATTTGATCACCCTGTTCCAATGCAGGAAATGTAAAACTTGTGGTGTATTTGTAATTTTTACTTCGACATTTCAGACTTGATTTTCCCTTATGAAAAATGTATCAACCCCAACAAAAATGTCCATTCATTATAATCCACATAATAATTCACATTTCCTGTTGCTGCAGGATTGTTTTCCTGCTGTAGCGAACTGTCTCAAATTAAGATCCTACAACCGTAGATACTGCGGTACACCACCAGTTAACAAGAACTAATGTCCTTATACTGCAATATGATATTATCCTACTGCAATCCAGGCATGCTAATGAGTATGCCAGATAGTGTCTCCTGCTAATTCCACTCCGCTCTCATCACAATCCCTCAGGTAGCAACTCGTCTCATCTGCATCCCAGGCCTGACAAAGACAGTGCCACTCAACTGACCCATACCACAGATGACAGGCTAACCCCATGCCTCAACATGGGAGGGATCTGCCTGTCTTTTTAAATTGGTTGTTGTCAAGTGGAACAAGAGACTACTTCTAGCGAATCTAATTACAGCACACTCAAAAGGTGAGCGATGAAAAGAATGGCGATAAAGAAAAACCACTACACATTAAATAGATCTAATTGGATGAACTCCCTTTGATAAATGTGCTTTGTTCCTCCTTGCCTCTGCTCCTCTACTCGACATTGGTTGTTATTGTCGCGGAAACAAGGAAACCTCGTGTCCCATTGGCTGTTTGAGAGTCATATAACATATGCCAGAAACCCACCACATATACGGACATATAATAATAAATATTGCGTGTGGAAACAACAGTGTGAAGTCCAGTTTCTTTCATTGGTAAATTGTTGTGTAGGTCAGTTCCGGTCATTCCTTAGATGGTCGATACAACGTTAGTTAACCGTTGTAACATACTGGTCCAACGTGGAAGCCAAACTTTTGGTTGCTGCTTCCAAAGTCTGAGGGGGCCACGTCTATGACTGGCAGCAGCTCTGCTCTGGGGGATTCGATCTCCAGGACTGTCCGCTCCTGTCCCTTACGGAACTACACCAGAGACAAAGAAAAAGACAACAGAGTTGAGGATACACTGTGCCTGCTAACTTGCTAACTTTCATTCTAACTTCGATTCTATCTATACCATCCTCAGATATCATATGATGAACTGATTGTGACCAACTGCATGGCCTTATCGAATCAAACAGCAGCTGACAAAACATTAGTCAAAACATTAGCATTGGTCAAAACATTAGCATTGGTCAAAACATTAGCATTGGTCAAAACATTAGCATTGGTCAAAACATTAGCACCAATTACATTAATTCAGTCATTCATTCATTTTCCTTTGTCTCTGCATGGCACCTACCTGGCATCCGTCGTGTGTTGCCTGGATGAAGGGGCTCTTGGCCTGGCTCATCTCCTCGTCGTTGCTTCCCCGGAAGCGTATGGCGTGCTGGTGGCTGCGGGTGGCGCTGTCAAACCAGCCGGCAGAGTTCTGGCAGGAGTAGGTGAAGGTCTGTCTGGCCGTGGCACTCAGCAGTTTCAGGAAGGTCAGCTGGACCACATGGACCGGGTTCCCATCAGAGTCACTGTACTGTAGCTGGACCAGAGACACACAACATATCAGAGTCACTGTACTGTAGCTGGACCAGAGACACACAACATATCAGAGTCACTGTACTGTAACTGGACCAGAGACACACAACGTATCAGAGTCATTGTACTGGAACTGGACCAGAGACACACAGCATATCAGAGTCACTGTACTGGAACTGGACCAGAGACACACAGCATATCAGAGTCATTGTACTGGAACTGGACCAGAGACACACAGCATATCAGAGTCATTGTACTGGAACTGGACCAGAGACACACAACATATCAGAGTCATTGTACTGTAACTGGACCAGAGACACACAACATATCAGAGTCATTGTACTGGAACTGGACCAGAGACACACAACATATCAGAGTCATTGCACTAGAACTGGACCAGAGACACACAGTACATCAGAGACATTATCAGAGTAATTGAATGAGAACTAGACCAGATATGAACCACATATTAATATAGACCACTTGAAGCAACCAGGCTCCCATCAGAGTCACTGCATGAGAACTGGACCAGGGGAAAGAAACAACTCTCAATGACCATGTCAGTCACATATTGAATGTCCAGAAACAAATAGCAGTGCCAATGCATTGGTAGTAGAGCATCTGGTAAAGCACTATATACAGTTGAAGTCGGAAGTTTAGATACACTAAGGTTGGAGTCATTATAATTCGTTTTTCACTATAATTTTGGCACTATAATTTTGGCAAGTCGGTTAGGACATCTACTTTGTGCATGACACAAGTAATTTTTCCAACAATTGTTTACAGACAGATTATTTCACTTAAAATCCACTTTATCACAATTCCAGTGGGCCAGAAGTTTACATACACTAAGTTGACTGTGCCTTTAAACAGCATGAACATTTCCAGAAAATTATGTCATGGCTTTAGAAGCTTCTGATAGGCTAATCAGAAGCTTCTAAAGCCATGACATAATTGAAGGTGTACCTGTGGATGTATTTCAATGACATAATTGGAGGTGTACCTGTGGATGTATTTCAAAGCCTACCTTCAAACCCAGTGCCGCTTTGCTTGACATCATGGGAAAATCAAAATAAATCAGCCAAGACCTCAGAAAAAAATTGTAGACCTCCACAAGTCTGCTTCATCCTTGGGAGCAATTTCCCAATGCCTGAAGGTACTACGTTCATCTGTACAAACAATAGTGCGCAAGTACAAACACCATGGGACCACGCAGCCGTCATACCGCTCAGGAAGGAGACGCATTCTGTCTCCTAGAGATGAATGTACTTTGATGTGAAAAGTGCAAATCAATCCCAGAACAACAGCAAAGGACCTTGTGAAGATGCTGGAGGAAACAGGTGCAAAAGTATCTATTATCCACAGTAAAACAAGTCCTATATCTCGACATGACCAAACAGCCATAAAAAAAGCTACGGTTTGCAACTGCACATGGGGACAAAGATTGTACTTTTTGAAAAAATGTCCTCTGGTCTGATGAAACAAAAATATAACTGTTTGGTCATAATTACCATCGTTATGTTTGGAGGAAAAAGGGGGAAGCTTGCAAGCTGAAGAACACCATGCGAACTGTGACGCATGGAGGTGGCAGTATCATGTTGTGGGGGTGCTTTGCTGCAGGAGAGACTGGTGCACTTCACAAAATAGATGGCATCATGATGCAGGAAAATGTGGTGTATACATTGAAGCAACGTTAAAGCTTGGTCGCAAATGGGTCTTCCAAATGGACAATGACCCCAAGCATACTTCCAAAGTTGTGTCAAAATGGCTTAAGGACAACAAAGTCAAGGTATTGGAGTGGGCATCACAAAGCCCTGACCTCCATCCTATAGAACATTTGTGGGCAGAACTGAAAAAGTGTGAGCGAGCGAGGAGGCCTGTAAACCTGACTCAGTTACACCAGCTCTGTCAGGAGGAATGGACCAAAATTCACCCTATTTATTGTGGGAAGCTTGTGGAAGGCTAACCAAAATGTTTGACCCAAGTTAAACAATTTAAAGGCAATGCTACCAAATACTAATTGAGTGTATGTAAACTTCTGACCCACTGGGAATGTGATGAAAGAAATAAAAGCTTAAATAAATAATTCTCTCTACTATTATTGTGACATTTCACATTCTTAAAATAAAGTGGTGATCTTAACTGACCTAAGACAGAGATTTTTACAAGGATTACATGTCAGGAATTGTGAAAAACTTTTTAAATGTATTTGGCTAAGGTGTATGTAAACTTCTGACTTCAACCATACATCCAATCTATAATGGCTAGGGCCAGGAGTTTTTCCATTACCAAATAACCTGGGCAGGAAAACCAAGCTGACAGAGTTATTGCTGGCACAAAACCAAGCTGACAGAGTTATTGCTGGCACAAAACCAAGCTGACAGAGTTATTGCTGGCACAAAACCAAGCTGACAGAGTTAAATCTGGCACAAAACCAAGCTGACAGAGTTAAATCTGGCACAAAACCAAGCTGACAGAGTTAAATCTGGCACAAAACCAAGCTGACAGAGTTAAATCTGGCACAAAACCAAGCTGACAGAGTTAAATCTGGCACAAAACCAAGCTGACAGAGTTAATGCTGGTTACAGAGCACTATATCCATCCTGGTGAACAGAGGAAGGAAGGCTAGGACCATTTGTATTACCATGAACCTTTTCTCTCTCTTAGAAATCTCAACCCGTATTTCATTAATAATGTAAGAGGAGAGGAGGGGACAAAGGTCACAGTAATTCAGCTAGAGTCAGAATAAGAGAGTCGGGGAGAAAAAGAGTGAGTGAGAGAGAGAGAGAGAGAGAGAGAGAGAGAGAGAGAGAGAGAGAGAAAAATACACAATGGCGTGGGTGTGAAAGAGTCAGTGAAAGGTATTGGACTGGGAGAGAAGTGATTTTCTTTCTGTGTTAAGAGATGTCTGGTCAGGTGCACATGAAAGACCAGTGCTCAAAGCTCTGAATGCTCTTCAATGAGATCCCACTGCTGCCAGAGGCTCTGAATGCTCTTCAATGAGAGCCCACTGCTGCCAGAGGCTCTGAATGCTCTTCAATGAGATCCCACTGCTGTCAGAGGCTCTGAATGCTCTTCAATGAGATCCCACTGCTGCCAGAGGCTCTGAATGCTCTTCAATGAGAGCCCACTGCTGCCAGAGGCTCTGAATGCTCTTCAATGAGATCCCACTGCTGTCAGAGGCTCTGAATGCTCTTCACTGAGAGCCCACTGCTGCCAGAGGCTCTGAATGCTCTTCAATGAGAGCCCACTGCTGCCAGAGGCTCTGAATGCTCTTCAATGAGAGCCCACTGCTGCCAGAGGCTCTGAATGCTCTTCAATGAGAGCCCACTGCTGCCAGAGGCTCTGAATGCTCTTCAATGAGAGCCCACTGCTGCCAGAGGCTCTGAATGCTCTTCAATGAGATCCCACTGCTGCCAGAGGCTCTGAATGTTCTTCAATGAGATCCCACTGCTGCCAGAGGCTCTGAATGCTCTTCACTGAGAGCCCACTGCTGCCAGAGGCTCTGAATGCTCTTCAATGAGAGCCCACTGCTGCCAGAGGCTCTGAATGCTCTTCAATGAGAGCCCACTGCTGCCAGAGGCTCTGCGTGACTCACTCACTACTGCAGGCAGAAGACACAGGTATCATACATGCTCACACACATGCACATCTACTCGATTATACACATGATTATTTTTCAAACGCACTCCCTTTAAATGAATATAATCTACCTGGTGTTTGGAAACATTTAAATGAACGGCAGCAGTTGAAAGTGGTCAGTACCTGTTTGCCTTTCCTGTATTGGCTGAACCAGCTCCCTGGTTTCTCTTTGTTCCAGGCTGCTAGCTTCACCTGTTCACAGGAATAGAGAAGGAAACAAGGAGTCTCTGTAACACAGGCTTCTGAGGATGTGCAGATCTGGTATCTTAATTTGATCACTCTGTTGTTGCGGAGAATGTTCCTGCACAGCGGGAAATATCAATTGTAGTGTATTAAAGGTTTTAAAAGGCTTCTAAGGTTTGTGATTTCCACTTTAAAATTGATTTGACATTAAGAAAAATGTAACAGAAAATGTATCAACGCCTAAAAAATGTATTCAAATTATAATCCACATAATAATTCACATATCCTGTTGCTGCAGGATTATTTTCCTGCTGTGATAAATAGAGTAAAATCAAGATAGTGCATCTGTAAGTCACCAGTTGATCTGAGGCCAATGAATACGTACTGTACACTACTACAACAACGTTCTAGTTAGGTTGATGTGAGCAGACATCAAGGTAGTTTGAGACTCACAGTTTCAATCCTCTTGTCAGGGTAGAGACAGGTGTCTCCCTCAGCGGTGAAGTTACAGAAGACCTTGATGGAGTCCCTGTGACATCCCTGGTTGGGGTCGATCCAGTAGTCACCTGGGACAGGTACGGAGACAGAGACAGCGGTGTCATTTCAATACGGGACAGCAGATCAGGCAAGAGAAAAGGGAAGACATGAAATGGTAGAGTATGTCTGATGTAACAGGTAATTATACTGGCTATTGGAGGATTTGGTGGCTTATTGACTCAATCAAACACAGTGCCTATAGACAGTCTACTCCTCCTTTGGGTTTCTTCACATTCATTTGTGTTACAAAGTGGGATTCTAATGGATTTATTGTCATTTTTTGTCAACGATCTACACAAAATACTCTGTAATGTCAAAGTGGAAGAACAATTATTGATATAGATTTTTTAAAGAATATTGAAAAAGAAAACACTAATATAACTTGATTAGATAAATATTCACCCCTCAGAATCAATACATGTTATAAACACATTTGGCAGCGATTACAGCTGTTAGCCTTATTGGGTAAGTCTCAGAAAAGCTTTGCACACCTGGATTGTGCAATATTTGCCCATTATTCTTTTCAAACTGCTTCAAGCTCTGTCAACTCTGTTGGGGGTCATGGCTAGAAAGACATTTTCAAGTGTTGCCATAGATTTTTAGATTTTTGGTCTTTTTGGTAAGCAAAAGTTCAAGGCGGTGTAGATTTTCTATAGGCACGTTCAATATGAGTGCCAATGCAGGGTGCTGAGGGGAGATCTGTGTGATACGAGGGTGATGAGGTGATATGCTGACCGTCTCTGTAGCCATGCTGGATCATCATGAGCTCCTTGCAGGTGCGGGCGGGGCTCTCAAAGGTCCCCAGGGGCTTCCTCATCAGCTCCACCTCTGTCTTCATGGAGGTGAGGGAGGCAAACACCTCCTCCATGCCCTCTGCCTCCTCCAGCATGGGCTGGTCTGCCTGCAGGTACACCTCCTGCTCCAATTCCATCTTCACCTCTGCCTCCTCGTAGGGAGCTGAGCCTCCTTGCACCATCCTAGAGTGCCTCTTCCTCTTCCTCCGGCCCTCGTGGTCTCTGATAGGCAGCGGCTGGACCATGGTGGCAGGCGGACCCTGGAGGGAAGGAACACAAGTGGAAGATAGAAGACAAGAAACAACAGTGACTGGGAGAGGCAGAAAAAAAAAGAGAACGATGGGGGGAAGGAGAGGCGTGGAGGTGTGTGTGGTTGAACAACAACAGGCGATGAGACGGAACAGAGGGGACGGAGAGAAACAGAAAGAGAAAGGTGGGGTGGATGAGAAGTGTGGAGGTGGGGAGGTGTGTGTGGTTGAACAACAACAGGCGATGAGACGGAACAGAGGGGACGGAGAGAAACAGAAAGAGAAAGGTGGGGTGGATGAGAAGTGTGGAGGTGGGGAGGTGTGTGTGGTTGAACAACAACAGGCGATGAGACGGAACAGAGGGGACGGAGAGAAACAGAAAGAGAAAGGTGGGGTGGATGAGAAGTGTGGAGGTGGGGAGGTGGGTGTGTGGAGGACTTACAGGGGGTCCGGGGGATCCGGCGGGGCCAGTGTCTCCTTGAAGTCCGATGGCGCCCTGAAGAAAAGAGTGGAACAAAATCCTGCATCAATCCTCCGGTCACCTGGAGCGATTCTCACACTAGTTTGCCAAATCCCTCTTTGATCCTGGCAGATATGGTTCTAGGGTTTATAGGATTATCCAGCTCTGTACATCAGCAGTCTGTGGCCAAAGCCCCTGCTCTCTACATGACACACTATGGTACTTTTCACAACATCACACCACACCACTATATCCTATTAAAATACACTGTACCCACAGGAACAACACATCACTGTATGGGCTCACTTTTAAGGCCAAAATACATTTAAAAAGCACAATGTAGAAAATTAGGCTGAGCGTTGGTTCATTTGGCAAGGCGAGATAGCGGCTTGTCTGGCAGCATACGCTCCTGCAAGCTGCTAGCTATAGGCTGGTGTGTAAGGAGAGGAATGACAATGTGGAGCTACAGTAAGATGACTGGACTCACCAGGTCTCCTTTGGATCCTCTCTCACCAACTGCACCCTAACAGGGGAGGAGAGGTCATTTTGAAATAGGAAAAGTCATATCAGAGTAAAGCAAAGCCAACTATGAAGAGTTGAGTGGGGTGGGGGCAGGGAGGAGGGGGTGCACTTACAGAAAGTCCAGGGGGTCCTGGGGGGCCGGTGGGGCCAGGGAGGCCACCCTTACCCCCGTCTCCTTTGGTTCCTTGTGTGCCCTGATTTCCGGGCAGGCCTCTGTCTCCCTTCTCTCCCAGCTCTCCTGGAGGTCCGATCAGACCGATCAGACCACCGTGACCTTTATCTCCCTTCCTGCCCAGGTCTCCTTTCAAACCTGGCAGTCCTGGGGGTCCCTGGGAACAACACAGGATCACATTTACTACATGGTTACACATGGGTGAAAAAATATAATTGACATATCACTGGAATTGACCCTATCAAGGCTACCTACCATATGTTATGTGGAAGAGAGGCAATAACAGTACAGTAGGTTGACATATGAACATGTTATATGCATGGGGATCTTACCATGGGTCCAGGGGGTCCCGTCTGGCCTGGGGGACCGTTTAACCCTTGCTCACCCTGCAAATGAAAACACAAATAGGGGTTAATCAATTAGTGAAGGGCTCCAGCATTGACTGGGGTTGCTCAAGGTCATATGACAACATGTCCCCAAGCCTTGTTGCTGGTTGTACTGAAATGTACCATGCATGTTGATAGTAAACCAATGACAGATTATACTAAACTAATTAGGGAGACATGATGAGAGGAGCAGCAGAGCCACAGGCTACAGTAGAGGGAGATGTCTGTTTGAGTTAGAGTAAAGAGAGGAGAGGAGCGGGGGACTCACCCCAGGGCCTGGGATCCCTCGGAGGCCCTCCGGGCCAGGCATCCCTGGATGTCCCTGGGGCCCCACTGGCCCTTTCTTCCCCACCAGACCCTCAACCCCATTGGTCCCCTAAAGGAAGGAGAGAGAGGAACATAATGACATGGTGGTGAGGAAAACAAAATGGAGTAAAACTGATATGTGTGGTGTACAATGTAGTGGCATTTTTTTGGGGGGGGGGATATATTTTCTTCATATTTCATGAATGAGTTGAGTGTTGTTGAGTGTTCCACACATCCTTACCTTTGCTCCCTTCATTCCTTGTTTCCCTTCTTTTCCAGCAGCTCCCAAGTGGCCCTGGTGAGAGAGAGAGAGAGAGAGAGAGAGAGAGAGAGAGAGAGAGAGAGAGAGAGAGAGAGATATTTCCCCTCAGATTACACAGATCCACAAAGAATTCGAAAACAAATCCAAATTTGAAAAACTCCCATATCTACTGGGTGAAATTCCACAGTGTGCCATCACAGCAGCAAGATTTGTGACCTGTTGCCACGAGAAAAGGGCAACCAGTGAAGAACACACACCAAACCACACCATAAAACAGATAGAGGTCAACTCTCTCTCTCTCTCTCTCTCTCTCTCTCTCTCTCTCTCTCTCTCTCTCTCTCTCTCTCTCTCTCTCTCTCTCTCTCTCTCTCTCTCTCTCTCTCTCTCTCTCTCTCTCTCTCTCTCTCTCTCTCTCTCTCTCCTCTCTCTCTCTCTCTCTCTCTCTCTCTCTCTCTCTCTCTCTCTCTCTCTCTCTCTCTCACACACACCTACACTCACCCTTCTCCCGGGGGGCCCGGAAGGGCCCGGTTCTCCAGAGGCTCCTGGGGGTCCCTGAGGACAGCAGAACAAAGGGTCAGAGTTGAAACACACAACAACCACACACAGTCTCAAAGACAACAACCACACACAGTCTAAAAGACACAGGGAAGAAAGAACAGCATATCCATGAAATAAACAAGCCTCTCTGTATGTGACAAAGTACAAAGGCAATACTATATCTTTGGTATGCACGCACTTTATGTATGTGATACTGTTGAATGAGCTCAGAGAACATACACCGTTACACATGTTTATGCTGTTCGTATGAATACCTGTGTGATGTAAATGCTGTACTGTACTTACGGCTTTCCCAGGATCACCGTTGTCTCCCTTTGCTCCCGGTCCACCATCAACTCCCTGTTCCAACCAGAAACACACATTTAGAGGAGGAACAGAAGAATCAGTCATCTACTGCCTGTTGTATTACTTGGTTCTACAGGTGCTGTACTCACATTGATCCCTGCTTCTCCAGGGGGTCCAGAATCTCCTGGGAACCCAAGGGGCCCCTACAGAGGACCGGGAGTGGTCAGTTACCAATGACTGTTAGATACAGCAGCATCGCTTGAGATTAATCTAATGCATTGGTCTGCCAACCACTCAAGAACCAGTTGGTAGAGGATGAGTGGTCTAAATGACGAGTGACTAGCAGATGAGTGGCCTACATAGAGATCTACTCACAGGGTTTCCTTTGGGTCCGTCCTCCCTGGCGTGCCTCTGACTCCTGCAGGTCCTGCTGCTCCGGAGGGGCCAGAGTCACCCTTCTCCCCCAGCTCCCCTTTACCACCCTGGGGACACCATACAATCATACAGTTAGTGGTTGAGACAGAGAGAGAGAGAGGGAGAGAGGGAGAGGGAGAGAGAGAGAGAGAGAGAGAGAGAGAGAGAGGGAGGGAGAGGGAGAGGCAGTGAAGAAGAGGATGAGAGAAAGATGACTTACAGCGGCACCAGTGTCTCCAACTGGTCCCGGGTCCCCAGCCTCTCCATCCTCCCCCTTCTCTCCAACGATCCCAGGCTGGCCCACTCCACCAGGCTGGCCAGCAGTGCCCTGTTACAACACAACAGAACCACTCGAACCAACACAATGACAGGAGGAGTGAAATAATAAATATTTCATCTACAGGTTTCTTGTGTTGAGGTTGTTTTGTTTGTCTGTTGTTCTCTGTCAGGGTGCTGAGACAACAGCTGCACCATCATCACTAGGAGAAAATATTGACTGTTGTCTGTGTGTGTGAGTTTCCTCTGTTGATGCGATCTGAGTAACAGAGTGTGGAGTCAGTCTCTCTGCGTCGGTGTGTGTCAATGTGGAAGTGTGTGCTGGCTGTCTCGAGAGAAAAACAGTGAAAGCATCTCTCTCTTTGGTAGAGTGCACAAATTGGAGCGTGTGAGTGAGTGGAGGACTATCCTGCCTGCAGTGCAAGCCAGCTCTTCTATTTCCCACAAAGACTCAAAGCTTCTCTTTATCCATTTCTCTCTCACAACATCACCTGCATCAATCCATTTATGGATCGCTCCATCTCTACACCCTTCTATTTCCATGGCACCATATGAATCAGACCTGGGTTCAAATGGTATTCAACATCTTTCAAATAGTGCCTGATTGAGCTTGGATAGGAAACTAGCACCAATGGGATAGTCCCAAAAGTACAAACCCCGCCCATCTAGCACTCCAGACAAATGCTCAAATAAAGTATGTGGTCTATCAAATGAAAGTTGTACCCAGGTCTGATGTGACGATCTGAATCCGTACCACTGAATCCATACAAGCATTTCACTACAACCACAATAACATCTGCTAAATATGTCTGTGACCAATACAATTTGATTTGATTTGATTTTTGACTATGTGTGTGTGTGTGTGTGTGTGTGTGTGTGTGGGTGTGTGGAGTGACTTCTTTCCGTCCCTCTCTCGTGAATAATTGATTGGTGTGAGATGTTGAGAGGTTGGCCATTAGTAGAGGTAAATATAACTTCCTCCCAGGGATGATTGTCTAATACTCCTTAATGATTTATAGAGGTAAATATAACTTCCTCCCAGGGATGATTGTCTAATACTCCTTCATGATTTATAGAGGTAAATATAACTTCCTCCCAGGGATGATTGTCTAATACTCCTTCATGATTTATAGAGGTAAATATAACTTCCTCCCAGGGATGATTGTCTAATACTCCTTCATGATTTATAGAGGTAAATATAACTTCCTCCCAGGGATGATTGTCTAATACTCCTTCATGATTTATAGAGGTAAATATAACTTCCTCCCAGGGATGATTGTCTAATACTCCTTCATGATTTATAGAGGTAAATATAACTTCCTCCCAGGGATGATTGTCTAATACTCCTTCATGATTTATAGAGGTAAATATAACTTCCTCCCAGGGATGATTGTCTAATACTCCTTCATGATTTATAGAGGTAAATATAACTTCCTCCCAGGGATGATTGTCTAATACTCCATGATTTATAGAGGTAAATATAACTTCCTCCCAGGGATGATTGTCTAATACTCCTTCATGATTTATAGAGGTAAATATAACTTCCTCCCAGGGATGATTGTCTAATACTCCTTCATGATTTATAGAGGTAAATATAACTTCCTCCCAGGGATGATTGTCTAATACTCCTTCATGATTTATAGAGGTAAATATAACTTCCTCCCAGGGATGATTGTCTAATACTCCTTCATGATTTATAGAGGTAAATATAACTTCCTCCCAGGGATGATTGTCTAATACTCCTTAATGATTTATAGAGGTAAATATAACTTCCTCTCAGGGATGATTGTCTAATAGGCCTTAATGATTTATAGAGGCAAATATAACTTCGTCTCAGGGATGATTGTCTAATACTCCTTGATGATTTATAGAGGCAAATATAACTTCCTCCCAGGGATGATTGTCTAATACTCCTTAATGATTTATAGAGGTAAATATAACTTCCTCCCAGGGATGATTGTCTAATACTCCTTAATGATTTATAGAGGTAAATATAACTTCCTCCCAGGGATGATTGTCTAATACTCCTTAATGATTTATAGAGCGGTAAATATAACTCCCACTGAGGGATTACATTCTAATACCACTTAATAATTCACAGCTCCAAACCGGCAGAGGGTCTGGGAGAGGGAGAGGGGCAGAGGGTAGAGGAGTGTGTGTGCCGTGTGTGAAGTAACAACCCTATTGGTGGGTGTGTTCTGATAGTCGGTAGTGTAGATTTGAGTAGGAGTGAGAGCTGCGCAAAATAGTATGCCGTCTTGCAACATAAACCAATCCAAATACTGCAGCAAACCCAGTGCATAGAAATGTGGTCAGATAAGGCCAGAAATATACTGTACCTCTCCACCAATGGACCCCTGGGGGCCTCTGGGGCCATGTTGTCCTGGAGGGCCCTGAGGAGAAAATAAATCATTAGCCATTGGCTTGAGACAGCACATACATGCATAAGCACACGCAGACACAAACACACACACACCTCTATCCCAAAGGAAGTAGACTGTGTGACCCACCAGGCAGCTCCTCCCTGGGTACAGTGACTGTGCATGCTAGTCATTCAGGGAGGGCCTGGTGGCTGAGGGCCTGGTGGCTGAGGGCCTGGTGCAACATATCCCCAGAACAGAACCAGCCTCTATGATCATTACCTCACTGACATGATGAAGACACCACGAGACAAGCCATTACCCTCAATGACACACAGAAAGGTTCTCTCTCTTTCCCTTTCTCCCTCCCTCTCACTCTCTCCCTAACTCTCTGTCTCTATCTCCCTCTCTCTCTTCCGGTCTTTCACCCCCTCTCTCTGTACAGTATCTCCCTCTCTTTCTCTCCCTTCATCTCTCTCTCCCTTCATCTCTCTCGCCCTTCATCTCTCTATCCCCTCCTTCTCTCTCTCTCTCTCTCTCTCTCTCTCTCTCTCTCTCTCTCTCTCTCTCTCTCTCTCTCTCTCTCTCTCTCTCTCTCTCTCTCTCTCTCTCTCTCTCTCTCTCTCTCTCTCTCTCTCTCTCTCTCTCTAAGAGGAACCTCTAGTTCTCTCCAAGAACACATGATCAGGCTACAGGGGAAATGAGAGCACTCACTGACACTCAGTGTGATGGGATTCCCCCCCCCCTCTGTGCACCTCTACATGGACAACAAGCTATCCATCTTAACTGCACTGACTGCTCCCTTCCAGTCCAGAGTTAATGGTTAGCTGTGCTTCAAAACACTGAAATCCCAATACAGTGAGAGTCTGTACACACAGCACTAAGACAGACAGACATACTCCAGACACTACTACATCCACTACAGTAAGCACATATCCTATAATCCTGCTACTGGGGAGCTACGCGGGCATTAGAAGCTGCAATCCTGTGAACCACAGCATTCACATGGATGAGGCTTTCCCAGTGAGATCTCTTTCCTCCTTGCCATCTCTCTCTCTCACATCCCTCTCTCTCTATCCCCCCACATATTTTGTTCCCTCTCATCCTCTCCTTCTCTCCCTTTTTGTTCCCTCTTTTGTTTTTTTTGTTCCGTTTTTGACGCTTCCTTCCCCTCTCCCTAATCAGGCTGAGTGTGCTGTGGCGCTGGCTGTGTGTGTAGAATCTTGTTTAGCATGTGTTCACGGTCTGTGGCGTTCTGAAATGACTGTCACAATAGAAGGAAGATGCTCATTAGACAGGCCCGGCTCAGGCTAATCTGATTAGCAGCTGTCACGCTGCCGTCTTCCTCCTCAAACCACCTCTCTCTCTCTCTCTCTCTCTCTTTCGCTCTCTCTCTCTCTCTCTTTCACTCTCTCTCTCTCTCTCTCTCTCTCTCTCTCTCTCTCTCTCTCTCTCTCTCTCTCTCTCTCTCTCCATCCCTATCCCTCGCTTTCTTTCTCCCTCCTTCACTCCACTGACTCTTCGACTTTTCTCCCTATCAATCTCTCTCTCTCTTCAGAGGGACTCCTTGTTACATTTAGACACAAAGCCCTAGTCCTCTCTGGGTGTGTAGCTGGACGTGTCATGGCTGTTACGCTCCAGTCCCTCTACATGGAGCCAGACTCTAGACACTGCCTCCAAGCAGGGTTGTACTTTAGTTAGGCTTTATACCACAATGAAGATGAGAGACATACTTAAGGAATGATCTTTGGTGGGAGAGTCCAATGAGGCTGCCAGGTCAACAATAGGATATAGGGAAATTATGTAATCGTCCAATGGTATGTACAGTACTCACCATCGTGCCCACGTGTCCACTGTCTCCCTTCTCTCCTGGGAGTCCTGGCATGCCCTGTAAAGACAGAGAATGGTTAGAGGCGCAGTAGTAGGGATACTGCAATGCTATCAGCTATGTGCTGTTGATGAGAGATGGTACAGTCCACCTGTCAGCTATATGCTGGAGTAGAGAGATGGATGGTACAGTCCAACAGAGGGGTGTCTCATCTCCTCACCTGTAGTCCAGTGGGTCCTGTGGCCCCCTTGTGGCCTCTCGCTCCCTCGTCTCCCTTCGGCCCGTACATCCCCTGCTGGCCCCTCAGCCCCGGCTCCCCGTCCACACCCTGAAACACACACAGAGGTCAGTGCTGTACACACATACAGTACACACAAACACACACAATAAAGACAGATACGTTGAATAGACGTACCGGTAACCCCGGATGGCCGACAGGTCCCTGGATTCCAATAGGTCCTGAAGGGCCCTGGAGAAAAGACCGAGAAACAGAGATGCTGTTGAAAGTATACTGCATATCAATCATACACTGCAGGAAAACACTGCTGTGTCGGGAGCTCAAAAAACACAACTACTGTGAAATTGCAGCTGTTGATGGTAGCTGTTTGTGATTGCTTGGCTTCTGAAAGTGTTAGACAGTATTTTGAATAGTTTGATAGAGCTGCCAGGGCTAGGATAAGATAAAGTACATGAAGATGCACAGTGCATGCTAACTAGACCATGAAGAAAGGCTTATAATGCCTAAAGCTGAGTATAACAGCTCACATACAGTAATATACTGTACAGTTAATTATAACTGCACATAATTATCTCAACGCTCAATTATAAACCCGTTCTCATTTATTGAGTCATTCATTTGAATTATCCTAGTGATAGCAGCTGGTGACGGGAAGGATACTGGCCGGTGCTTAATACTGTGATTGGTGATGTCATATCCTGTCAGGTGTGTAATACTGTGACCGGTGATGTCATATCCTGTCAGGTGTGTAATAAGTTGACTGGTGATGTCATATCCTGTCAGGTGTGTAATACTGTGACCGGTAATGTCTTATCCTGTCAGGTGTGTATGCCGCATTCAAAACAACTGTGAACTGGGAACTGGGAAACCTCTGATTTCAGTGCATTCAAGACAACCGGGAACTCTGGGAAAAACTAGCTCTGGCCGGGAGAAATCATTTTGAACGTCCATGTCGGATTTCCAAGTTGGAAGATTACTGACATCACGATTTGACTTCGTTATTTTTCTAGTGATGTCATATCCTGTCAGGTGTGTAGAACTGTGGCTGGTGATGTCATATCCTGCCAGGTATGTAGTACCAGAGCGGAAGAGGCGAAGTGCCCAAAATCCATCCGCATGAGTTAAGCCCTTTTTGTATGGGAGTGTCGAATTATGTGAGGCTTATTTGATCGAATAGAAGTTTCGTAATGTTTAGGCTGTTACAAATGTACTGATATAAGTGGATGCATTTGGCATTGCGGCAAATTTGAGAAAAGCAACTTAGTTGTGGCTGTTGTTCACACTCGTATCTGCCCTCTCATTGGCTAGAATGGTCCCACCTGATCTCGCCTTCCTTCAATCATTGAGGACGTATTGTTAGAGTGGTCACCTGGCTATATTGTTAAGATTGGTTAGTACTGTGGCTGGTGATGTCATATCTTGTCAGGTGTGTAGTACCATGGTTTGCGATGTCATATCCTGCCAGGTGAGTAGTACCAGAGATACTGGACATAAAGACGAGATGCTTGTGTCTCCCCTCTAACAATGGGATTCGTTGTCCACAGAGCGGAACGGCTGGCTGTCAAGCTCCCGCCTATTCCTCTCTTTGGATTGGTGGATACATCTTGTTAATGAAATACTTGTTTGAAACTGAGGTTTGGGATGTGGAACTGGAGACAAGTAGGAGTGGAGTTGCTTGGCGGGGGATAGAATGATGGTCAAAGATAAAAGTCAAAAATAAAGCTAGTTCGTCCCCATTTTGACTTGGTGGGAGATCTGCCGACGTGCCCTTGGGAGGGGCCCTGGTTGATCCTGTGGGTCACTCTAGACGGGAGACGGTTAGATGACTGAATGTAATGTAAATGTTGAGTGGCTTCACTGCAGCTAGATTTTACGTTATAATATTCAATCAAAAATAATATATACAAATAATAATAATAATAATACTTGTTTGAATATTAGATGAGGAGTGTTGACATCAGCCACCTGTATTCAACGGAGAGTAAGATCATAGTTTCATGAATGTGAACAGTCTGTTCTCGAATTTCCACAGGGACAACTCTGATAAAGGTTTTTTTCTCAAAGTTGCTGGGATGTCACATGCGTCACACTTATAACAGCACACTCGTAACAACCGAAGCATTATGAAACTTCTATTAGATCAAATAAGCCTCACGTATCAAAATAGCAATTTATGTTAATCTTGACTAAATTCAAAACTTTCATTGCCCCCCACACAAAAACTCTTCACCTACATAATAATTAAGGATTTGCTTAACATGGGCAGATTTGGGCCAGAGATAGGATCTTCCCCTCCCTCTCTCTGGTAGTACTGTGTCTGGTGATGTCATATCCTGTCAGGTGTATAATTCTGTGGCTTGTGAGGCTAAAAGACAGTGGTGTGGTTGATATCTCGCCAGATGAAGACTCACAGATTCTCCTTTGTCTCCTTTACTGCCTTTCTGGCCTGGTCCTCCTGTCTCGCCCTGTAGACAACACACGCACGCACACGCACGCACGCACACGCACGCACGCACACGCACACACACACACACACACACACACACACGTTGCAGAGATAAAGAAACACACCCAGTAACGCATACACCTCACCCCCACACAACATCAAGGCCATTAGGTGAGTGGACTCCATGGCCAATAAGGACAATAGATCAATTGACTAGCAATAGAAAACCCCAGCAGTGCTTCAGGTCTTGAGGGCCAGGAGTTGGATTCTCCTAAGTTGTCCCTCTACAGTGGCATGGTACCTACTGTGCTGTACCTGTGTACAGGTGTAAGTACCTTGTCTCCATCCTCTCCTGGAGGCCCAGCAGGGCCAGCAGCCCCAGGCAGCCCCACAGGCCCCTGCGCCCCGTCCTGTCCAGCTGGCCCGATGGGCCCCTTCTCTCCCTTGGGAACAGATGGATGAGGAAACACCGTTAGTGTAACCACAGCCATTATTCTAGTCTCATATTGCACAATGACATATTGATTAATAGATAACGCAGAGAGAGTGGAACATGCAGACACACACACACACACACACGCCCGTGCGTAAACACTGATTATGACACATACAGTACAGAGGAACCCACACATGCTGTATATTTCTCAGTAATGAGTAGTGATGTTCGTCTGTCCATTTAGAAATTGACACTGGCGTTGCATAAGAAAAAAAACGAATAAGGAAATGATCAAAGGTTCTTACTGGCTCGCCCTTTTCTCCCATTGGTCCTCCAGGGCCGACCCCACCGGAGCGTCCAGGCTGACCAATAGCACCAGCCGCTCCAGAAGGCCCTTTCTCCCCAGTGGCTCCCTGGGTAACGACAAGACAGGGGGAACAGAGAGGTAAGAGGACAACGTCACATGATTCACTCTTTCATTTAGTACACTGGTTATGATCTTCATGGTAACAGCCTCCCACTCTACATGTCCTTGTTGGCTATAGACCACATTCGGACCAGGATTGGGGATGGAGGTGGAGATTAGGGGGGTAGCATGGGGAAAATGGGAATTGAACAATTGCTATATGATGAAGTCCAATTTACCCCTGCTCCTGACAGACCGGTGGGTCCTTCTCCTCCTTTCAGTCCAGCAATGCCCTAGAGAGAGGCAAGCACACAGAGATGAACCAATCAGAGCCTTCATCACAGGAACTCCAACCAATCAGTTTCCATCCCACTGTCAGAGTATACAGTTATCAGATGGTCCACCATCAGTTAATTCAAGTAAAGGACTTAGGGTCAGTTTCCCAGACCCAGAAGAAGCCCACTCTTGGACTAAAAAGCAGCATGGTCAATGGAGAATCTCTATAAAAAGCCAGGAAACTGGCCTTCAGTGATTTTCACAGAAAACACTGGGCACTATACAATACAGCAGTACTTTACATCAGTGCAGAATGTAATATGTCAGTAAGGTGAAGGTCAGGAGATGTGAGGTGGGTGTGTTAGCTCGTTACCATGGCTCCAGGGCTGCCCCTGCTCCCTCTGAAGCCTCGGAGCCCAGCGGGGCCACTCTTTCCTGGAGCTCCAGACGGACCCGGGTCTCCCTGGAAACCAGAACAGACAGACAGACAGACAGACAGACAGACAGACAGACAGACAGACAGACAGACAGACAGACAGACAGACAGACAGACAGACAGACAGACAGACAGACAGACAGGCAGACAGACAGACAGACAGACAGACAGACAGATATGGAGGATTAGGTCTGAGTCTACCAGTGAGCTGACAACAGGCCTCTTTTTATTTGTTTACATTTTTTAAGGGGTGGATCAGCTTAATATTGCGGACAGATTGTTGCTTCCATCAATGTAATTGTCTGCATCATTTCCAAACCCCCATATATTTTGGGGGTAAATATATCCATATCTATACATACCCATATATATAAACACACTATCGTTCAAAAGCTTGGGGTCAAACATTTTTTTTCCATTAAAATAACATCAAATTGATCAGAAATACAGTGTAGACATTGTTAATGTTGTAAATGACTATTGTAGCTCGAAACAGCAGATTTTGTTTAATAGAATATCTACATAGGTGTACAGAGGCCCATTATCAGCAACCATCACTCCTGTGTTCCAATGGCACGTTGTGTTAGCTAATCCAAGTTTTTAATTTTAAAAGGCTAATTGATCATTAGAAAACCCTTTTGCAATTATGTTAGCACAGCTGAAAAATGTTGTCCTGATTAAAAAAGCTATAAAACTGGCCTTCTTTAGACTAGTTGATTATCTGGAGCATCATCTTGTGGGTTCGATTACAGGCTCAAAATGGTACACCTATGTAGATATTCCATTAGAAATCTGCCCTTTCCAGCTACAATATTCATTTACAACATTAATAATTTCTTATGGCTGGGGGGCAGTATTGAGTAGCTTGGATGAATAAGGTGCCCAGAGGTGCCCAGAGTAAACTACCTGCTCCTCAGTCCCAGTTGCTAATATATGCATATTATTAGTATATTTGGATAGAAAACACGAAGTTTCTAAAACTGTTTGAATGATGTCTGTGAGTAAAACAGAACTCATATAGCAGGCAAAAACCTGAGAAAAAATCCAACCAGGAAGTGGGAAATCTGAGGTTGGAAATCTGAGGTTTTGATATAAATATGAACTTTATCAAACAAAACATACATTTATTGTATAACATGAAGTCCTATGAGTGTCATCTGATGAAGATCATCAAAGGTTAGTGATGAATTTTATCTCTATTTGTGCTTTTTGTCGCTCCTCTCTTTGGCTGGAAAATGGTTGTGTTTTTCTGTGAATAGGCGCTGACCTAACATAATCGTTTGTGGTGCTTTCGCTGTACACTATGTTGGGATTAACAACAAGATTACATTTAAAATGGTATAAGATACTTGTATGTTTGTGGAATTTTAATTATGAGATTTCTGTTGTTTTTAATTTGGTGCCCTGCACTTTCACTGGCTGTTGTCATATCGATCCCGTTAACGGGATTTCAGCCCTAAGAAGTTTTAACAATGTCTACACTGTATTTTTGATCAATTTGATGTTATTTTATTGGGCAAAAACAAGAACATTTCTAAGTGACCCCAAACTTTTGAACGGTAGTGTATATATACATAAACATTCATATATATTCAAATATACACATACATATATGAATACATACATAAACACACTTTTTTTAGAATATACCTTTATTATTCCCCGCAAACCCTACCACCCCTCCCCTGATTGAAGTAAACGAAGAAACAATAACACTTTGGATTCTACTGCCGGCTTATACATACGATACACATTTTACAGACACAATCTATTTTACAATTTCTTTACATTTTTATTTTATTTTACAATATATATTTTGTTTGTTTTTAGTCCTTCCTCTATTTCTGATGTCCATCCAGTTTGATTTTAATTTGTAACTGTGCTATTTCACCGCAGGCCTCTTATGAGGTGATAAATCACAGGGTACAGTGCAACAGTCACATCAACTGAGAGGAACATCCATATTTTATGAGCGGTAATGTACGGAGCACAGCGAGGTATGGAAAGAGGAATTTTTTCCTCCTCTTTATCAGTTTGGAAATTTGTGGGAAGGATACATCCTTTGAGGTGAGGCGACCTATCTCGTTTCTGAGAGGGTCCTGGAGGAGACATGTATGATCTTCTATAGATTGCTTTTATGATGATAATAATGATAGTGTTGAAGATGATGATGGTGGCGGTGAAGATGATTCACTGAAGATGAACACGACGGACTCACCTTGGATCCCTCCTTGCCTGCTGCTCCAGGTAAACCCATCTCTCCAGGGGGTCCTGGTGACCCAGGGTGTCCTCTGTCGCCGTTAGGTCCAGTCTCACCAGATTTACCCTAACGACAACCCCGGAGACAAAACAAGACAGGAGTTCTCATTACCCCACAGCTCTCATTTATACGTTTGATTTTCATTGACACAAACAAACTACAAATGTAGTTCTAATCACTTATTGGATAACTCACCTGTGGTCCGATCACACCCGTTGGCCCATGTGGACCAGTCTTGCCTTGGAAGCCCTGAGAGAGGAGAGATGACAAGTGAGAAAACAGCAAGTGAAGCTGTGACCCAAAGCTAAGAGCTGAGAGAGAAAGAGCCAGCCTGACAGACAGAGAGAGAAAGAAAGAGAGAAAGAGAAAGAGAGAGAGAGTTGTTTATGGATAGGATTAGTAGCCTTCAATATGTAGCCCACTCTAGCACTTCAGTAATTCAGCATCCAAGCCACAGCTTTTGTCTTGCCTGTTGTTGTGGTGTTATTGGGGGTCTTGATGAGTGTTGTAATCTATGTCCATATTTGTACAAAGGCAAAAAAGTAACTAACAACCACATAATTCCTGGGTCATCATAGAATCCCAGTTTAACTCACTGGCTCCCCTCGCTGTCCTGGATGACCTGGTAGTCCGTCTTTTCCTACTGCTCCCTGAAAAATAATATTGCACTTTTGATTAGCATAGACACACATGCACACTAGATGGAGATAAAAAGTACAGACAGACGCAACATAAGACTGGAATGAAAAACAGAAACATGTTAAACAATGCAGGGGCTCCCGAGTGGCTCCTGTCACTACAGACCCTGGTTAGTTTCCAGGCTGCATAACAACCGGCCGTGATTGGGAGTCCCATAGGGCGGCGCACAATTGGCCCAGCGTCGTCCAGGTTAGGGATTGGCCGGGGTAGGCCGCCATTGTAAATAAGAATTTGTTCTTAACTGACTTGCCTAATTAAATAAAGGTTAAATAAAAAAATGTCAATAAAATAAATAAAAGCTGATTGTCATTTGACACATCACACTTACATTAGGTCCCTTAGGTCCTGCCTCACCGTTCCTTCCCTGTGGTCCTTGGGGTCCCTGTACGATCAACCAGACAACACAAAGACTCAATCCAGTTGACTATCTTTACCAGTAGGTATCGTACACTGTTATGTATCTGTGAAGCATTATGATGCTTTTTCCTAGCAGGGTGTATTGTTGTAATATTATCATCCTATGCTAGCTATTATTAGATATGATATTATTAGCTGTGTTATATTATAGCTCAACTCTGGGGTTGTGAGGTTGTGTGTCAGACTGAAGCTTACCTGGTCTCCAGTGGATCCTGGTGGGCCTTCGTGTCCAGAGGTGCCCTGATTGGCGGAACATGTAGAAGGTGGAGGATTGGGATAGAGAGAAACACAGTTATTGAGCCTGTTGGTCTATTCATTCATTTTATGAAAATATTTTTTTTTACCATTGTTAATCATTTCATTGGTGTTCTTTTGAAAGGACTCCTGAAATAACTGATTTCAGTTTCAAACATGTAGCTGCAGAGTATTGTAAGTGTTATCTCTTTGCACCAGATGGCATGGCATGCTGTGCTGAACAGTAACACTTTCAACAGCGCCTGTTCCTTCTCTCGTTGTGAGGCAGCTGTGCACTGGCCTAAACCCACCTTGTCTCCTGACTTTCCTGTCGGTCCTCGTGCTCCTCTCCCCCCTCTGGCACCCTATGAAAAAAACAACATCAACATAATCCTTCTTATGACAACACAACTCATCCATAGGAGAAGGATAAATGACATGGGGTGAATGAGAGTTCCTATGATGTAAATCAGTGGTCGCCAACCGGTCTGGTTTTCTGTAAAAAAAATACAAACAACAATAAAGCCTTGCGTTCCTATTTCTTAAAATGAGTTTAGTGCTGGTGGTAGGTATACTTTATTCAGCAGCCCTGGTGCCGGAAAGGCAAAGTGTTCTCATTTTGAACAATGTCTGAAGGTAGAACTCCACCTACCTGGCAGGCCCAGAGAGCAAATCAAAAACCCAGCGCTGGCCAATCAGATAGCTCAGATCACTGTCTGCACAGTTTCCTTGAGCCATAGGCTGTCAAAAGAAGCCTCGAACGCACAGCAAAGTTGATAATGTGGGATTTCTAAACATTTAAAAACATGGCTAGAGAGAGATTCAAACGAATACAGGAAAGAGCTGCTGTTTTTATGAGTATGTTTATGTTTAAGTTGTTATTCAGGACTTTCAACACTTTAATAAGCCATTAAAATGCTAACCATCAGATGCAGGCCATCAGTCCAGTAAAATAACTGATTATGCTCACTCAGCTGTGCCTCACAAGTAATACAACAAATGATCTACTACCAATGTGATCATATACCTTCAATTTAGAAATATCATTTCTAAATAGTCTGAGAGGGACAACATTGGCAGGGTAATTCAAGCATAGTGATAACGTATTGGGCCTTATAGCTTACTGCACAAACCTCATTATTACTGAACTGTTCTTAACTGGTTAATGTTGCATAGGCTTATGTTTTTTAAGTCATGTAAAAAAAATTATCTGAGCGGTAGATCTCGGCTTGCTGAGTCAAGTGATCTTGACTCAGAAAAGGTTGATGGCGACTGACTGTAAATGAATGGTGTGCAATGTCAGTTGGTGAGAAACCGTGACTCACACCTCACCATAGGCCCAATGCAATAGAGATCAACAGACTCAGATGCTGTAAGACCAGAGAAGAAATCTAACTCACATTAGGACCTCTCTGACCCCCAGTTCCTGCTTGACCAGATGGACCCTGCAGAAGAAAAATCCAGCATTATCATCTATCAGTGAAAACAGTACAGGCAGTTCACCAATCTTTGGATGGTTAGAGGAGAATTACAGTAGAGGGTTTAATACGGTTCAATATGGTTCAATACAGCTCAGTATGGTTCAATACAGTTCAATATGGTTCAATACGGTTCAGCATGGTTCAATACGGTTCAGCATGGTTCAATACGGTTCAGCATGGTTCAATACGGTTCAGCATGGTTCAATACGGTTCAGCATGGTTCAATACGGGTCCTATGGTTCTCACCCGTCTTCCTTTCTCTCCCAGAACTCCGGCAGAACCAGGGAACCCCACGGATCCCTGGAGAACACACACAGAGGTTAACCATCTACAGCCTTACATTAATCATGCATCAACCACAACATTTAATAAACTAATAATGAACCACAGTATCGAATTAAGCTAAATCTAATCCATAAGTCAAACACACTGCCTTAAATACGCCATTAATCAACCCGCTAATGAATTGTTGTCACTAATGAACTATTAATAAAATACCTATTTTTAAATCAGCCATTTATCATGCTTTATGTTTCATTTGACAGCAATGAGCTGAGCCAAAGAAATACACACTTCTTTCTGTTTCAAAGTTTTAATGTAAAACAAAGTCTTAAAGCTCTGAATTGGATTTTACCTTGGGCCCCTGTCTTCCTGGGTATCCTGGCAACCCTGGGACACCCAGTTTACCCTGAGGAAGGAGAGATAGAGCAAATGAGAGAGAGAGAGAGAGAGAGAGAGAGAGATATTAACAGAAAAAGAGGAGTGGAATCATTATGGTTGACTTGGCAACATTGCCAAAAACAAAGTGCATAATGCATGCAAATACTGTATGACATGGTTTAAGCAGGGTGTTCATGTGATTACATGTACTGTAGCCGACACGCTGAACACGCATATATCCATACATCTGCATAATCCCAATAACTCATACATATTGCATGACCAGACACATACAGTAAATGTTAGACTAGTGAAATAATGTTTCTGTACCTTCTCTCCAGCTATGCCAGCACCTCCAAACTCTCCTAGGGGTCCCGACTGGCCCTTAGGCCCCTCTGGCCCATCCTCTCCATGACCTCCTGTGGCCCCGTTATCACCCTACACACGCACACACACACACATCACAGAGAGAGATAGATAGATAGAGAGAGAGAGAGAGAGAGAGATAGGGAGAGCGAGAGCGAGAGAAATATAGGGAGAGCGAGAGAGAGACAGAGAGAGAGAAAAAGAGAGACAGAGAGACAGAGAGAGAGACAGAGAGAGAAAAAGAGAGGTAGATAGGAAGAAAGAGAAGCAGACAGAAAAGCAGGTCAGACTAAGTGAGATCTCATCTCATTCTACATAAAATACCTTATTTGTTCATAATGAAAACTGATCTGAAGCGTGTGTAGTCTGGCGTGGGTACACTCTCACCCTGTCTCCCTTGAGGCCCATGTCACCTTTGAACCCGGGGAAGCCATCTTCACCCTGCAATGTGAAGAGGAGAAGAAGACAGTGATTTCTAATGATTCCTGATGATTCATGAATCACAGTACTGAGATCTCTATGGGGGATGTCATAATAAACCATGAAGTAGAAATGAGATGCCTTTACAGTATCTGACAGTGAGACAACTGGTACTTTGACTGTGAGTAATCACGTCTATTCTTCTAGTTTTACAGCACAATTACTGTGAAAATGACTCTTTTCTCACCTTTTCTCCTTTACTCCCCTTCATACCTCTCACTCCATCAGCCCCCTGTGAAACAGACATTCAAATACAAATAGAATCAGAACAGGCCACAATATCACTGATAATCACCATTCAAGACGATACTGTACTACAGTACTGTATTCAGAAGTAAATAAAAGTACTATCAACAGCATGCTTGGGTTGTCACTAAACCATGTTTTTATTGTATTTTACTGCCACAACTATTGGAAGAAACACCATGATTTTACCCTGGGGAAGGACTTATTGATTTGCTCTTAACCTGTCATTGCCCTGCTATTGACCAGTTATTGACCCTCTATTAACGATTGCAGACGAGGTCAGCTTGCGCCTTAACGACAGTGACCTAGAGGTGGAAAACTGGTGGTGTGAATATTACTTTGAGTGAGTAAGCATTCCCAGCAATGACAATCCTCTATCCCAATTCTCCCACCTCCACGCTCACACACACGCTCACACACAACATAATCCCACCCCCCACACACATAAACGCGTTCCTCTCTTATCCAACATTGTCATTTCTACTGTCCATCAAACGTTATTCCCACTGTCATATAGATCTCCTCCTGAGAATACACCTGCTCTCTCTGAACCTGTCAACTGTCAATCACACACTCACACACACACTCCCACAACATGTCCATCACAGGTAGAGAGATTGAAATGTCTGAGGGAATGGCTATCTCTGTCAGCGCGGTACATTTGAGGACATTTCAACCGCGACCATTACATAGCATCTGACTCACCTTGACACCGCGAGTCCCTGGATAACCAACAGGCCCCTGGGTTCCAGGCAAACCCTGTACGACAAAACAACATCAGGATTCATCTGTCTGAAAAGCACTATCCATTATACAGAAGCTAGTGAGCAATTGTGTTGGGCGAATGTAGTCAAATCGCACAATGGCAATGAGTGCTTTTGACTGGACAATGAGGACGAGTGCACTTTATGATCATTACCATACCGCTGATGAGCGGAGTGGATTGACGTGACTGCTCAATGACGATGGCATTGTGAAAATACAATGCTGAAAAGGACGAGTCAACGGGAGTGATGACGATGATGACGGCGAGCTAACGTCTGATTGGAGTGGAAGGGAGTGTCCGATGGCAACGCATTCAGTGAACGTGAGGTGAGAATTGTGATGAGTGAACGTGATTGGATAATATGGCCGTTTATATGACAGCACAGTGGTATGATGACCCAGGCAGGTCTAACGGGCTGTACTGTAACTCACATTGAGCCCCTTCTCTCCTGGAGGGCCTTCTCTTCCTGGATGGCCCTGCACACATTGAACAGACATAGCATATTAGAAGTCTTATTATGAGACATCATAAAGGCTCACAAATGTTTATAACAAGTAGTACAGCATTGTACCAGCCGGCGGTACCTTACTATTCTAACTCTCCACAGATCTCCAAGTCTGTTTTTAGAACCAATCAATGGAGCTTGATGGACAGTGCAAAGTAAAGGGAATACAGCACAACGTATAGGGGGACTTGGAGGGTGTCTGTGTCTGCAGAACACGACAGTACACACGAAACATAAGCCCTGTTTCCTGTTACGTAAAGCCATGTGGATGGACGTTTAGCTAAGCCCTTTGGTAAACAGGTCCTTCATTCAATGGAGCTAATTGAAATGCTGCGTTGGAGATCTTTCCTAATGCCTTCTGTTCTCCCCTGCTGGTGGAGAAGAGGTAATGCACCCTGGTAAGGTCAGCGCTGCTGAGGAAGAATCAGATGGATGTACTTACAGTAGGGCCATCGAGACCAGAGAGTCCCTGCAGCCCACCGCTCCCCTGGGGACCCTGTGGAGGACAGAGACAGATCATGAGTGGTGAAACTTACTGTATATTCAAATCAATGTCAAGGGTAACAACCAGGTTACAACAATGTGATACAGGGTATATGAGTTTTTGACTATGAATAGCCTCTAGTGCAGCCATACTCAACCGGTGGCTACCGACTTTAAAAAGAAATCATTTAAAAAACTTGGCCTTTCAATTTATTCATGTGGTTGAGAGCTGTAACTAGAATGCACAAGGTGCAATTTTTTGCATTTGGTAGTGTATGGGAAGTTTTCCTCTTGTTGTGTCATTCACTGACAGACATTAGAGAGCTATTTCTAACATGTCAGTAATGCAGAGTTGATCAACTAACCCATGTTAGCTAGGTAGGTATGTTAGGCTAACCAGCTATCTAAATCTTGTAGTTATCATGGCCAGATTATATGCCCATGGGGGCCCCCATGGATTTTGTTAACACAAACTGAAGGAAATTAGCTTTAAAACTGCACCATTTTCTCTCCGCTCCATGACAATATGTGTAGAAGAATTGCAGGGAAATTTAGTTAAGAACTGCTAAATGTTCTTTCTGCCAACAAGAGGAGAGTGAACAGTCTGGGGTCATGTGGGTCACGAGGTGGGGGTTTGTTACTACGCCGATGAAGACAATATCCATCCGGACCTTTACCACCTAGGAAATAGTAGTTGAGTAGCCCTGCTATAGGAAATAGTAGTTGAGTAGCCCTGCTATAGGAAATAGTAGTTGAGTAGCCCTGCTATAGGAAATAGTAGTTGAGTAGCCCTGCTATAGGAAATAGTAGTTGAGTAGCCCTGCTATAGTGTGAGGAGGCTGTGGTGTGTGATAGCACAGCACTGACTCCCTGCCTGCCTGTGTGTGTGTTCCAGTGTGTGTTTCCTGGATATTCATGTTCTATCTAGTGTCCTCTGTAATCTGAATGGGAGCCAGGAGTGGCTGGTACTGGGTCACAGCGTTCAAGGCCAGCCTCCCCTGGGGGGCGGAGCTGATATTGGTCACAAGATCAGGTCTTTAAATCTGAAATGAAGAGAGATGCATGGTGCCTACCTTCTCTCCTGGCAGGCCGATGGGACCCTGAGAACCAGGAAGGCCCTGGACCAGAACAAAGCATCAATCAGGTTAGTGTGTGTGTGTGTGTGTGTGTGTGTGTGTGTGTGTGTGTGTGTGTGTGTGTGTGTGTGTGTGTGTGTGTGTGTGTGTGTGTGTGTGTGTGTGTGTGTGTGTGTGTGTGAGAGAGAGAGAGAGAAAGAGAGAGAGAGAGGGAGAGAGAGTAGAAAGAGAAAGAGAAAGAGAGAGTAGACAAAGAAAGTGTTGAGACTGTGTTTTTTTATGGATGATGTTTTTGACAACATGTTGTTGTGTGTTGACATTGTGTGAGGTTGTGGGTTACCTGTAATCCAGGATTTCCTTGTTGACCGCTGGGCCCTGTCTCTCCAGGTGCCCCCTGAGACAAAACAACAAGAAGTGTCACACACACTTTCTCTTCACACAACCCTGGTCACATGGTCAGAGCCCCACATGCTAGGAACCCTAAACAGGGTCATGGGACTGCTACTACACTGTGGTCAATGCTTTTACATAAACATCATCTTTAGAAAGCTTTAGAAAGCTTTTATTCACCCATTATAGTCATCATGGATCAACTGTTGCCATTTTGAGGTCATGAAAACTACAAGTCCCATTTTAAGTTAAAAATACTGACCAGGTTGCCCTTTGACCCTTGAACTCCATCCACACCTGTAATACCCTGAAAGAGAAAGACAGGTAATCAGATTTAACTGTATTTGATGTTATCTATTAATGTCAGACTGGTTTGAAGGGTGTTAAATTGCCTATTGGAACAGCATTAAGGTGAAGGTTGGATGTTGACTTACTGGCTGGCCAGGGGGCCCAGGGGACCCTCTGGGTCCGACAAGTCCTCTGGCACCCTAGAGTCAAACACAGCACACTGATCAATACTGTATCAGGTTCATATAAGCTCATGTGTACATCCTCAAATTATGACTGAAATACAGGTACAGGAAACAGTACCAGTCAAAAGTTTGGACACACCAACTCATTCAAGGGTTTTTCTTTGTTTTTACTATTTTGTACATTGTAGAATAATAGTGAAGACATCAAAACTATGAAATAACACATATGGAATCATGTTGTAACCAAAAAAAGTGTTAAACAAAATATATTTGATATTTGAGATTCTTCAAAGTAGCCACCCTTTGCTTTGATAGGGTGGCTGGAGTCTTTAACACTTTTTAGGGTCTTCCTCTGACTTTGCCTGGTATAGAGGTCCTGGATTTCAGGAATCTTGGTCCCGGTGATGTACTGGGCCGTACGCATTACCCTCTGTAGTGCATTGCAGTCAGAGGTCGAGCAGTTGCCATACCAGGCAGTGATGCAACCCATCAGGATGCTCTCGATGGTACAGCTGTAAAACCTTTTGAGGATCTGAGGACCCATGCCAAATCTTTTCAGTCTCCTGAGGGGGAATGGGTTTTGTCGTGCCCTCTTCACGACTGTCTTGGTGTGCTTGGACCATGTTACTTTGTTGGTGATGTGGACGCCAAGCTCTCAACCTGCTCCACTACAGCCCCATTGATGAGAATGGGGGCGTGCTCGGTCCTCTTTTTCCTGTAGTCCACAATAATCTCCTTTGTCCTGATCACGTTGAGGGAGAGGTTTTTGTCCTTGCATCACATGGTCAGGTCTCTGACCTCCTCCCTATACGCTGTCTCATCATTGCCACTGTTGTGTCATCAGAAAACTTAATGATGGTGTTGGAGTCGTGCCTGGCCGTGCAGTCATGAGTGAACAGGGAATACAGGAAGGGACTGAGCACGCACCCCTGAGGGGTCCCTGTGTTGAGTATCAGCGTGGTGTTGTTACCAATCCTTACCACCTGGGGGCAGCCCGTCAGGAAGTCCAGGATCCAGTTGCAGAGGGAGCTATTTAGTCCCAGGGTCCTTAGCTTAGTGATGAACTTTGAGGGCACTATGATGTTGAACACTGAGCTGTAGTTAATGAATAGCATTCTCACATAGGTGTTCCTTTATTCCAGGCGTGAAAGGGCAGTGTGGTGTGCTGTTGAAAAACAGTTGATAGTCCCATTAAGCACAAATCAGATGGGATGGCGTGTCACTGCAGAATGCTGTGGTAGCCATGCTGGTTAAGTGTGCCTTGAATTCTAAATAAACCCCTGACAGTGTCACCAGGACAGCACACCTACACCATCACACCTCCTCCTCCATGCTTCACGGTTGGAAGCACACATGCCGAAATCATCTGTTCACCTACTCTGCACCTCACAAAGACACGGCGGTTGGAACCAAAAATCTCAAATTTGGACTCATCAGACCAAAGGACAGATTTCCACCGGTCTTGTTCATTGCTCGTGTTTCTTGGCCCAAGCAAGTCTCTTCTTCTTATTGGTGTACTTTAGGAGTGGTTTCTTTACAGCAATTTGACCATGAAGGCCTGATTCACGCAGTCTCCTCTGAACAGTTGATGTTGGATGTGTTTGTTACTTGAGCTCTGTGAAGCATTTATTTGGGCTGCAATTTCTGAGGCTGGTAACTCTAATGAACTTAACCTCTGCAGCAGAGGTAACTCTGGGTCTTCCTTTCCTGTGTCAGTCCTCATGAGAGCCAGTTTCATCATAGCGCTTGATGGTTTTTCCGACTGCACTTGAAGAAACTTTCAAAGTTGTTGACATTTTCAGGAATGACTGACCTTCATGTCTTGAATTAATGATGGATTGTCATTTCTCTTTGCTTATTTGAGCTGTTTGGTCTTTTACCAAATAGGGCATGTCAATTAACACATGTTAATTGAAATGCATTCCAGGTGACTGACTACCTCATAAAGCTGGTTGAGAGAATGCCAAGACAGGTGACTACCTCATAAAGCTGGTTGAGAGAATGCCAAGAGGGTGCAAAGCTGTCATCAAGGCAAAGAGTGGCTACTTTGAAGAATCTCAAATCTCAAATATATTTTGAGCAGTTCAACACTTTTTTGGTTACTACATGATTCCATGTGTTATATCATAGTTTTAATGTTTTCACTATTATTCTACAATTTAAAATATTTTTTTAAATAAAGAAAAACACTTGAATGAGTAAGGGTGTCCAAAATTATGACTGGTACTGTATATACAGTATATATGTGTGTGTGTCTGTATGCGTGTTTCTGTGTGTTTCTGTGTGCTCATCATGCATTTGTGTGTCCGTGTTTGAGAGATATTGTAAGTATGTTTGAGTGTGTGTTAGTAGTGTCTGAGGAAGAGCGAGTTAAATGTGCCTCTGCGCATATGGGCAAGTGTGTATTTGTGTGAGAGTGATTGTGATTGTGTGTGTCTGTGAGGAGAGATGAAGCGGGTTGGGGGGTGTCTCTGCTTGTGTTGTTTTTGTCAGCATCACTCTTTGTACCTCGGCCAAGCCACCTGTTCCAAAGCCACATCTGTGATCTCCCTTGAAGTGATTGATATGGAAATATAATCATTCAGCCCAGGATTTCATCTCTACCATCTCTCTCTCCCTTTCCTTCACTCTCTAACTCGCTCTTATCTCATTCACCACCCACTGAATTCCTCTCTCACATTTATCTCCCTCCCTCTCTCCCCCTTCCCCCTCACTTCCCCCATCTCTCATCTAAACCCCCTGAGTCTCTCCCTAGTTTAAGGGCTCAGACACACCAATAGCGTTTGCCTGAGGAGAGTACTGTAGTTGCGAACTGAGTGCAAACCGATTTTACATGTTGAATCACGGAAAATGACATTTTCGCAAGATTCTGACTCAGACGGCCTCAACAGCGCGCTGAACGGTAAACGATCGGTAGATCCACATTCATTGTGAGCCTTAACACAGCCTTTCTAACATGTCTAATACAGTCCTCTATTTCTCTGGTTGCTGGGTGATCCATTTAGAGAGGCAGAGCCCCACTGGGCCTCCTCCTCACCTGCTGGGATAAAGATGGAGTGTGAATCGCAGACAATCAGCCTGGGCACACTGCGGTCATAGAGCCACCTGATGGGTGGAGGAAAGTGTGTGTGTGTGTGTGTGTGTGTGTGTGTGTGTGTGTGTGTGTGTGTGTGTGTGTGTGTGTGTGTGTGTGTGTGTGTGTGTGTGTGTGTGCGCAGAATGTGCCGAAGCTGCATTTGGACGTGGTTACTCACAGGTTCACCGGGCTGTCCAGTCGGCCCTACGGGTCCATCTAAACCCTAAAAAATGACACGAGAAAGAGTCAACAGAGAGAGAATACTGTCCTGTCTTCATGTGCCTCTCTGTCATTAAAGAAATCAGTTGACTGACAGATATGTCTACGTAATACATCACACCCGTCCTCTATCCCCCTTTCACATAACTAACATGCCTTGTCCTGACCACA